>NC_133954.1:1920000-2240000 GCF_031877795.1 Strix aluco | reverse complement strand
CTCTGGATCGCCTCAGTGGGATCACGGAAAGCCCTGGGCATGGGAGTGGGTTCGGATGGTGCTGGGGCAGACAGTTTGCATGGGAAGCTGCAGGCCTGGGTACACAGGGCTGTTCAGAGGGTGCTGGGGAAGAGCAGGTGCCCAGTGCAGGGCTGGGCAGTGTATGGGTGGCCACTGGGCTGGGAAAAGATGCCTTGTGTGGTGGGATTGTGAATGTCCCAGCAGGTCTGGGGCTGGGCACCCCCAGCCTTACACAGCCCATGTGCATAGAAGGGACCCCTGAACTGTCCTGGGGCAGCCTGGAGGGGAGTGGGCTCCCACCCTGGTACCTCTGACTCTACCCAGACCCACAGTGCTGGAGCATGGTGCTGTCTTGACTCATCCCATGTTGGTGTTCAAAGGTGCTGCGGAGGTGAGGCCGGCGGATGGCGGCAGGCGCTGTGCTGGGGGAGTGGAGATGAAACACAGGGGCCACTGGGGGACCGTGTGTGGTCTCTTTTGGGACATACGCGGTGCAGTAGCAGTTTGTAAGCAGCTGGGCTGTGGGTCTGCTGTTGGAGCTTCTCAGTACAGACACTTTGGGCAAGGATCTGGCCCCATTTGGATGTTGGCTGCCCTGTCTGACTGCACACCCAGCGGATGGGGTAACCATAGCTGCGATCAGAGTTTTGACGCTGGAGTGATGTGTTCAGGTAAGGGGACCACCTCTTCCATACCTCTGGGGCTGGGATGGTGGAAGGAACCTGGCTGGCCTGCAGAGGGGCAGTGGACGCAGCTGCTCTGCTCGGTTCGGGGAAGGCTCCGGGCAGATCTGGCTGGATGGTGTGAACTGCTCCGGGGCGGAAGCTGCTCTCTGGGACTGCCTGGCTGGGCCCTGGGGGGCAACAGAGGACGTGGGAGTCACCTGCTCAGGTCTGTGCCGGATCGGCGGGTCCCCGCTTGTGCCCAGGCACTGATGGGCTCGGAGATAAACTTCAGTGGCCGATGACACGGGGATGGGAGACACGGAGCGCCCCGGGGGAGAGCCCCTCCCGCCCAGGCACTGCCCAGGGCGCCGTCCCCAGCCAGGGTCACCGCGCCACCCGAGTCCCCTCCCTGGGCTCCTGCGCCTGCAGCCCCCCCGGTGCCCCGGAGCCCCCGGGGGTGACCCCTTCCCCCGAAGCCCCCAGCTCCCACGGGGGAGCCAGGCCTGTCTCCTCCCGCCGCCAGCTCCACGGGGCACGGCGGGGCCCACCCGAGCAGCACGGGCCGGCTCCCACCACCCCCAGCCCCCCTGCCAGGCCCTCCCCGGGGCACTGGGCCAGCCTCCACCCCCCCGGCCCCACGGCGCTGGGGCACCCCGGCCCGACCACAGGACCGCTCGCCACGCTGCGGAGCGTTCCCGCGCGGAGGCCGCCTGCTCCCGTCTCAGCCCCGGTGCCACCGGCCCCACCGGGTTTACTCCAAAGCGAGTGGGTTTAGTCCAAAACCAGTGCGTTTAGTCCAAAACGTTTATTACAAAGCCAGCGGGTTTATTGCAAAGGGAAGGGGGTCAGTCCAGAGTGACCGCTGCGGCGGTAACTGCGCCCTCAGGTCACGCCCCAAGGGCCGCAGCGTTGAGGCCGAGGGGCTCCCGGGGGGGCACGGGTCACCTGTGAGGGGGGAGGCCCCGGAGGTAGTAGACCCAGGAGACACCCCCCACCCCAGGGCAGGACACCACCATCTTGCTGGTGACGGGGGCTGCACCGGGGCCCAGGCCACATTCGAAGGAGACGGAGAGGGAGGTGGTCTGCTTGGAGCACAAGGTCTCGGGGGCCCTGAGGGTGAAGGCTGGGTGCTCCACCCGGTACTGGAAGGCCATGGGCTGCAGGAAGACGTTCTTGAAGGGGATGGAGATGGTGCCACCAGCCTGGATGGGGAAGGGGCCCTGGGACTTGGGGGGAAGGGCCAGGCCGAAGAGGGGGATGCTGTATTCCCCACCAAGCAGGGAGGAGAGCTGCAGCATGGCCCTGGCTTCGCCCAGCTGGCAGGGCTCGAAGGTCACGTCCATGCTCACCTCTGAGCCTCCTGGGCTGGCAGGGGCCACACCGATGGTTTTCTCTGTCAGGAAGTCTGCACAGTTGGTCTGCACAGGGGAGAGAAGAGACCGGCGGGGGCGGGTCACAAAAGCAGAGCCAGCACCTCAGGAAGAAAGGGAAGGTCCCCACCATCACATTGTCCAGTGTCCCTGTCCCTTGCCTGTCACTGCGCCTGTCCCCCCCACCCCCTGCCCATGAGGAATGGCCGTCAGGACTGTCCAAACGTGCCCAGCAGGGACAACCCTGCACCCAAGCTCTGGGGGACCTTAAACCCCAGCCTTGGCAGTAACGGGGAAGTCTTGTGTGGGTCATGGGACCTGCAAGAGCAGCTCCAGAAAGGGCAGCAGAGAACATCTGCAAGTGAAGACAGGCCAGCTGGGGACAAGCCCAGCATTGGTGGGGAGACCCGCAGGCTCACGTGGCCACGCCAGCTCTGCCAGGCCAAGCCAGAGGGTCAGGATCCCTTGACAGAGAGGGCTGATGCTGGCCAGACCAGCTGCCTCCCAGCAAGGGCCCAGGGCAGGCTGGGGTCACCTGGAGGTGGTAGTTGGTCTTCTGCCGGGCGTAATTCATTATTTTGGTGGTGATGGTCTGACTAGAGCCCAGTGTGGTGCAGAAGTAGAGGGGCTCCTCCAGCCCGCTCACGGTGGCTTTCAGGTGCAGGTTGTAGTAGAAAGAGCCCAAGTCACTGCTCCGGAGCACCAGGCGCCCGGAGCTCTCACCCACTTTCAGGGGTTGGTACTCAAAGACGAGATCGGCCTGGGAGGAACAAAAGGAAAAGCCACTGGGTCAGGCAGAGATGGGGAAGGCAGGGCCTGCAATGGGGGAAATCGGTTCCTGGTGTGCTCCAGCAGTGCTGGAAGGCAGCCCAGCACCCTCCCTTGCTCCAGGTCCCTCTCTCTGGGGCAGAGCCTTGCTACGTCTGGGGGACAGTTCACTCAGGAGACTGTGCCCAACAGCTCAGAGCCCTCCAGCACTATCCCAGAAGCTTCCCACCCTAAAATGCCCCTCTACTCCCCCAGGGCACAAAACACCTGTCGATCGAGGCTGCAAACTCCCTGCCAGTGGGGTGAGGCATGCCCTGCAGTCACTCTAAACTGAAAATACCCACACTAAATACAGAGCCTGTGTCACAAGGACCTGCCCTGTGAGGCCTGATGGGAGCATCTCACAAGGGGTAGCATGGCAGACTCCACCAGCACAGGGCTATTCCCACTAGGGATCTTCTCACATGCTGCTTCCCCTCCAGATTATTAGCAGGTGGGAGCTGTCACCCTTGGGGAGAAGCCCCATCACCCCTCAGGACCACCCACTCCCAGAAAGGCTGCAGGAGAGGAGAGCACACTGCATGAGCTTTGCTCCTACCTCCGACTGCGCAGGAACAGTGAACTGTGGGGGAACACTGACATCGGGCACTTTGCAACCTACAGCAAACGTCACAGGGACAGGCAGAGGGTTGTCCACCTTGACAGTGGCAGACACTCTCTGCCGAACAGCGCTGGTCACTTCAACAGTGCTGATGGGTCCCGAAGCAGTGGCCTTGAAAGTCACCATGTAGAACAAATACTCCTTGGTCACCTCGTTGAGGAAGGTCACCTGAATCGGAGAAAAAAGGGCAGCACTGGTCATTCTGCACATAAAAATATATCAGCTGTGCTGAAGCCAGCCTCAAGAGCACCCTAAGCTCAGCACCCTGCTTCCAAGAATGGCCGTAAGCAGCCACGGAAGAAGAGTGCGAGGCTGGGGAAAGCGTGTGTGGTGTTTCTACTTGATACTCTCCCGACTGCCCATTGCTTCCAGCTCACCAGTGTCCTGGCCCACCTGTGCTTAGCAGCCCCCAGTGGGACCCTCGCAGAGACTGACAGGTGAGTGGGGGGTGTGGAGAGATGCCTGCTGTTCAGTACCCACCCAGGACACCTACAGTCCCACCAGCAGGCACGGGGAGGTATGAGAGCAGGTGTGTAGCTTCTCAGGGAGCCAACAGCTCCTTGGAAGGCCCCACAGCCCTGTGTCCACACTTACCATTGCGTTAAAGACTCCTTCCTTGTAGGAGAGGAAGGTGAGTTTGTAGTTCTTCTTGGCAGAGCCTGGCACATCAATGTATTCCAGCCCCTGCAGCACAGAACTGCTTTCCAGGTTTTCTGGTTTGAGCATGTCCACCACCACAAGGAACCTGGGGGTGAGAAGGATTCAGTGAAGGTCAACAGGAAGGACTCCCACAGGACACCCCTCGTGGTGGGGTACAACCCAGCCCCTCTCCTCCTCAATGCCCCCGAGGGAGCCAGCTCTCATCCACCTGGGAGGAAAAGCCCTCCGGGATGGGTCTGCATAGGCAGAACGTGGCTGGCGTGATCCCAGACACCTACGGCCAGAAATGGCCAAGGAGAGTGAAAAGCTTGCAGGAAGGAGCTTCCAGACAGAATCACAGAATTGTCTAGGTTGGAAAGGACCTTGAAGATCATCCAATCCAGCCATGAACCTCACCCTGACCGTTCCCAACTCCACCAGATCCCTCAGTGCTGGGTCAACCCGACTCTTCAACCCCTCCAGGGATGGGGACTCCCCCCCTGCCCTGGGCAGCCCATTCCAACGCCCAACAGCCCCTTCTGCAAAGAAATCCTTCCTAAGAGCCAGTCTGACCCTGCCCTGGCGCAGCTTGAGGCCATTCCCTCTTGTCCTGGCGCTGGTTCCTTGGCTCAAGAGACTCATCCCCCCTCTCTGCACCCTCCTGTCAGGGAGTTGTAGAGGGCCATGAGGTCTCCCCTCAGCCTCCTCTTCTCCAGACTAAACAACCCCAGTTCCTTCAGCCACTCCTCGTAAGACATGTGCTCCAGACCCTGCACCAGCTCCGTTGCCCAAGGCAGTGGGAAGCTCTTCCTTGTGCCGCTGCAGGATTGCTGATGGGATGAGACTTCCTGAGCTGGACTCACCTCTGTGGTCTGTTCAGCCAGTTGGAGACAGGGATGAGCTCTGTGTAGGAAGTCCTACATGGCACCTGCTGGAAAATGGTCCCTGAACACTTTGGGGTCTCAGCAGTCCCTTGCAGGAGGTAGTACAAGCCTGTCCCATCCGGCAATGGGAAATAGAGGGAGCCCTGGAGACAAGAAACAGGGTAAGTGAGCTCTCCTGCTCTCTGCCTGGACCAGGTACTGGCTCTCTAGCACACCTGGACAGTCCCATGTCTCAGGCTGCCACCTGAGCAGCTTTGGGCAGGTCCAGCTGGCAGAGCTGTGACCACAGCCCCGTGTCCTGCGCCGGTGGAGATGGCAACGTCGTACCCACTGGGGCTGGCGCAGCCACAGGACACGGGCAGCATGTCTGGGCAGAGCAAGGACACAGCGGCCCTGCAGCAGAGCTGCTCTGACCATCCTAACACCCCTTTCCCTGGGCACATCAGCTGCCAGCCCTGTGCTCGTGCAGGGACAGCCGTGCTAAGGGGGTGGCAGTCCCGCTGAGCTCGACTGCGCCAGCATTACTGCCTGTCAGCTGGCACGGCAGGGTCCCACCAGCCAGGGTAAGCCATGGAAAGTTCATATCCAGTCATTTTGGGTGCCAGTGGGTCACAGCCACCTACCCTGGGGCATCTCCTCTGCTTCCAGAGCAGCTGAAAACTGTGGGACTCTTCATGCAGGGCTGTACGTTAAAGAGATGCTGAGCATGTCCAACCCCACAGGGCACGGATCTGCTGAGCACCCTGGAGATTGCGCCCACAAGTCTCTAGCCTCCACTCAGGCCTAAATTCTGGTGTGGTAGAAGCTCAGCTGGAGTGGGACAAGGACCTCAGCAGCTCCAACACCCCAGAGCCCTTCTGCACTGACCCCCTTGATTTAAGAGCTTGCCCCTGGTCTGCCCATGCAACCAGAGGGGCCAGTCACCCCCATCTGTCCAGCCCCAGACCTGCAGGAAGGGCTCTTTCCAAAGCACCTGAAGGAGATGTCAAGAGAGATCTCGGTGTCATTTCCCACCTGGCTGCTCACGGCCAGGGGGGCACTGAGAAATGGCAGGGCAGCTTCTCCCCTCTAGTTCCCTGCATGCTGCAAAAGGGCCCCAGCAGGGCAGTGCGGGCAGAAGTGGTCGTGCCCAGGGCGTGGGGAGCCTGTGCAGCCCACAGGGCTGAGCACGGGGGTCTCTGAGCCCCCCTGGGCTGCACAGGCAACGACCAGGAGCTGCACAAAACAAACTTCGTTTCCTGGACTGTCAGACAGCCTGGCTTTTGAGGTTAGCTGCTCCAGTGGTCAGTCCAGACCTCCCACCTGAACTTCCCTTACACCCGGCCTCTAGCCACCAAGAAACCCAGCTTCCAACATAGGATCTCAGGATAATTTCTGTTCATAGCAGACCTCTGAAGGTCATCTCATCCAACCTCCTGCCCAAAGCAATGAGGGTCACACTGTGACGGTCAGCATGCTGGCACAGCTCACATACCTGATGCTTCTTGTTCTCAGAGCTCATGGTTAGGGGTTCGTAAGTGATCGTGTAGGGCTTGTTTTGTTGACTGGCCTCTAGATGGAAAAATTCAGGCCCTTTCCAGTGTTGCCCCTCAATGACAGCTTGCACGGTGCAGTCCTTATTGCTGGGGTTGGACAGCAGGATGGTCTGGCTGTGCTTCTCGCGCACGGCACACGTGAAAGTCAGCGTCTGCAACAGAGGAGCACATAGGCTGCTTGGTCACAGCGAGGAACCCTTTCCACTCTGACTAGCTTTATGCACAGGGAGCAGCTTTTCCTTGTCGTACACAAAACTTACATTTGAGCCATAGTTTTTGGTGTAAATCAAACTGCTGGTTCTTAGAGAAGGGAGAGGAACGAGTCTTTTGCATGCTGGGTGAAGGGGGATGCCACCTCCCTAGGAGGGGAGAAAGAAAATTGGAAGCCCTGGAAGGATCTCTCTCCTGTGCAAGGACAAGACTTGCAGCCGTGCAGCCCCTTCGTGGGCAGGCTGATGAGCACCTCCGGACTCTCTCCTAGGAGCAAGAGCCAACACCTCCCAGCTGCACCCTCCTGCAAGGCCTGTGAGGGCCAGGAGTCCTCCACGTGGCATCCCTGTGCCCCAGGAGCTGGGTGCAGATGCCTTGCCCACTCCTACTTCCTTGCCCTCCCCTGCCCCAACGGGGAGGAAAAGTGTGGCTGTGGGTGCGATATTGTAGCTATATCTGGGTGGCTCTGGGGGGCATGGGGGTTGTCTCACAAGAGCCCTGCAGAGTGTCCCCATGGCAAGGGTGCTGCAGGGCAGAGCCAGGACAGCTGAGGTGCTCGCTGGAGGAGCAGCACCTTTAATAGGGGAGGAAGGCAACTACAGGGCTCACAGATTTTGGGAACCCTGCCCAGGGGTTTTATCAGCTCTCTGGGACACCCAGGCAGGATGACAGGCAGGAGTGACTCTATACCCATAAGATTCTCCAGTTCCTGCCCTGGGAGAGATGTGGTGCAAATGGCGGGGTAAGGGGGGACCTGTCCTGTCTCTGTTCCAGTTACCTCTTTGGACACAGGGGTCTCCGTGCAGCATCCTGCCAGCGTAAGCCGGAGCGGCTCACTGCCCTCGATGAAGCACTGCAGGCCCTCGCACTGGATAGCACGGCTCAGCTTAGAGGGGTGGAAGGTCACAATGAAGGGGACGTCCATTCCTGAGGAGATGTAACCCTTTGTGGGGCTGATGGAGAAATCTGGCTTGAAGCTCTTGATGTCCCACTTAAACCTTGCCAAGGAAAGCACAAGGACAGAAAAGAACGATTAGCAACCAGGAGCCTGCAAACACAGCGTGCTGTTTCTAATCCTCTTGGGGGCTTTTCCACAGGACCTCAGGCAGGGTGCTGAGCCACCTGGCACTAAGGCTTCAGGTTGGGCAGGACTCAGCTGCACCCATCCGTAAACAAGCTTTTGGTTGTACCCCTTGCTAACTTCCAGGGCCTGACTGCACAGCCTTGGCTTCACAACTCCCCACTGGAATGGAAAAGCAGAGGGCAACTCTCTAGGCAAGCTACAGCTCCATCCAACCCCCCCCCAAGATCTCAGCCCCCAGAGAGGACAGGGTTTTGCATTACTTGACTCCTATGTCACCCGTGTTCTGCATGGTGAGGGGCCGGGATGTGTAGCTCTGCTGCACCACCGCTCCAAAGCTGAGGTGTTCCTGGTCCAAGCTCACGTGGATGCCCTGGCAGGAGCCCCGCACCACGAAGAGGGAGCGCACCAGGCCGCTGCACTCCAACATCACTTCTTCGGCGAACGGCTGGATGCGGCACCTTGGGGAGAAGGTCACTTCCACTTTACAGGTCTCTCCTTTGGGCTTCAGACTTAGTTCATTGGTGGGCTTCAAGCAGAGAACCTGCCCAAAGAAATGAGTGGAGACTACTTCATCTGGCAACTGAGCTGTGAATCCTCCATAGAGTCTTCCCGTTCCTGTTCTGTTCCCATCAACATTGCCCCAGTCCTACTCATTCCTGGGTACGGATCCCCAGCTACCAAAGGAATTTTCCTGTGACGTGTGCATCTGGCCATGGTGAGCTGGACTACGTCCTCCAAAGTAATTTCACTTGAGCTCCAAGAGAGCCGTAACTCTTGGTCTTTAAAGGTTACCTTTCCATACCTAATATACATGGCCGCATCCTAACGTATGTGTCTGAAACAGGTGAGGAATGGTACCTTCTCACTTCTGGCTATGAGGGGAGTCCTGACAACTGGCTCAGATGAGGCATTCACGCTGCCCAGCAGGGAGGACGGGACAGCACACAACTGTAATTAGCTACTAGTTCCCACCCAGAGCAGCTCACAGCTACCTGCACGCATCCCTGGAGGCACAGCGAAGCACTCTCCAGTGAAGGAAGGGGCCTTACCCCAGCTTCCTGCAGCTCTGGCATGGTGGACTTGAGACTGAGCTTAAAAGTGAGAGGAGCAGCACTGTTGTTGGCTATGGTGACAATCTTCTTCACTGTCTGTCCGATGGAGAGGGCTCCCAGCTTCACCACCTTTCCTTGTGGTTCCACAACATCAACCTAAGGCAGGAGGGATTAATATAAAGCAAAAGGAAAGAAGGAGAAAAGGTTTGCTGACACCCTTGTGGCAGAAAGCTAAAACGTGGTAGGCTGGGCAAGAGACGAGGAAAAGGAGCGAGAAAGCCGTGCCCGTGGTCTGCGCCACCTGGGGTTTTAGGATTTGGATTTCATCTCACCTTCATTTCCGTGCCCCTTCCTCGAACCTCAATAGTTTGCTGGCAAAGACCGTTGATTTCAAAAGGGATGAGCTCATGGTAAGACGCAACCTCTCTGGGATAGAAAGTGATGGGCATCTCCACTGTCCCTCCTGGGCGTAGGACGTACCCTGGGAAGTCCACATGCAGGTGTGCGGTGCTGGTGAACAAGCAGCTCAGACTGGCAGAAAGCACAGCAGAGAGGAGCAGAGGTGTCACAAGGCTGTGTGTGCTCAGACAACATCAGGGCTACTTAGGGCTCTCCTGTCTCCTCTCCCTGTGTCCTCAGGATGTCACCCACAGTGCTCATGAGGACATGGAGCAGGCACGTGCTAAGCAAGGGCCGAAGGAGTGTGTGGAGAAGGCCTACCTCACATCCTTATCTGCCTGGTTTGTGATGACGAGGGTCTGACAGGAAGGTGCCATCCCAGCGTGGTAGATGAAGCAGGTTCCAAAGTTGAGTCTGGTAGTGGAGAAGTGGACAGTGGGCACTACCACAGTGGCCAGGAACACACAGGTAAACGTGGGACCCTGGTTGATCTGGCGAGGAGAAAGACAGCATGAGCCCGCTGAAGAGGTGGGAACTGCAAACACCAGAGATGGCCGAGGAAGAGGATGGGGGGCAGCTGCCTGCACTGACAATAAGGAAAAGCAAGTGCCAAAAGACCCCGGAATGGAAATAGGTGGAAGGCTTGGTCTGAGACGGAATGGGTTTTTGGAGAGTCGTGGCCCTGGTTTGTGCAGTCACATGCCGAGCTGTGCAGCCACATGCTGGCAGGACCTTTCTGCACTGTGGGACCAGCGCAGCAGAGGCCTGACAAGGAGAAACAGCTCCCTCTCCACACACATCTAGGACCCCCCAGATTAGGGGCAGAGGGGGCCTGGGGGATGTGCCCTGCCACAAAAGCGCTTCCCAAAGTCATCCTGGGTAAGCACTTATTATACTCCGTTCAGAAGCTGTCAGGCTCTTTATTTCAGCAGCAGGAGCCTCTTTGCCTTGTTCAGGCTCTTCAGTGACAGAGCTCACCCCTAGCTCTGGGCTCCTGCTGCCAAGCTGCTGCGTAGGGAAGGTGAAGGTCCCGTATTAAACCCTGGTGCCTCACCTGCAGTGTCAGCTCCACATCTTTTAAAGAGCACATCTTCTGTGGGTGAAAAGCCAGCTGGGTCTCTGCTTTCCCCTCCGCCTGCACGACGCCTGTCTGAGGGGTGACAGTAAGGACCCGCTTACAGGCTGCGGGGCCACTCATTTTCCACGAGAAGGTGAAGCTGAACTTGCTGTTATTGTGGATGCTAAAGAGATGCTGGACGTTCTCGTTCAGCTGTACCTGCAGGGAAAAGGCGATGAGGACTGGGGGTTAGAGCACATGCAAAGTGTCAGCTGCCCAGCAAGTGCTCCTCCCTAATGTGCTCCTGCATCTTTCATATTCAGCTAATGACCTGTATGAAAGATCAATCTCCCTCCCTCCAGAGACCCATAAATGAAGGAAAACATTCCCTCGTGTTCAAACATCTCTGTGAAGCTCCTGGTTCAGGCCCAACGTTGCAGGCCTTTGTGGGGCAAATGGTTCAGGGAAGCAGTGCTGCTCACCTCCTTGAAATCAATGACGTTGATCTCCCGTGCGCTGAGCTCCGTGACACAGCCGTCGCTGTCCTCACACCTGACAGACGTGTGCACGCTATAGCCGGTGGCCTTGATATTCAAGGAGAGGGGCTGGGTCTTCCTCTTGACATCGCACTTGAGGTTGAAGACCGCCTCTCCTTCTAGTGTTGGCGTGAAGAAGACTGTAATGGGAAACCTGGCGAGAGAAGACCCTTTTTGCTCCATTCGTCATCTCTTGGCTTTCCTGGCCACACGTTGCCTGTTCTATGGGAGAGCAGCTGTGCAATGGCCCTGGTGATGCCCCAGGCCTGGGAGAAAGCAGGAGCGGCACTCTGCCCTTCCAGGGCCTTCCACTATGGAGCAAGCCCTGGTCAGCCCTGCTTAGGGTACGATGATCCCATGCAATGAAATGCCAGAGGATACAACAAGGCAGCAAACCCCGAGCTAATGCTGACCTTACTGCCCTGCCCACGTGCTACAGGGCACCACCGAGTCAAGACCCCGCTTCTGTCCCAGACACAGAGGAGGGCACTCGTGGAGACCCCCAGTCTCTCCGATCTATATGACAAGGGTAAGTAACATCCTCTTTGCGCAGAGCAGTCGTCCAGCTCCTGTGACAGCAGCACAATGTGGGTGCCACCAAACTGCCTCTTTGTAATTTCTGTGGGTAATTTCTGGGTATGTGATCAAAGCCAAACAAACTACAGAGATTTAAGGAATTACCACTTCTCAGGTGAGCCAGTAACTGATACAGGATGCTCTCTTGCACTCTGTGGCAAGCCAAAATTCAGCATCTTTTAAGACACAGCAAAGCTGCCTGGAGCTAACGTGTTCTCCTTACACCCTGGCAGGCTGGGAGTGGGCACAGGGACATCCATGATGGATCAGCAAATGAGTTGGTGACCGCTTATACCGCTTGAACTCACGATCACATCTGAGCGCAAGTCATGGCTGCAGTTTACAAGAAAAGAGCATCTGCTTTCTGACAGGTGATCCTGCAAAACACAGCTCGTCGCCTAAGCCTGTTGCTGTCCCCCATGATGGGCTCAAATGCTGCTGCAGTGCTGCGTCTGTGCTTTGCTGCTCTTGGCCCTGCACCGACCGCGTGTGGTGGGCTTTGTCACTAAAGGAACACAGGGAAGAGAGGAGACCTTGCCCACTTAGAGCTGCTGGCTCAGGGGTCACAGGGGTAATACCCCCAAACATGCTTTTGTCATCAAAACTAGAAGATCCAAAGCCTGAATTTCTCCAGGAAGGGGGCCTAGAAGACTGGGGTAACCCCAACACAGCCACTTTATGGAGAAACCTGCAGTTTTGTGGTGTCCCCATTGGGAAGGAACAAAACAAAGCAGATGGATGCTATTGCTGAGAGTCACCTGGTGACTGCAGAGGGGAGAAAGCCTCAAAGCAAAAGGACAGCGCAGCGTTTGGGATGCAGGAGAGGGAATCTGGCCTGTGAGCCCCATTACCTTGAAAGAGGAGTGATGGATCCTTCCAAGGGCTCTATTTTCACGGAGGCATTGCATCCCTCTGAGAAGAGAGAGCTTTCTCTGAAAGCAAAGCTGAAGGCTTCCTTCTCACTGTTGATTATAGTGATAGTCTGGTGTACCTCGTGCCCTGGGGAGAGAACAAAGCAGCCGCTGAAAACCTTTGGTTCCTCCAGCCACCAGAGCACCGCTGCCCACTGTGAGCCCAGCAGGAAATCTGCAGCGAGGAGCATTGCCTGCAGCACAGCACGCTCAGGATGACAACATGGAAACATACTTCTGACCCCCTGGGCTCCCCTGCATCACCCCCAAATCCCCTCTTGGGAACAGCCCCAACCACAGGCCATGTCCCTGACACACGCCTTCCCCCCTTCCCCTTCCTCGTACACTTGGGTGCCAGGAGCTGGATGATCCGCTCACAAGTGCCCGTTTCCATTTCCAGCTTCCTTGTTGGAGCCTGCTGGTGCAACTGGAGTGGTCCACACCTGAGGGTGTAAGGTATAACCACGGTGCTCACCGATTAACAGCGACTGGAAGTTCAGGTGGGATCTGTCCAGAGTCACTAGCGGGTCGGTGGTGTTGCCCACCAAGAGGAATGGGACTGAAATGCTCTGCTCGGGGACTGTAAAGGCCCAGAACGATTCTGTGATGCCCAGGTGCCTGGGGATGAATTCAAACTTCATCTGTGGGAGAAAGAGGCAAATGAAGGAAAGTTGCTGCCCTTGGCAGGGGAAAGGGGTGCAGTCTATACCACCAAGAAACCCCAGGAACCTCCACCTTAGGTTGTTGTGAGCTCAGAGATAGGCTGCTGTGCCACTTACAGCCCAAAAGCATAGCAGATGTGGGGTACAGGGTGAGAACAGGTTCATGTGCCAGTTCATTTACACTGCAGTCAACAGGTTTCTTCATGGTCTTGGCAAGCTCACAGTGAGATGGGACACCCAGTCAGTGTAGACATAGCCGGTGTTAAACTGGCATACACGTGTACTGCGTCTACCTTAATTTTCTGCACCCACCTCTGCGTGCTTCCCTGGCTGGATGCGACCCCTCTCTGAGCGGCAGAAGAAAGCCACCTGTTCTGGTGGGGCTTCAGGGTCTTGGCAAGTCCACTGGAAGGAATACATGAAACTGGTTGGGTTCATAACCATGAAGGTCCTGGGAACACAAAGCAAAAAGGACTACTAAGGTGGTGCTGGGACGTTAGTGACTCTGTCCTGCAGCAGACATCAGGCACTGCCCGTCCTCGACACTATCCGGAAGGAATTATTTGGTACAGGGGAACAAGATTGGGAGCACAAACATTTCATCTGCTTTATAAGGGCCCTGTCTGTTTCCCAGGTGGTTACAGATTAATGGCTATCGACAAAGAAATTCACAAGGATATGGCCAGACTCTTGCGTGCTAAAATGATAAGATCAAGCAAAAATGGTAAAAATCAAGTCCAGTAAGACTCCTTTGGAAGATGGTACTCTTGGTTGTGGTTGCAGCCTTCATTGACCATGTCTGACTGGTATCTCAAAGGAGCAAGAATGTCCCAAGGATGCTCTTCAAAGGGACAAAGTTGTACTGGCCCTATTGCACAAGCTGGGGTTACGTGGTCCTCCCAGACTGACCCATACTTTATTGAAGAAAGGGACAAAGAGAACAAAAAATGGGCCAGTTGGCTTCAGTGACCACCTTGTTCCAGGCCCGAAACAGGTGGCCAAGGGTCATCAGATCACAGACAAGGTACAGATGTGCCCCGAGGCTTGGAAGAGCAGCTGGGGAGGTCTCTGGTTAAGAAGGGTGACCAGGAGACGGTCAGCAGGAGAAGCCATGCCCACACACTTACCTGCTGTGCCTGCCACGCACTCCAACTGCCTCAAACTCAATCACTCTTGTGTCAAGATCTAATGTTGCCCCCTTTGGTCCTTGCAACTCTGGGACACGCCTTTTTGCAGTGATGTAGTCAGAGTCTTCCAGCTCAAAGTGGCAAAGTGGCATCAGGCTTCTCCCCTTCACAGCCACCTCTGGGCCCTTCTGATTTGGCCTCAGGTTAGGAATACTAGAAAGAAAGGGACCAGTATTAGCCAGACTAACATTTCCAGCCAGCCAGCTGCTTGTTTATCTCCTTGTGCAGCACACAGTGTTCCAACTCTCTCCATGCAAGCAGCGATCAGCAAATCAAACAGAACTGCACTCCCCACCAGAGGCAGTGGAGGTGAAATGGCAGAAACACAGAGACCAACTGCAGCACACAGTTTCTAGGTAGATAAGGTGGCCATGCTTGTCTGATACGAAAGCATAGCTAGGGCCTAGCTGGCCCCTTGACAGCCTTTCTGGATCTCTCATTCCAGATTTTGCAACCCTCCAGGAGCTTAATATTTTATACAGTGTCTTGTCCCAGTGTCTCCATACCTGCTTCTACCAAGGCTGGATGATCATTTGTCTTTGTTCCTGTATGTTGGTTGTTTCTGCTGCCTCGCTGGGGCTGGCTGTCCCCAGGTCTGCACTCCCACCCACCCCAATCACAGGCAATACCGCAACTACCCAGCGGTAGCACGAGTTGAAAAGTGCCTGGATGTTTCCTACCTGCAGAGCATACGGCTCTCAAAGTCCCCCACGTACACCGGAGAGAACTTCATCTGGAAGAGCTGCTCCTGTCCTGCAGGGATGGTGCCGCTGCGGGGCTCAACAGAGAATGGTGGGGTGTCACTGATGGTGTTCAGAGACGAGCTCAGGGAGGAAGAGACCTGCTCCAGAGCGCGGCCCAGCTGGCTCGAACAGCAGCTAGACTGGAGCTTCACAGAGGCACCAGAAGTGGAGGCGAGGAAACTCCCTGCGGTAAAGGAAGAGGTTATAGCATGACATCTTTTTTCAAGGAGAAAATCCTTTGTTCCCAGCAACTCTGCCTCCTGCTGCAGGTGGACAGAAGGGAGCTGGGATGCACTTGGAGCACCTCTGGCCACGGGCTTTCAGCAGGACTCCCAGTGAAGCACAGGGAGAGTGCACAGTTCACTTTTTGCTTCTGTGTAACTGCTCGCTAAATCGTAATCCCAGAAAGTCCTGGGGACAGGTGGGAAAGTGAGGACAGGTGGAGAACAGGGTGGGGGCCAGAAAATACCGTGACAAGGCCCAGCAGAGACCCAGAGAGCTGCCTGGATCAAAACACACCACTGAACATCACTCCGTAAAGATACTGAGATGACGGACAGGAGGCTATGTGTATGTCAGCAAATTCAACGGGCCCAGGACTGAAGCCAACTGCTTCACTCCAGTCTGTTAAACTCTCTCCATCTCCAGGACTGGGGACCTAGATGCAAACTTCTGCAGAATGGTTTCTGGCCAGCTTTCATTCCCAAACCATGTCCAGGAACTAACAGTAGAGATGTCTGTGTTACAGCACCTGGGTAGATTTCTGGGCGCCATTTCATGCCCCGGTACAGCCACCCTCAGCGCTCAGCATTAAGGACACGTTCATTAAGGACAGTGTTAAGTCCTGCTCCCCTGTCGCCTGCAGAATTGAGTTTTGCTTGTTACACGTGGTGGAGAGAAGGCTTTGGGGAACAGCGTTGCTCTGACCTTCACACCCTTTCCCCGCTTCCTCTTTGTCGGGCTTTCATAACCAATGACCAGAGAGCTGATGGCACAGCCCAGCAGACCAGCTTCAGCACAAGTGTGCCCTGTGCTGGGGAAGAGCCAACACCAGGACCCGCAGGGGAGGGAGATGAGCACATTCAGGGCATCAAGGACTTTGGCTGAGTTCTCCCATCTTGACCATCAGGCAAGCTGCCTGTGCTAGGAAACGCACGGGTTGCCAGCTCTCCTCACTCCTGTTTCTGATGAGACCTCTTGGACACACAGCCCTGTTTCCCCGCAGAACCACGCTGCTCCCCAGCAGACTGTGCGCTCAGACACAACCGCGTCACTGCGGGTTGGTGAGTCACGGCCCTGCCGTTGAGCTCCGATGGCTGCTGTGCGCAGGGGCTCTGCCTGCAGCAAACACTCCCCTGTCCGAGTTAGGAGGGTTAGTTTTCGACAGTGACGTCGCACTTTCCCTGGATCAGGGAATTGCACACGGACAGTGACTGCAGGTCAGCTAACTCGTCGTTACACCAGCAATTTTCCCCAGTCTCAGAGACTTCCCAAAGAGGTGCCCCAATGTCCCCCTTCCCAGTCCTGACCCACCACGTGGCTCTCCCCCGAGCCAGGCTCAGCTCCCGTGCAGAGCACAAGTGTCAGAGCACTCATAGGAGGCTCGGAAAGGTAGAGAGGGGGCAGGGAAAAAGTCTCCAGCTGCAGCTGGGAAGATGCTGATGAAAGTGGACAGGGACGAAAAAGCAATTCATGTTTTGGGGGGAAGTGGCATGGTCATCTCCCCAAGCCCTCAGCTGCCAACCAAAATGCCCTGGGCACCCTGAGCTGTCACACAGAGCCAGTCCCTTACCATCTAGACTGGGTGGGAGCAGCTCCCCAGCACAGCTCACTGCCCTTTCATCCTCCACAGCTGCCATCCAGGTGTATTCCAGGGCCACATTCCCTGTATTGGACAGCTGGAAACTGAAAAGCAAGAAGGAGTTAAAAAAAAAAAAAAGAAAAAGCCTATTAAATACAAAGAGTAGAGAAGTAACACTGCGTGGTGGGCTCCTGACACCCCTTTCTTTATGCTGAGTAGCGTCTTCTTTCCCAGACAACTCTGCCACATCTAGATTGCTGCCCTGGGCTGCCCCAGAAGTATTTCCAAGTTTGGAAGTTACAGAGGAAAGGGCAGACATGGTGCCCAGGAGACTTATTCTGGTCTTACGTCTCTGTTTCACGTTATTTTGACTGCAAACCCATCCTTGAGCAGGTAAGGACAGGCAACACGCAATGAAAGCAAAACCACGGCTGTTCTCAGCAGAAGGGCACAGCAGAATTGACCCTCTGCTGGCACACCTTGGTGCGATGGCAGCCACCATCTCCTGCTTGGCTTTGTGTGCAGATAGATGGGCCCCAGCACCCAGCCAGGACTTGGAAAGGATGAAACAATAAAGGGTTTGTTTAAAGGGATGAACAGTAGGTGAGACTGAATGTAAAGCCCTAGAAGGGACTCAGGTCCACATGTGGGAGATCTCCAGGCCCTGGGATGTGCCAGATTATGTGTGGAAGCTGAAACCTCAGACTCAGCAGGCAGGAGCACCCCCCTCCAAGGCTGATCAGCCTGTTAGAAATCACAAGAGGTTTATTAACTGGCCGAGCAATAAACACGTCAGTGTAACTTTAGGAGGTACAGGACCATGAGTAGAAGGAAAAGCAGTGGCCACCGGAGAGCACAGCGCAGCTCTGGGGAAGCAGATATGGGTCAGCCCTGGGCAAAGGCAGCCCCCACTTGCAGGTCCCTGCCTGGCCTCCAGCACTCACGTGAACATCCTCGTCTGGAAGAGCAAGGTCTCCTCGAACTCAATCGTGTCGGTCTTCAGCTCGAACTCGGCATAGTCAACGACAGCACTGAGGCAAAGCTCCACCTCGCGGATGCTCTTCTCCAGGACAGTGTGAGCTGGTTCTGGGTCGGTCTCAATCACCTCCAAACAGGAGAGGGAAGAATCACTGACCAGAGCCCAGAAAGCCAGGCTGAGCAGGGAATCTTCTGGCCTCTAAAATCAGCCACATATAGGGGCTAGAAAGGACCATTCCCATTAATTTCCCTCGAAAGATGACCAGATCTGACCCTTCCACTGTAGTTTTGTTTCTACCTACTGGTCACAGCAGTCACCACCACGACTGTGAATACACCCACGGGGACTGTGACCGGGTATCAGCCCCTGGGTTTCAACCCTGTAGAGTGTCTGATCCTTTTCCTGGCCCCCTATAAATCCAGCAGGCTTCCAAATCAGGATTGAGTTCCCCTGCTGGAGCTCTGTGGATGGAGAACCCCAAGACTGAACAAACCTAGAAAGCGCCTTTTCCTTCTTGTCTGAGGAGAAAGTGCTTTCCAGATGTCATGTGCGGGGCAACAGCCACACCGGTGGCGGCTGGGGATGGGCATTTTGGGATGGGAGTGAACTCACTAGGAAAGTCTCCGACTGCTGATGCTCTGATGGGGAAGAAGTTTGGTTTACAGGTCTTAAAATGGTTCAGAAACCAGGGAAGAACCATCACCCAAGATAAATGTGTCTGGCAACAATGATAGTAAAAGCAAGAGTTTCTGGAGATGACAATTCTCCGGACTCCTGCGTGACTGCCACACAGTACCTGGGCTGCTCCATAATGAGACATCCCACAGCAGACAGAGACCACAACCAGAACCTCTGGTCCCTGTGTAGGCAGAGCTCAAAGCTTGCCCACAGCGTGCTGGTGGGCTAGCCAGCACACACAGAAGAGCACTAGTGCTGCTCTCCACTTCAGAACAAGAGACAGAGCACAGTGGATTTAACTCCTTGTTGGTGAAAAGGCACTGAATCAGATGAAGAGATTCTAACACCATAAAATGTATTGTCATAAAATGTGACATTCAACACAGGCTGCAACACTTCCACTTTTGGCAGAGACCAAGAGTTTGCAAGTGGCGAAACGTCTCCTGTCAAAAAGACTTCCCCATCTTGTGTGGCTGTATCAGGCCACCGTGCATCCACCTCTCCCCTGAAATGCACCACTGGTTAACCGCACGGGTGGAGGAAATGTCAGGAGGCGGCAGGAGCTGCTCAGCCAGCAGAGATGGCGGCCTGCTGCCGTCAGCTGTTCTTCTTGTGGACGCTCAGTCAGCTTTTGCTATTGTGCTTCTCACCTTCTTCTTGACAGGCCACGTGGCTGCTGGGCCCCTCGTGGCATCCACCCACTTGACGGTGCGCAGGCAGTCGTCCCAGTCGGGAACCTGCTCCGGCAGCAGCTGCAAAGCGATCCGAGCCACCTTACACCTCACAGGGTGCTTCTGGAAGGCGACTGCGACGTCCGATCTCAGGGTCACTGTGATGTTCTTAGCACAGCCAGCATGGAGGTGTCCCACCTAGGCAGAACCAGAGAGCCAAGACCAAACTGGAATCCCTGGCAAGGGCAGCACTGACAGCGAAGGGATGGATGTGCTGAGCAGCTGTGCCAGGAATCTGCATCTTACTGTGTACCTACCTGAGGTCTGATAAAGTACAAACAAAAGATGTCACCTCCCGTAACATGGAGCCTTTTCTGTGGGGCTGACAGCCCTGCCCCAGCAAAGCCAGGGATCGCAGCTCCTACATGGCTCTGAGCCGGGCTCTCACCAGTCCGTGGGGACTCCCTGCGAGCTCCCGGGAACCCGCCGGGCACTGCTTGAGCAGCGGGGAAAGGCAGAGCCATCCAAGCTCACCTGGGGGGAGAAGTGAAACGGGGCGCCTGCCAGCCACTCAAACCGCATCACCTCCGCCCTGCTGCGATTGGTGATCGTGAAGCTCACGGTGTGGGGTGTCCCGATGTGACAGTCTCCAAACTGGATGTGATCCACTCTGGCAGCTGTTAAGAATGAGAGCAAGGGATCTCAGCATGTGGCGAGGTCCATCTGCCCCCCGCATCCACAGTCACGTTATGTCCAACTCTTCCTTGCTCCAAGCCTTCCTCCCCCTGGGACATGCAGCTGCTCCCCATCCTACCACTTCCAGGGAAACACCCTGACACGTCCCTAAACACATGGTTGCGGCTGTGCAGAGACACGCAGTACAGCCTGCACTGCCTCTGCGCACGCGGCTGGCACGCTCACAGACCGCCAGCTCTGCTGGGTGACAGCACAGGCCTGCTCATATAGAGGACACAGATTATCATACCCGGTTTTCATCTCCACAGTATCCCACGGGCGAGCAGACCTCCTTTTAGAGATACTCAGCTGAACGCTGGTATCTCTGACCCTTCCCTGCTAGCCTGCAAGCTTCTCCCTTGACAGAGGATCTTCCCTTGTGTTCTCAAGTGTGGCTGCTCTCCAGGCTACAAAAGGCAACAGGATCTGTCTGCTAAGGTTGGACCACACCTGCACCAGCACGAGGTGAGCAGAAATGTGGATTTTCCTATTCCTTGCTCCATCTTGTCAGGCTCTCCTTTCTTACCCTCAATTATGTCTTCCTCCAGATTGCCCTCAGTGTTCTCCTCCTCACTGTTTGCTATTAGTCCATGGATGTTATCTAGCGTGAAGTCATCCTCATAGCCTTCACCCACCAGCTGGATGTTGGTTTCTTCGTAGGGGTTGTCCACCACTGACAGGTGGATCCCCCCTTCCACACGTTGGGCCAGGGTGGGTTTGAAAAGCACATCAAACTCTGCTGATTCCCCCTGATGCAGGACCAGGGAAGCGGTGTGAGGCCTCCTCTCTGCACAACAATGGAAATCAGAGACAGGTGATACAGCTGTACAGAGGAAATATTTCCATGGGCTATGGGAGGAATAAGAGGTTGAAACCCAGCTGTCTCTAAGCACAGGTTCTCCCATCGATGGTTCCAGACCCTCCTCCTATGGTCACAAGACTATGACACCACTGTGCATATCACTGCCAAAGTGTCTTAACCTCGGGGTAACACCCAGCTCTCACTCAAACTGCACCCAGCCAGCTCCTGCTATACATAAAGCTGAGTCAAAGGGTGGTTTTGGCTTCTGTTGGCTGGCTGTGGGCTCAAGGGCTGCCTCCGTTCAGGCTGGTAACATCCCAAATGCAGCAAAGACCTCAGGCGGTCCACTGAAGTGGTGACAGTCCCCCACGACTCAACACACCATGTCCAGAAGAACATAAAAACTTCCTACAACTTGTTAGGAGGAAACCGTACAAAGTGTCCACATGAAAAACTAGGGGTACAGAGAGCCTCAGGAAAGAAACTGTGTCTAACATCTGGCTGCTGCTTGGCCAAGCCAAGAGCAGGGCACACGTCTTCCCTGTGTGATTGACCACACTTGATGGTTATTGAATTTACCTTCTCCAGGAGCGTCCTCCTCCATGCCTGCAGCTTGGTAGATGCAGTGTGTGGTGGGCCTGGCTTTCAAGAAGAAAACTCCCACTTCATCCAACAGGTCTATCATCAACTAAGAAAAGGGAACAAAGAACACAACCCCACTGGTGTGAGTACAAGATGGCACATGGATTCACACCGCACCGCTGCTGGTCCAGCACAGGGAACCCAGCACAGGGAACCCAGCACGCTTCCCCGCTTCAAACACAGCTCAGCACAAAGTTTAAGTAAAATCAGACAGGGAAAAAAAGTGTTCAGAGGCATTGGAATATAATTAAGATATAACCAAACAGGACGGAAAATACTAAAAGTAAGGAGCAGAACTACAACAGAGTTTAATTCAAATGTAGTAAAATGGGATCAAATACAATCTAATGTAACTAGGACATCACATGTGCCCAGGTGAGAACCAAAACATGAGAAGGGAGACGGGGGGAAAAGTACTCCACCAACCTTCTTGTGTTGTGTCTAACTGAAAAGGACAGACTAGTCAGAAAAAACACATTCCCAAGAGGAACTCCCTTCCTGCAAAGCAGAAGTCAGTCATTGTCCCATGTTTTCTGGAACCTTCCCAGACCAGAGCACCCCCTGAGCAGGTCCTCACCTGCACAGGTACGATGCCACCGTTACGAAGGACCAGGGGGAGTCTTTCTGAATCACCCAGCAACAGCTTCCTGAAGAGCAGCAGAGGGTTCCCGCTCTTATTGCGAAGGACCGGGCGCAGGACTGTCACCTGAGGCAGATTCCCATCCCCACTGATACTGAAGGTCAGGCTCTGTGCTTTAACTGCTGCAGGGCTGCAGGAGAGGCAGAGGAGAAATCATTAGGGCTGGTACGAACCCATTCCCCACTTGGCAAGCAATGAAGTGAGTGCTGCCTGCTGCGTTTTCCCTGGCTGGTGCTCCTGTACCCCATGACACAGCTCCCCCTCACCCCTCTCCTCCCAGTCCTATCAGGGCCATTCACAAGAGGAACCTGCTCTGAAGAGCCAGAGCCTTCCAGAATAACAGTTAAATATGGTTTCACTTCATCGAATCACGCAGTACAGCACATAAATAATGAGGCAACAGATGAGATGTGGCAAATTTGCTGGCAGCGGTGATGAGAGACATGTGCAAATAGCACAAGCACAGCATGAAAACAGCATAAAAGCAAGAAGAGAAAAATAAATAACACCATCAGTAAAGATTATTTCCAAGGACACTAAAAAAGGAATTGCTTGTTACGGCAGAAAGCTGACTTGTCCCAGTTCAGCCACTAAAGGGTTGGGGAAGAGCAGGTCAGAGCCCCGGTACACAGGTCCCAGGACAGAGGAACTGCGCTCCTCTTTTATAAACGGTCCAATCGCTCCTTTAACATCAAATATCTTAATATAGCCCTGGTAATCACATAGGATCATCTCATTTTAACATAAACAAGGAGGAAATAATGCCTGCTGACTTGCTGGCACAGAAACTGCTGCATCTAATCCTCTGGCCTTGGAGAGCCCCAGCTCAGCTGTTGCACATCTCTGTTTTTTTCTGATTCAGTAACTTCCAGTTGGCTACTGAATATTACACTGTCCTCATAGTTACTCCCACAGGCTAAACTAAGACTCTGACTTTTCTGCTCTGCTCTGTCTAGTAGTTACTGCTGCCTATAGGATCCAATGCTAAGCACCCTGCCTAGGCCTACTGAAAGAGTCAGGGTTAACGAGGGCCTTAGGTGCTCCCCGAGGAGAGGCAGCTATTAGAAAGGTCACCCCCAAGGTTTCCCAGGGCGAGTTACCTTGCCTGGACATCAAGGGAAGCCTCAAAAGTGCACTGGTAGTTCTGCATCGTTTGCGGAGTGAAGGTCACCGTGGCAAAGGCGTGGGAGCAGCTGGGCACACCCATCCGGACGGGATCCACCTTGAAAATGTCACTGATGTGGCTGTTAAGCTTGGGGGAACCCACAGAGCGGTGTTAGGAGGAAACATCCTTCAACGTGATGCAGTCTTGTTCATCTATGCATCGTGGGGAACAGCCCCCACAGCGTGTCTTCCCTCCTGCTTCCCTGGATGGGCTCCTTCCATCCCAGGGGGTGACTCCAGAGTGGTGCTGACCTTGCACAGGGAGCGGCCATAAAGCCCAGGCGTGCAAAAGCTCGCTTTGAGCGCTGGGCAGCCACCCCAGCACCCCTGGGAGGAGGGGGCTGCATGGAAAACCCTGCAAATAACCTAGAATCGGCCTTTAAAGAGAAGGAAAAGACCAGGGAGCCTGAGGAAACAGTCTGCTCTGAGCCCTGGCACATCAGTCCAGTAAAAGTCCCCCTGTGAGCGTGCTTCCAAGAGATACTCAGGAGGGTTCAGGTCTCCCAACAAACACCCAGAGGGGTGAGCCAAAACCTTGCTTGAGACATGCTGAATTCAACCCAACTGTCACCCCAGCACTGCTGCTCTCCCCTGCAGTTTGAGCTGCCCTGAGCTGGACTAGTCCGGGCAGGAGGAAGCCAGGAATGTGTGGGACGAGGCAGGCTATCCCACCCCCGTCACCTCGGCCTCTCCATCATACCTGCCCACGGATGGGTTTGATGGAGAGCACCACATCACAGGGGACTTTGTCCACATTGCGGATCTTGAAGCGAGCTGTGGCCCGGTGCCCAACCAGAACATTAGTGAAGATAAACTTGTTCTCATCTGTGACGAACACACCCTTGTCTTGCACTGTCTGTAGGATGTGGCAGAGGTTGATGTTGCTGCAGATTCGATGCTCCTCAAAGATGGACTCTACGTCATCAACCACAAATGCTGCAAGCAGACCAGAGGGAGGGCTGAGGATGGAGAAGCCTTCCTGCGGAATTTACCTGGAGCCCGCTGGCCTCTCAGAAGCCTTGATAACCTACCCAGGTCACTGCAAACCCCAACCTTGGGTCGGGGGGTTTGCTGTGAGGATGGAACTCAGTCACCCCCAGTCTTAGAGGGTATTGCTTTCCTTTTCTCCTTCCATGCATCCCTCCCAGCCTCTCCCCACTGGCCGACTTGAAAAGGACTGGAACCTCTGAGGATTTTAAGATGGGACTTCAGGGTCAGGGTGCCTCTCTACCCAAGCAGGAAGTTTAGGTGCTGATCAGCAGCAGGTCTGGCCATGGGAATCTGTGGACAGGGCATACCTGGGAGGCAGGACTCGGCAAACAGTATATAGGGGATGCCAAGGGGATTGTCCTTGGGGTCTCTGTCGCTGATATCGATGGACAGGTGCTCCTTGCATGTCCCCAGTCCCTTTGCGTAGCAATCCACCGTGATCACCTGCTGGCCCCCAGCAGGGATGGAGCCAGAGCCAGGGTACACCGTGAACATGCCTAGTGTGAAGCGAGCCTGCAGAAAGAGTCCCAGGAGAGGCTGATGTCTAACAGCCTAGCCCTGAGCACCCCCCCATCAAGGAATATGTCACTCCTTAGCCTTCAGCCAGGCCCAAGCACCCAGTCCCAGGGCAGGGGGAGATGACTCCACGGCCCAAAGGCAGCTGCAGGATGAGATGAACCAGCCAGGAGGAGCTGCAGGCCTGTCCTGAGTGGCACAGAGAAAGGAGTTTGGGTGTAAAGGGTGAAGGTGGTAGCTGGGATCCTTCAACCTCCAGGGGTAAAACAGGAGAGCAGAAATAACTGTGAGGAATGATGGGAGAGAAGAGAGGGGACTGGGAGGAAGAAGAAGAAAGGTCATCTGATATCTATGGACTGGGAGTTCAGACAGGGATGTTCCACACCTGTGGTATTCACAGACCTATTCTGGCTGGCAGCTACCAAACACAGGACCTGCTCCCCTCTCTCGACCCCACAACTCCAGGTCTGAGCCAGAGCATGGGACTCAGTGGGACTGAGCAGCTCCTGCCTCTGCCTGTGGCGGGGAGATGACAGACCTCCATCACGCAGACCATGTCCCATCACCCACCTGGGGGTTGATGAGCCCCCAGCCTGGGCACAGCAGCGTCCTCCCACCCCACCAGCAGCAGCACGCTTTGGGGAGCAGGAGCCACCCACCTGCATAAAGGGGTTTGCATCCTTCTGCAGCGAGTGCTTGCTTTGCTCGACCAAGGGAGTCATTTTGCTTAAATTCTCACTCTCGTGGGAGCAGGCGGATTTCCTTCGATGTGCACTGAGAGGAGAAAGCAGAGAACATCATGCTGAGCTCCACTTGCCTTTCTCTGGGGCCAAAGCTGGCCTTCCTCCCCATGGAGCGAAGCCCTCCTGCCTCCGGAGGGCTGCCTGCACCACTATTGCTGTAGCTTATGGATAGATCAGCTCCATCCCCAGCTTTGTCCTGCACAGGGGGATGCAGAGGCATTTTTCTGCTCCCCATTCACAAGCCAGCGATGCAGATGGACAATAACCCAGGTGTCCTGGCTGTCTGTCACACCCCAGCCATGCTGTGGTGCCTCCTCAGGCAGGAAGGGTGGTACAGGTCTTCTCTCACCTTTTCCTTGGCGATACAGCTGCATCCTGGTCTGCTCTGTAGATGAGGAATTTGAAGTCGAGGGCGCCTTTGTTCTCCAGCATGAAGGTGCAGGTTTTCCTGCTGCCGTTCACCAGGGCACCGAAGTTGATGAACGAGGCAGGGTAAATGCTGTATTTGCTGAACACAGCTTTTGCTGACACCTTCACTGGGATGATGGCGATGGTCTCACCTTCCTCACAGGTGCTGGGCTCAATCACCTGCAACCGGAGGAGGGGTTGGTAAATACAGCAGAGGACAGCCTCTATCTCTGTCCCCTGACCCCATCCACGGTCCCCATCAGCTCACTCTCCCTGTTTAAATGCCTCCTCCAGAGCCAGATTTTCAGCTCCGCTTAGGAAACGTCACAAATGCTTTCTGAAAGACTGTTGTATATGTAGGAGAGAGGATGCTCCGGCTAAACCCAGAAGGCACGTGTCCTGCTTACACTCCCAAGACATGATGTGCTAACACCGCCCGGCCCAGGCAGCTCACCCGGCAGTGCAGGATGGGTTTGTCCTCGATAGTCATTTCCACCTTGGGGTGGAAGAGCAGCTGGACCTGCACGAGGTGCTTGGAGACAGTCAGCACGCCCTTCTGCGGCTGGACAGTGAAGTGGGATGCCAAGTCGGGTATGTTGGTATCTGCAGTTTCCAGCTTGAAACTGGGGAGAAAGGGAAGGAACAGAGACCTCTGCAGTTAAAAGTCCAGGTGCCACCAGCACAGCCAGGACTTTGCATAGGACCGTAAAAAAAATAAAAGGGAAAAAGTCCAGCTCTGCTTGGGGAATCCCAGATCCTGACACAGAGCACAATCACAAGTGTTGCAAGCTAACCTCGACACTGAATTTTTTCACTCCCTCCTTTAGAGTCTCATAAAGAAAGGAGCTGACCCTCGAAGGATGGCAATGAATCTCAGCAGTGAGTGCCTTAAATTTCCCCGTCTCACTTTCTGCTTCCTGCTGAGCTGTGAGGAACTGCTGGTGTGTGGCTGGATTCTCTATTAAAATATTTGAGATCTGAGAGCCCAGGCTTTCTATTTACCCAGGCCATGAGGTTGCCAGCATGGAAACAGGTTCTAGCCACGGACAGGAGAAGAATGCAGGCCTGGGCAGATGGTGGCACCATGCAGTCACAGACCCACCTGTATGCAATTTCGTACTTCCCTTTGTTCTTCAGAGTCAGCACTTGCTTTGTCTCATCCAGGACCTTAAGGATTCCAAAATCCACACTGCCATCTGCACCTGCAGAAAACCCCCAGGTAAGAAACAGTGAATATTTCTGAGCTGCTGCAGACTACACCAAGTGACAAGATACATTTCGAAGCCGCCAAGTCAATCTGTGCAGGAAGTTGCACACCTCAAAGCTGGGAAGTGAGAGACTGTCTGTGCCCTGACAGTGCTTCATTCCTCACAGCGTGCAGGATACGTGCTTTACGTATCTGTGACACACTTCTATGCCATGCCATGCCATCCCAGGCCAGGCCAGGCCAGGCCAACCCAGGTGGCTTTGGTTGCCCACCTGCCAAGGCAATGCAATGCACCTGGACTACTTTGGTTTGGGGGCATCCACTGACCTTTAGAAATGTTGATGCTCAGAGCAACATCATAGGCCTCCGCAAGGATTTGGATATTTTCAACCTGAACAATCCCCAGGACATTTTCTGCATCTGAAACCTGAGGCAGCAAGAAACAAACACCCCTTAGACCATTCTCCTAAATTCTTTTGGTGGACAACACAGGAGTCCTTGTCTCTGTCGGCTGCTTCCACCATGGAGACCCTGCTTGACAAGCACTTGTGGACTCCCAAGCTTTCCTAACCTGTTCACCTCATGGGCTGACCCAGCAGGATTCTGCTGCAGTAAGAAGCCCTGTCAGCCCCACTCTGCATTCCTACAGCAGGGAACGCTGCTGCTAAAGCACCCTGGGAAGCACAGTGACGCAAAACAACCACAAGAAGTGTGAGGTGTCCCAGAGCAGGTGGCACTGACAATCAACTCTCCTCTTCAGTCACCCAGCAGCCTCACTGAAATGCAGCCACTAAACCATGGGGAACAAAATCCCAGGGCGAGAGCGTGTTGTTCTATGTTAAGCGCCCCAGAAGGACTCCAGGATGGGTGCAGGGCGTGTGCCGAAGTCTGGACAACCAAAGGACAGCATTCAACCACGCACAGCAGCAAGGTGGTGGTAGTATGGGCTCAGCACGCAGCCTCATCACCCAGGCTAAGCCCCGCAGAGGCAGTGCCTGGTTATCTGGGGTGACGTGGATGCTCAGGCATGCACCGCATGTTCTGGCGCACCCCCTCTGAGGCAGCAGAAGTTGGGCTCAGAGCACCCTTGTGCCCGTCAGGTGCATCCCTTCCTGACTCCACAGCATACTTGCCCCATGAAGCTCACCTACAAGAGCACCCCAGCAGCCACTTAGTTTCCAAAACATTGTCCTGCAGTGAGAGTCCCTTGCTGCTGAGGCACTGGCCCCCCAGCAATGCCCATAGAAAGGAATCTCATGAAGGCTCATCCTTTTGCCCTCTTTGCAGGGTACCCTTCAAGCACAGTCTCCACCCCGAAGAGCACCGGGCTGATCTCTCTGCCCTGCTCTGCCAGGGCAGGCACAGTCCCCCTCACCTCCAATCGGATCGTCTTCTTAATGCTGAGAGCCTGCGTGGCCTTGAAATACAGATGCACGCCAAACTCCGTGCGGGGACCAACGATGCCCTCCTCTTGTGACACGGAAAAGTCCTCACCGAGGTTTTCCAGCCCACTGAGCCGCCAGGCCACAGGCAGTGGGGTGCGGTTTTGCAGGACCAGGGTCTTGCTGTCCCTCCTGCAGAGACAGGAAGACACTCAGCACCAGCTGCTCGACAGTCCTGCTAGCCTTGCAATGGAATGCAACTTGGAGCAGCCCTACCCAGTGTCTGAAACCACAGTTAAATGTTTTCTCTTTGTCACAAGTCTCAGAGGTGAGGTCCTGGAGGAGAGCTGGCTGCTAAAAGCGTAACCAAGAGAAGGGAGATCAGGAGCAGCAACTGGCCTCTCTCGGAACCAGCAGACAAGATCATCAGGACGCCCATCAGCAGCATTGCTGGGGGCTACAGAGCTTGTGGCTGCCATGGGACACCCAAGCCAGCACAGAACAGTGAGCAAGAGTCCAGGAACTGCTGGGGGAAAGAGGGACGCGAGCCCAGTTTCCAATGGGAGCGGCTACACAGCCAGCAGGAGAAGCTGACAGGGAGCTCGCTGACAGCTCTCGTCCCGGCAGCGCGGCCACGGGAGGACTGACCTGTGCAGAAGCAGCTTGTTGAAATGCACCTGCTTGGGGCTGACCCCCAGCTCCACCTGCACCCCCTGGCAGCACAGGCCGAAGACCACCGGCTCTGGGTTCCCCTTAATGTGGCAGATGAGGTTGTCTTCCACGAGGCCAGCTGAAGTGGGGTACGCCCAAACGCTCAGCTCCTAGCCCCGGCCCCGCAAGAAGAAATACAGAAGAGCATTCAGTGAGCAGGAGGAACAGCTCCTGGGCACTTTGAGCGGTGCCCACCCTACCTGCCCGTCTCCTACCTGCTTCTCATTTGCTTTCAGCCTCATGTTGGGAGGGTCTAGAAGGAACGTGTCTGCTTTGAGATCATGCTCAAAGGAGAAGTGCACCTCTGCTTCCAAGGGGGTGATGTTGAGGATGGTTATCTTCTCGCAGTTGCTGGGAAAGTGTTTTGCCTTGTACCTGTCCACAAAAAGGAAAAAGGCTGCAGAGGAGACCGTTGCCTTTATCACACCTTGAGGACAGCATCGTGTCCCAGCAGCAGGAGGCTGCACTGGAGGACCATGGTCTAACCAACAGGCTAAGAAAAAGGATGGCTTTCAGGGGCACATTGCATGGTGTGTGTGCTCAGCCTTGCATTGCTTTGATGTCCACCCCTATACTTGGTGCCTCCATCCCAGAAGCGTGAGGACACACGGGCCACTTAAAGAACATTTTACAAAATTGTCCTGGTTTAACCAGGATAGGGTTAAGTTTCCCCAGCAGTGGGGGGGGAGCTCTAGCCGGGTTATTCAGATACCATGCCGACCTCACATCCTGGCAGGTCACATTTTCCTGGCGCGGAGCGCGGTGCACTCGTGGTTTTGTACATCGTGCTTCCCACTGCTGTATTTGGTAGCTATTTTGCTCTGTTCATTGCTATCACTATTACTGTTATTGTTATTGCTGTTGTTTGTTGTATTGCTGTTGCACTGTTGTATTAAACCTTTCCTTATTTCAGTCTTGGGGCTTTGTATTTCACTCCCTTTGTGGGGGAGGGGCAGCGGCCGCGTGGTCTCAGACCCCGGCAGGGACTAAACCACCACAGAAATCTACATTCAAAGGTGCCTGGAAAAATAAAAGCATGCCAGGGTTCTTCCCCCTTCTCTGTTGGGTTTCCTTCCCTGCAGAGTATAATAAAGAAATGTTTTTGAAAAGAGGTTTTAAAAATAGTTTAAGTTATCTCTTTCAAAAAAGTCATGAGACTGCCTTGTCTTCCATGGGTTAGCTCAAAGTCTGAGGGAAGAAAATAGAAAAGATTAATTCCCAACAGAAATACTAAATTTAACAAATGTCCCTTCTCTCAGGTGTGGAACAGAATCTGAAGTTAAAGGGTTAAAAAGGCAAACAGAAACCTGAGATCATTCATCAGCCTGGCTAAAGATCCTCTTCTGTTTTTTAAACTGTTTTGATGTAATTTCCTTGGGTTGTCAAAATACCCCTAACACTCCAGAACTCCCATGAAGACAAGAACTTAATTTCTAATTAAAAAAAAAACACCAAAAAAACGACGATGTTAAAAATAAAAATACGCCAGCAATCACAATGACCACTCTTTTAGGCAGATGTTATCCAGCAGTGAGGATCAGGAAAATGTAAATCCCATTTTAATTCCTTTTCAGGTTCCCGCACCTCCCTCCCCATACTGGCAGGTCAAATCATAAAGGCTTAATAATATTACAGATTAACAAATGGTTTACAAAACCATCAGCAGAGTAATTGCTCATTCAGTCTACCCATAGAGCTCACAGCACTTTAAAAAAGCACCACAGAGTTCATTTCATAGGTGGTGAAGCTGAGGTTTGGAGGGAGAACAGACGTTGCCCCAAGTCACCTTCAGGCTGGAAGCAGCACGTGGCTCTGGCCACCAAGGCACCGCCCAGGTAGGAAGATCAGCTCCATCTCTCCCCAGCTCCTCCAAGACTCGTGCCTGTTATCTGCCCAAGTTCACACATCCGTGGCCCTTCAGCCCCATGGAGCTCCCAGGTCTCTGCCTGGGCCTGACCTGAATTGTGCCCCTGGGACAGCACGTCTCCGAGCGTGTCCATGAAAGCCCAAGGCCCTGGACATCCCATCCCAAGGCCCTGGAGATCCCATCCCAACGTCTCACTCCACGCAGGCAGCGCATCAGGATGCTCGCTCGGAGCGGGGAGCACATACCAGTCTCTTGACTTCCCACACAGCAGCGGTCCAAAGTGGAATACGCCCGTGTTCATGACATACTGCTTGAAGATGATGTCATCATCCGCCTTGCTCTTCCTCTGGCGAGGAAACACCAGCCTGGGCAGAGAAAATGGGGAATGAGGAGCTGTGAGATGCTCTAAGTAGAAAAGCTGGTCAGAAAGCCATAACCCTTATTGGTGGCTGAGGTACCAGTTCTGGTTCCCAGCTCCAAGCACGGAAGAGATGCTGGGTGGCTCAGGCCGCATGCTCTGCCCAAGCCAGAAGGTCACTGGGGCACAAGGGGCAGCCCTGGCTCTGAGTTCAGGGGGGAGCAGTGTGGGAGGCTCCCACACCCCAGCCTTACCGTGGGTCCTGGCTGACGGTGGGATACAGGCAGGTACCCCTGCAGTGCACCTGGTACTGTCGCTTTGTCCCCAGGACCTCAAAATGCAGCGTCTGATCAAACTGCCCCGGCACCGTGGAGCTGAACTGGACCTTCAGTTCCACCTCCCCGTGGGCAGGCACTATCCACCGGCAGCTGCTCAGCCTGGCAATTAAAGAGGAGGCTTCAGACATCGCTAACGAGCAAACGAGAGAAGGAGGAGGCTCATGGACTCGCCATCCCGTGGAGGCACCAGCAGAGGGTCCCTGTGGGGCTGGGGATGATGGAGCCTGTTTGGCAAGATGGACGTGAAGCAGAGGGATCACCTCCTCCCTCACAGCTCACCTGATGGATTTCCCCCGGGATGGGACCCTATCCATGTCGCTTTGGTGCCCCTCGGGGGGCCACGTGGGTGCTCCCGTGCCCGGCGCCTGGAGACCTCTCCTGCCCCGGCTGGAGCTCCGCTTCTGCCTCACAGCCTCCCGCCTGCCCGCGGCTTTCTCCTTCCCCGACCGGCCCCTGCTTGGCGTGACCTGCTCCTCTGACACCTTCACAGCAAGGGAGAGAGGAAAGGGAGAGAGGTGAGACCTGCTCCGAGACACCCCCATCCTGGAGAGAAAGCTGCAGGTTTGGTAACAGACAGGAGAGAGAATCAACCACCAACCACCTCTGCCCATGGATTTGGTCTTCCTTATAGGACTCTGTTTTGCCTACAACACCCCTCCTTGCCCAGGACCCTCTCCTCAAGGGAAGTTGAAGGTTTTAGCTGATTTTTTTTTTCTCTCATCTCACAGAACTGCCCTATGTCTCAAGCAGAGCTGTCTCTTTTAAACAGACAGGAGGGATGCCTGCAGACACGGGGCCCCATCATGTCTTCACTGCCCTCCCACAGTGACCCTTTTCCATCCCACCTGCCCCCCATGGCCCCATCCAGCCTGGTCCCTGCCCTGGCACCTTCACTGCAGGCACAACAGGGATATCCAAGAGACTTCTGGTATCCTTTCCTTCTTCTGCAGTGGCACCTTCTGGCACCACAAAGGCAAAGTGCTCGAGGGCTTCTCCTGCTGCAGGGACCATCCGCTTCTCCGGGAAGCGGATCACAGAGTAAAAAGCAGTAGGTGGAATGGGAGGCCCCAAGGGACCCAGTCCCAGGTCATCCAGGACCTAAAGCATAAGAGAAAACCCTGTTTATAGTCCCGTCACCTTCATCCTCACACTTCCTGAAAGGCACAGAGCTTTTGGCAATGGGTTTTTTTATTTAGATGGAGCACAGTGCTTTTTTACACCCAGTGGGGTGGGCAGGCTCCAGAGCAGTGCCAGGACCTACAAGTGGGACCTAGAGAGAAATCTCAACTCTGAGTGAGTCAGCTGAAGGAAACAATGACCAGGAGCTGCCCTGCCCTGGGACCATTTTTAATGATTTCCAGACTGGGAAACTCTCTGAACAGAGAGGGTGTTCCAACAGAGAGCCCTCCCTCTTCCCACCCATCTGAGGGATGGCAAGAACTTCCCCAGCCGCGTGGCTGCTGTGAAGCCATAGTGGAACATCATCAGTGGTCTGGACAAGGCTCTGTGCTGTTGTCACCTGGTGGGACACAATGCACCAGGGCCCAGACCACGGCAGGCTCAGCATCTGAGCCTCGCAGGGCTTTACCTGCTCTGCTGCTGGCAGCTTGCCACTCTCCAGGATCGCCCTAGTCACATCTGCAGAGCTCAGCACCTGGATGTCCAGACAGGGCACCCCGATGTCCTGGCCTCTGGCTGACCCTTCTGCACCTTCCCCTTCCAGCCCAGATAACTTGGAGTCCTCAAGAGCCTTCAGTTTTTCCAGACGCTCCTTCTCCAGCCTTTCCTGGCGCTCCTTCTCTCTGTCCCTCCAGCTCCTGCGACTGGATAAATGCTGGCGCTGGCCTTGTACTTGGTGCTGCACCACCTCTTGGTTCAGAGGGGACAGCAGGGTACCCTGAGCCCTGTCCCAGGATGACAAAATATGTGTGACATCCTTCTGCGATGCCTCGTAGATCTTAAACCTCAGGGCCAAGTTCTCGCTGTCACTCTGCGCCTCAGTTTTGGTTTCCCCCTGTTCTGGGTCTGCGGGTTGCACAACCTTCACTGGGCAGGCATCTGTCAGGGGAGCCTTGATCTGCTTTTTCTTATCTTCCTTGTCACTTGCAAGAGAGTCTGGGTGCTCCTTTGCAGATCCCTTCTTCTCTCCCTCCTCGGTGACATTGGACAGGTTGCCGATGGATGCGCTGGTGTTGCTGGTGGATACGTTTGTATTCTGGGCAGGAGGAGCAGGACAAAGCGGTGAGCATTTCAAAGCACCAACTCAAATGCTGTAGGACAGCGGCGATCTTTGCAATAGCACCCCACGCCTCATCTGAGACCTGTGCTAGGTGCTCTACAAATCCCAATTCAGAACGCAGCTGGTACCCAGTTGAGCTCAACTGAAACTAAACTCCCCAGCGCCAGACTGATGAGGAGTCCTGCAAACCAGCTGAGAAACAGAACAGCTTCCCCGACCCAAACAGGGAACTTAAGACACCTCCTTACTCCTGTGCAGTCCTCCGGGCACGTTTCTGGTGTGCTGAGCATCCATCCCTGTGTCTGGCTGACACTTTGGGAAGTCTGGCTACTAATGAATTCCTAAAGGGCCTGGTGGTATCTCCTGCCAGACAAGTAGCAAAAGACACCACATCCCAGGCGGGTCAGGGCTCAGAAGTGTAAGTCACATGCAGAACGGGAGAAATGCTGGACTAAAACTATCTAGGGCTTGGAGTTACGTGAAGCCATGACTCAAAGGCAGCATGACCCTAGAAGAGCAGCTCTACCCAACAAACCCATGTGAAAATAGCCCTGGTGAAGCAGCAGCACGATCAAACACTGGCTGCTGTTTCCCAGCACAGCCCCGTGTGTTGCTGACGGCCAGGTACTCACCCCCAGCACTGCGGGGGGCTGCTGGCTTCGCCAGGAATGGTACGGCTCAGCAGGAGGGTCCCCAGGGCTTTCACTCCTCTCTATAAACACAACCACCCACCTGCCTGACTCCAGGCTGGCTTTTCTTCCTTGAAGCGTTATCTTTGTCTTTTCCAAGCTTTCTCTTGGCCCACTTAGACAACTTCTTCAGCTCTTCTTCCTCCCTCAAGCGTTCTAGCTCCCACCGGTGCTTTTCCTCAAGCTCTCGAGCCAGCTGCTCCATCTCCCTTCAGCAAGACAAACAGAAAACATCCCCGAGAGTCACCGCCAGAAATCTGGGCTCGCTGCAATCCCAGCTGGTCCCACACTTCATTCACTGACCCTAAAGCCAGGCACAACTGTTAGACCAGCTCTGTGGACTTCCCTCAACCTGGGGAGGCTGGGACATCCAAAGTGAGGGAAGGTGGGAGGGGACCTCCAGGGACAGCCAAATCTAGGCTTTGCTGTCACAAGTTCTAAATTGCACTACTTCTCCTGGACATCTCCAGCACGCTGCCAAAGACTGATCCACCATTGCTCCACACCGGAGCCTGAAGCTCTCAACATCCCAGTGTAAACCAGCTCACAAATCACTAACTCCTGCTAATCCCTGCACCGATACTTGGCTTATCCAGCCCTTCTCCCTGGGCACAGCCTGCTCCTTAGTGAGACTAGCCATATCAATCAGAAAGCAAAGGCTGCAGTAACTGCCCTCCTGCAAAACAGGCTCCACACAACCAGGTGTCCTGCTGGAACCCAGCCGTGACCATGGGAAACTTGTGCTGCCTGTCCTGGAAATCAGAGTTTGAAGCAGCCCTAGTGATCTCCTCCCAGGGAAACAAACTTCAGCTGGGGCTGAAAGAAGTGCTGAAACACAGGCTCGCTTTAAGCAAGTCCCTCCCCAAGTTTCAGGCAGGGGTTAATAGAGGCTTAAGCTTATCCTGTGTATCCTCCTGAACAGGGCTGCTTTGCTGGACCAGAGCTTCTCCCAGGCTCACCTGCTGCTGCAGCTGAAGGTGAGTCTGAGAGACACCAGCTTTTGTGGCTGGTGTCACTCAGTAAGGAACACCCTGGGAGCTCAGCAGTGCAAGGGCCTCACCTACGGCAGGACTGGGATCCAAACCAAGCCAGCACAGCTGTGCCTCACCAACCCACACCACAACCCCTCTGGTTTGGTGAAGAAGGACGATGAAAAAGGTAAGAATGAACATAATTAACTTAGAGTCACTTGTAAGCACAGTGGCAAGGGAAGCACAGAGCCCAGCTCCCTGCAGCCAGTGTCGAAGCCGAAGGGCTCACCGCTAAAACGGAGAGAAGATGTTCTCATCTCACCGGAGGAAGGTCCCTCCTCTGCTGGGAACCAGGGAGGTGGAACTGGCAATCCTTGTGCTGCTGGTAATTAATGCTTTTGGCCTTGGTAACCCCTCTGAGCACAATCAAGGTCTCTGGAGCAGGGAAACCCTTTGGGGACACTATCCTGGGGAGGCACCCATAGAAGGCTTACAGACCTTTTCTTCCTCTCACGCTGGACTTGGAGGATACTGTTATTAAACTGAATTTTCTCCTCCTTGGTGAGGGCATCATACTCGTCCTCTTCCATCTCCCAGAGACGTGCTTTCTCCCTCCTGGCAGCTTCTTCCCGCTCCCATCCTTCAGCACAGACCAGAGGAGAAACCATCAGTGCCTGCAAGCAGAGCTTGCTGCTCTGGGTGAGCTGCCAGGATTCACAACTGTGTCCTGACCCAGCCTATCATCCTGCCAGGAGATACTGGCGAGCTCACATCCCTGCTTCAGAATTCAGATAAGCCCCAAACTATCACTGGTCAGTGAGTTCCCATGCCTTGCCTGGCTCACACGCACCAGCACTGTGGACAGCTGGCCAGTGATTAGTTATTGAGTGTCCTGGTTTAACCAGGATAGGGTTAAGTTTCCCCAGCAGTGGGGGGGAGCTCTAGCCGGGTTATTCAGATACCATGCCGACCTCACATCCTGGCAGGTCACATTTTCCTGGCGCGGAGCGCGGTGCACTCGTGGTTTTGTACATCGTGCTTCCCACTGCTGTATTTGGTAGCTATTTTGCTCTGTTCATTGCTATCACTATTACTGTTATTGTTATTGCTGTTGTTTGTTGTGTTGCTATTGCATTGTTGTATTAAACCTTTCCTTATTTCAGTCTTGGGGCTTTGTATTTCACTCCCTTTGTGGGGGAGGGGCAGCGGCCGCGTGGTCTCAGACCCCGGCAGGGGCTAAACCACCACATTGAGCCACAACAGCTTGCACTTGTGCCCAAGCTTTAAATGTTAGAGACTGAGGTCAGTCTTACAGCCTCAGCTCTGCTGTATTTTAAGCAACTGTGAGCTGAGTGCTGGCTACACCGAGGCAGAAGGTGGAAGGATTAATAAAAACATCTCTTACAAGTTCTGCTGGTAACCCAGATACACACGGGTACGGCTGAGGGCTTGAGAGAGATTTCAGAGTTACAGAGACGAAGAGTCTCACCTTCCTGCTCTTTTGCGGCCATCTCCCTGGCTTTCAAAGAAGCATAATCCTGGAACAGGTTCACAAAATAGATGTAAGGCCGATTTCTGACAGCTTTGAGCAGGCAGAGGAGAGCAGACGCCGTGTTGTGTGCAAAGGGGGTCTCCAGGCCATCAAACACCACTCCCTGGTAGCAGTCGCTCAGCTGCAGATAAAGTCGAAAAGGAAGAGAAAGTCAGCTGTCGCATGCATTGGGCTCTCAGCTAGTCACTAAAGCCTGATGTCAGATCACCAGCCATCACAGTTCCAAGTGCAGCAGCTCAGACAAGCTCTGATCTTTCCCCGTGCTCTGCCAACTTATGGCATCTGCAGCTCCACCCATGGATCCCTGCACGCAGCCCAGGACTCCTCCAAGAGCAGGCACAGCCCTCCTCCTCTCGGAATTGCACCCCACTGCCTGTCCCTCTCTAGCAAGAACGTACTATTTGCCCCCACCCCACGTACCTGCAGCCTTTCAGAGAGGATGGCCACCAGCAGGTCCTCGGGCAGCACGCAGCTCCTAAAGCCCAGCTCTCCTGATGTGCTGCCACTGATGCTCAGCCATCGCTGTGCAGGAACGCAGGGAAGGGGAGAGAGGTGAGAACTTGATGAGCCCTGCAATGTTGAACACCACAAGAAAAATCAACCACTTTGGAAACCCCCAAACAATTCCAACTGCTGGGCTTGGAGCTGGGGTTTCTCACTAGCAGGAGACTAGAACAAAACTGCAGGCCAGCAGCTCCAGGGGACCACACTGGAGGGTGCATCCGTGGCCAGCAGAGACCCAAGCTCGCAAGCCCCCAGCGCAGCATCCCGCAGCTTTGCCCACCGCTGCAGCCACGTCAGCCAGGACTGCACTTTGCCAACAATCTGTTAAGATGCCGTAGAGTTTCTCTGCCAGAGCACAGGGTTTCATTCCCACCCCGAGCCATGCCCAGCCTGCCCAGCTGGCTCTCTGCACTATAGACCCCCGCACCAGGCTCTGGGTGACGCAGAGCCTCCACTGGAAGCGGCCCCTTCACTTCTCAGAGGCAACAGAAAGGTCCCAGACATTAACCAGTGCAGATCGTGCTTCACCTGGGAGCCTGTCAGATCCATCAGATGCTGTTTCTGGGACTGGGGTGTGTGGCCATCCGTTGTCTTCTTGCCCACCGCAGCGCTCGCCTGGCCTCGGGACCTGACGGACCGCAGGCTGAGTTTGTCCCCAGAGCTGGACCGGCTCATGTCTAGGCTGCGCTTGGCCTCGGTGCCAAACTGCAGGCTGAGGGACACATCTGCGTTGTGACCTGCAGAGGGGACAGACACTCAGTGGGGAGCAAACAGGCACCTTCCACCCCAACGGGCACAGCCCTGCACCCCGGCAGGGACACGGCCCTCGTCCCCCAGCCTGCTGGGCACTAGCAGCACCCATCTCCAGAAGCAGCTCCTGCCCTGCTTCTCTTATTAGCATGGTAAAGCACACCACCTGATACTGGATTTTAAAGCCAGAGAGTTTTTAAGGCACAGCTCTGCGTCCCTCCTCACAAATGTGCACGCAGGTGACACTGCACAGTAGCTCCCCTATGGATTAAGCCAAGGCTCCACCCTCCAGGACCATCATTTCTGTACCTTGCACCCATCCTGCATTCTCACATGGAGACGGTAACATGCAGCCCTGCCCCAGGTGCATCCCCCATCTCCACTGGAGCTAAATCCTCCTCATGGGATAACCCCACCCGGGGCCCAGACCCTTCCTCCTTCCACCAGCTCCCAACCCAACCAGGTTCAAAGCTGAGCAATGCAAAACTTCCCCCACCAGAACCAGGGTCTGGCCTCACCCTGCAGAGCTCAGGGCACCAACTGCCCAACCAGATTTTCTAAGTCTCTGGTCTCAGGTGGAGAACAGCACCACATGCACGAGCTGCGTGACCTGACAGTGTGTATAGGAGAACCTCTGGAGAAAAGAGCTCATCTGCAGCATGTCTCATCTGAAACTCTGGGAGGTTATTCTTCCCTTCCTCTCATGTTTCTGAAGCCACACTCAAAGTCAGTTGTCTAGTGCTTAATGAGCAGCTTCAGAGGGCTTCTTCCTTGTTAAAGTGGGCAGCAGTTCTGCCTGATGGCCACGAGGAGCCAGCTGGATTCAGCTTTGAGGAAATGTAAAAAAACCCTGAGAAAATACAGGTGTGCTTCACCACTCCTAGAAAAAAGGAGTATGTGCTGAGAAGCCCAGAGGCAGTAGAAGTGCCCCTGTCTGAGCCCTTAAAACAGAGATTATTATTTTTTTAATAACATGAGATGCTTTATGAAATGGCTTTGCATTTCTACACGCTGCACCCACATTCCCTAAGAGACCCAAGGGCTGTCAGAGTTCCTCTCTGGAGCAAGCAGAAGTGGATGGTCATGGTGGGTTTCTGAAGCGCTGCTCTTGGTCCAGCGTTTCTCCTTACCAGCACCCTCTGCCTCCTTGCAGCTCTGCTCGATGGCAGCCCCGATGCACAGCTCCCGGGCGCGCAGCCCTGCCGAGCTGCTCCTGTCCGAGATGGCTTCTGTGACCACGGTGTCCATGGACAAGCAGGCAGCGCCATAATATTTGGACAGGGCAACCGCTGCTGCTGTCTTTCCTTGAGAGAGAGGAAGAGTGCTTGGTGACACTTGCACGTGAAGCATTTTCAGGGACAGGCTCTAGAAAATCCCTAGACAGGATTTCAAAGTTTCAAGGACAGTCAGAAATCAAGTGCCCCTTTAGGGGAGACCGTGAGGGAGGTAGCTGAGCATGGCTAGAAGCGTTGTCCTCTAGAGCCAGGAGGATCACCTCCACCTCATAACCAGCTGAGCATTTTGTCCCTCGTGGTGACCTCAACCTTGGGCCAGGACATTGTTTTGAGCCCTGTCCCGCCACCACTCAGAGCGTTCGCCAGCCTGTGCTGGCCGGCGCTGCCTCAGGCAACGTCTGGGCACGGTCTGGGGGTCAGCGTGGGCAAGGGACTGCTCCCATGAGGCAACATGGGCACTAGGCACTGTGCTCCCACGAAGCAATGGGGACATGGCCACCCTGTGTGGGGGAACGATAGCCTAGCTGTGTGGACACAGGGTGAGCCACAGCCCTTGCCCCAGCTGGTGAAGGCCTGGGACCATTTCATGTACCAGCAGAGCTGTGGCTTACCTCGCTTCGCTTCAACTGGTCAACCAAGCACCACGGCCCTCCAGGATGTGTCTCTCCTGCTTCCCCCCTCCTTGCAGCCACGGGCTGTGCCTCACCTACCTGTCAGGGGTGCCCCATGGATGATGACAACGATCCCTCTGCGGTTTCGGGCCGCGCGCCCCTCTGCAGAGATATCGATGCCAAGGTGGCGGGCGATGGCCCTAGAGACAGGGCTGTCGGCCAGTTCTCCCGCGGCCGCCTTGCTGCTGGCGATGCTCTGCCGATGCTCTGCTGTGCAGAACCAGATAGAACAGTCACCCTCCTGCCTACCTATGATCCTGATCATCCTCCCCATCCCCTCAGATCCTGGGAGAGAAGACTCTGCTGAAACCAACACCACACCAAGGTCTCACCATGCCCCTCCTTTAGGCTTGTGCAGATCAGGGTCTGCCCTAGATGGTCAAGGTGCCTGTTCAGAGTATAGGAAATGGGGGGGCAGAAAGAGGAAAGAACAAGCATTTGGCAATACCTAAAAGGACTGGGCCAAATCTCCCATGCCCTGTCAACATGGTCCTCATGGAAGTTTGGTCCCAGGTCCTGCTGAGTAAGGGGGGGACAGGCAGAACCAGGCATTTTACACCGTCCCAAGGGAGAGGCTCCATTTGTGGATCAAGCGATGATCCAAAAGCTGGATGCTTTAGGAATATTACACCAGGAGATGTAGCTGGGCTCTGAATTCACCATAACAGCATTTGCAAAGAGCTCCCACCTTTGCCCTTAGGAGGTCACCAAAAGCCATCTCGGCTTGCAGTGTCACGCAGGACCAAGAGCGCACTGCCCTGCCTAGGAAAGGGAACAGCATCAGCCTGATCCCAGCAGCTCCTGGGAGAAAAGGTGCTCATTTGGCAAAACTGGGGAGAACCTCTCTGGCCTCTCACTTGTCCCTGCCCTGTCTGCAACATTACCCATCTCCTGTCTTTTCTCAACACCTTCCTCCTCCTCTGCATTCAGACTGAGTCCACCTTGTTGGACTGGCTTTCATCAAAGATGGAGGAGGAAACGAATGAGCTCTGGGATGAGACGGCGTGAATGATCCCAGCAGAGGACTTTCTTCCTTGATCTGACAGAGACTGGACATCTTCAAAGTTTGCTGAGGAGGAAGGACACGGGGAGGGGAAAAAAGGGTGGACATGGCCAGGCAATTGTCATTTGCCACTTTGCACGGCCACATGCAAAAGATGGAAAGTTTCCCACGGAGAAGCCTGTCCAGGTGTCTCTGCCCTCGGGGGGATTTTGAGTTTGTGCTTTTGGTGCTGGGAAGGAGCAAATATAAGATAGCTGGTGGTATTAGACCTGGTCCTGCTGGCTGAAGAACTCATCCAATCCTATTTTTTGTGGTTAGGGGACACAAGGGGACAACATGATTATTTCCCCGGTCCATGGCAGGCAGATATGAGCTTGCTCTGGCTGCACTCAGGGCTGGTAGGGGATGCGTGTTACAAGCCACAGACTTTCACGCTGGAATTCCTCCTCCAAGCTGAGGAATGGGTGGCTGCTGAAAGCCTGGGCTTCCCACGGAGAGCTCGGGGCGTGGGGGCTGGACTCCCCGCTGTGTACACACTCAGGACAGCCAATGCCAAACCCTCACCGTTGTCCTGGCCTGCTGGTTCCCCAGTCTTGGACTTCGTCTGCTCATCCTGCATCCTCTTCTGGTCCTGATAATATTCCAGCACCTCTGGGGGCAGCTTCTCACCCGGGGCACGTGGAGGCAGCAATAAGGTGTTGTGGTAATCGTAGTCTTTAAGCATCTGCAGGATCTGTGCATGTAGGGAAGAGAAGCCATATGCAGGACGTGTTTCTAACAACACGGACTATCCAAGCCCCTCCACAGTCTGCCAGCAGAGCTGCCTAACCCTGAAATGCCACCAGGCTTTGCCCTGGGGACTGTCTCCATCTCCCTGGCACGAACCCGGGAATGCTGGAGCACTGTGAAGCTACAGGATCGTGCACATGGGGACCAGACCTTCCCTCTCACCTGCTCCTCAGCAAGGTACTGCTGGTCGAACTCCAGCGAGTAAAACTCGATGGGGAACTCGCATGGGTTCTTCACCACCACCGTCCCCTCTGCTCCACAGCTGTACGGCAGCAACGGTCCCAGCTCGAGCACTGGAGGGCTGAACTCCAGCTGTGGCTCCAGCCCACGCCCCGAGACCTGCAGCTGGAGGTGCTGGCTGCTCTGGAAAATGTTAATCTTCAGCTCACTTCTGTAGGACTTCTGAAAAGAGAAGCACAGAAAGCTCCTCCATGAAGTCCCAGGTGACAGGGCCTCAAATTCAAACCCTTGCCCCAGGGCAGGGGTGTCACCAGTACCTCTAAGGGGAATGGAAAACAGATATTTACTTCCAGCAGGGCTACAGCATCTGCATGCTGGCTCTGAGTAACTGGGATGGATCCTGGTGTGAAGTGTAACTGGATATTTGGGTGTCAGACGAATCTAAAATGCACTATCAGATGTTTTCACCCAGTCACGAGGGAGTGTGATGCTCATGAGAAAGGTCCTCAGGGTTATGTTGCCCAGACACAGTCCTGGCACTGCTATATCAGGCAAATATCAGCTCGATGAATGAGGCAGATGAGCTCGCACTGGCTAGAAATAAGGGTCGCCTTCTCTGCTCAGTGTTTGGCTCTGGTCAAAGCCAGACACAAGATGGTTACACCTCTACAGCAATTAGAACATCCCTGGGACTGTTCCCAGGCACGGAAGCACTTGTGTCCATCCTGTTACCCACTGCCGGTTTCCAAGTCACAGTGGCCACAGGCAAACTGCCTTTGGGAACGCCCCATCATTTCAGCTGACTCCCAGACTGCCTGGGAACGTGCAGGCAGGCTGGGCCAGAGCCACAGGGACTGTTGGCAGCACACCACTCCAGGTGACTGTCCTGCTGTGCCCAGGAAGGTGCCTGGTGGCTGTTTTGTCTGCTGGTACCAGCAGCAGGACTTGCCTAGATTGGCCCTTCCAGGGTTATCCCCTGCGAGCGCGCCAGCTGCTCTGCACCAGGGCGTTGCAGCCTCAAACAGGCCTGTGCAAGGGGGGAGATGAGGGCAAACAGGCAGATTTCCCCCCATGCGCCAAGAGGCAGCCACCCCACCGTGCCCTGATACTCTCTGAGCAAGCTCCCCAGGGGGATTTCAAAGCCCATCTCAGAAGAGTGTGCTGCAGGGGAAACTGAGGCACAGTGGGCACGGGGCTGGCAGAAAGCTCTCTGTGGAGGCAGACGCCATCTCCTCCTCCCTGTGCTGGGCTCTCGTTACCACACTGCCCTGCCAGACCTCTTGGGGGTGACACTCGCCCATCTCACCTCTTCTGTGGGTGAAAACCTGACTCGCACGTTGCAGCGCTGTCCTGGAGCGAGGGCTCCAGCCGAGGGCAGCACCTCGAAGACACAGGGCTGGGCCTTCAACTTCTGGGGCACCTTCCGACGCATCCTCGCTGGCCAATGTCTGTCCACCTGAGCACAAAAACCAATTGTGTGAGGTCTCCTTGGTCTGCGAGGACAGACCCTCGGTTCCTGCAGTGCTCTGAGACACCTTCACGGTGCTGAGGGCACCCACAGCCAAACCAGCCGTGGCCACCCCTGGCCTAGAACTGGAGGGAAAAGAGGCAGGGCAGGCAGATGGGGAGGCACCATCCTCAGAAGAGGAGGCACAGGAGAAGGTGGCAGAGAATTGAAGCACCAGCTAATGCACAGGTCCAGGTGAGCCAGCCTTGCTCTGTACCCTCCACAGCTTCCTCAGACGAGCTGTAGCCCAAGTGCTCACGCAGCCACAGGGGCAGAAAGGGCAAGAGAGGCAAAGAAAACCCAACCGAGAAGTTACGTGTTACACATTGTCTGTGCTTTACCTTCTTAACAGGCTCATTGATAGTGATGACCCAGTTACAGGGGACCTGGAGCTGATTGTGGAGCTGGACAGTTTCTTCCTGGCACTGCCCACACTGGAGAGTGGAGAACTCCAGTCTGTCCCTGGAGACGCAGAGGGATGGCACGGCCACGCTGGCATGGAGGCGGACGTGGAACGTGGGGCCTCCTGCTACCTAGGGAAGGACAGAGCATCCAGCTGAGAGCCCCGGTGACATCTGCTGCTGTCCCCGACCTGCCACCTGCCCCGAGAGGTGCACGGGCACAGCGGGGTGAGGAAGCACGCCGTAGGTACCTTGATGGGCAGGAGCACGTCCACCTCTCCCAGTGGCAGGTTGGCCCTCTGTGGGTCGAAGCACACTTCAAACGTCTCGGTCTCGCAGTAGAGCAGGTGCTTCACGTGGTCCAGCTCCACACTGAAACCTTGAACAGATGAAAATAAAGCAGCTGAGATACACAATCGACATGAACGTGTCACAAGCACATTAAGGCCTTATGTCCTGGCTGGCAGCTCTGTGAAGGACCCCTTTGTACCTGTGGAGAAGACTGCCACTCCTTCTCCCTTGTCACCGCACAAGGAGAAAGGGTTTTCACAGCCAGAATCCAAGATCCACATGGTAAAAAGGAAACATCTCAGTTGAGGAGCTCCAGCCATTCCTTCACTAGGCATCCCAGGGAAGGACGCACAGACCTCTCCAAAGGAGCATTTCCAACTAAGATTCCCCCATGCCATGGTGCTCCCTGAAAAACAATTTAGAGGAGGCACCTGATCACCCTTCAGACACGGCGAGTCACCGTTTGCTGGTACTGCAGCCTTATGTCAAGGCCTGTTTCGGAAGCCTATTTTGATCAACAGAGGGCCTCACAGGCTGTCTTCTCAATAAAGGCTGAACAGAAGTTCTATGGCATTATGAACTTTAAACAAAGCACTTCCAAACGACAAAGCGTCCATCTGTCTGCAACACAAGCCCATGGAGTGCCCATCAGATGATGCTCATGCTAGCCAAGAGCAGAAGATGCTGAGAGTGACCAAGGTGATCAGCCCATCGAGCCCCTGCAGGGAAGTGTTAGGGCAGGTACAGGCAGGCCGGGTCTCTGAGCACTGCTGGCCAGGAGAACTCAGGCTCTAAAGCACCAGGCAGAGGGTCCCAAGGAGGAAAAAGTTATACATACAAGCACTCAAAAAAACTCCCCATGTCCAGTGGCTTAAGCTAATCTGTCAGAGACAGCTCCTTCAAGCCCACGTGAAGTCTCTCCAGCACTGGTTACCTGTGTCACGCAGGACCCGTCTATCAGCGTGGAAGGACACAGGGAACTGCCCAGTGTTGGTGATCCTCACGACGTGCGTGGGGGTGTTACCAAGAATGATGTAGCCAAAGTCCAGGAGGTACTCGGGCAGCTCAGCTCTGAAAGGAGGAGTAAGGACAGTCCTTAAACCACAGCCTGGCTACATTTCCAAGAGCATGGATGATGCAAATAGAGTGAGTATTTCTGGATTCACTGCTGCAAAAACTCAACTCAAGCCCATGAAACCCAAGGCCTGACCACCACCTGGTAATAAGACTTTGGTAAGTCACGAGGAGCACAGGACCTAGGTTTTATCAGCTACCAGTGGGACCTTAAAATAAAACTAGTTTAAAATGGATACTGGTCACAGCTCCTCTGCTGTGGAAAGCCACTGTAGATAAGTCCAGTGGACCTCCACTGGTCTCAATGAAACTGCTAAGCCTGGTGTACAGCCCCAGCCTGAAACTGCTTCAGGACCTTGTCATAAGATTTGCCTGCACAGGAAATCTTCACTGCTCTGCAACCAGATCTGTCCCCAAAGCAGCACTGACAGATGCAGTAATCAACACCTACAAGATTCACAGGAGGGTCCTTTTCCAGAGCAATCACACTCGGGAAAGCACATACGTGATCTGTTTTGCAGAGCATCTTCCTGAACTGGAGCCTACCGTGCCCGTGCCTCCTCATGAAGGAGCAGAGGGAAGGTACCGAGGTAAGCCCTGCAGTCCCACCAGCATCCCAGCCACCTGATTTAGGGTTTGTCAAGGGTGTGTCAACCTCTGCAGTTCCCTACTCTTTTTGCTCAGTGTGGTCTGTTAGCTGGAACAAAGATGCCAGCTTTGAGTTGCCTCTTTCAGAGCTGGTCAGCAGGGATGGTGTTAGTGCTCTCTGGAAGGGCTTGATGCTCTGCACTGGACCCCCTCAGCCCTAAGAACAAGACCCAGAGCCTGTGGGGAGCTGAGCACCTCCAAAGCTCAGGGTGGCTCTGTGGAAGTGAGGACACTCAGCTGCTCACAGGGAGCATGTCAAAGCTACCAGGATCAGGCCCTTTCTGAAGTCCCCACTATCCCCAGCTCTGCAGACACAAGGAGCTCTCAGGAGCAGGGGTGCACTGCTGGGTGTTACCCTCGGGGCACCTGGAGATAGGGTACAGGAGGCCCTACTAACTTGAGAAGCCTCCGACGAGCGTGCTGGTCAAAGGCAGTGGCCTCTGGGGGACCAGAGGCGAGAGCTTTCTGCTGCTCCAGGGCGTGTTCCTCTATCAGCATCTGCTCCATCTGCATCTGCAGCCGAGGGTCCAGCTGAGGGAAGGAAAGGCAGCAGCTGGTTAGCAACGGTCCTTCCCAAGGCTCCCCCCTGCTTGTGTTGAGAGGGGCGATGGGGTCCTTCTGTCTCGCTGCTCAGTGTCTGTGACACCTCCTGCTCTCTTAGTCAGGGCCTCATCTCAAGGGCAATGAACTCCAGCATCTTCACTGTTACAAAAGCTGATCTGGCCAGACAAACAGACAGACAAGCCAGGAACCTTCCAGAGCTCCAAGTCTTTGCCTGCCCCCAGCCAGTGCCAAAGCAGCTCGAACAAAAGCTCTCTTGTAAAGGGAGCCACGATAACGCTGCTGTCTCTTAGAGATCAGCCCTGGCAGCACAGTCCCAGGGCACAGTCAGGCTGCTGCTATTAAGCTCTGTAAACCTGGCAGGGCTTGGGTGGTGAGCAGCAAATACCCCAGTGGTGACCTACATCTCCACCATGAAGTACCATAAATTCATCACTTGAGCAGGGTCTTCAGGATCTCTCCCTGGGGCAGCCCTGGGGGCAACGCTGAGCTGATGCAGGATCATGGGGAGGTTGGGCAGGGAGGTCCCAAGTGCCAGCAGGGCACCAGGAAGCCTGCTGTGGGCTGCAAGGGACCAAATGACACCGGGGGAGGGTGGCACGTGTCAAACGGGGCAGCAGCCATTCTCACCACGGCATCCAAGGGATCTGGGGGTGGCTCCGCGGCCACAGCCTCCCCCAGAACAACTGCTTCCTCTCTCTGGCTGTCTTCTTCCATCTTTTCTATCACCTCCTTGAGGACCTTCTCATATTTTTCATTTCCTGAAGAAAACATCCACAAACAGAAGCGTGGCACAGCGCCATTCCCATTTAAGCTGGGAAGCCCCACTGCCCCAACTCTGGCCTCTCCCAGAAACACCCTTCTCAAGCAATGTATGGAAAGTAGATGCTGCTTTTCCTCTATCAACCCTGATGTTCATTCCCACCCATCTTCCTCCCCACATAGGAGCATCTCATCCCCTGCAATGTGATGCAAACCCAACCCTGCCAAAATCCCTGCCAGCCCGTGCTCCCCTGCCAGCCCGTGCTCAGCTTTCCCAAGCATTTCTGTCCAGCCACCACCTTCCCAGGACTCCAACACATGCGGGCAAGCTCTGCAGGATGGTTCCTGGGACAAAGCCCACGTGGGCTCATCTGCCAGAGCCTCAGGAAGCAACCAGGGGGTGAGTGTTGGTCTGACAGCCCTGAAACCTCCAGGCTTGGTGGAGGCAGGTGTGAGCTGTCCTACGGGCATCTGACATGGGGGAGAAACAGGGGACCCTCCTGGGGAGCAGACAGGCCGTGCTCACCTTTGATGTTCCTGGGCAGGTCCAAGTAGATCCTGGGAAAGCTCCCCTCTCCTTTCAGGGAGATTTCTTCTGGTTCCAGGTGACCCACTTGGATCTGGAAAGTCCTGCAGAAGGCTCCAGGCACTCCTGGCAGGTAATAGACTTTCAGCACTTGCTCCTGGCCAGGTCCAACATAACCCTGCAGGGTGTGGGAGAAGAGGGAAGGAATGCACCAAAGAGGGTTTGGTGGAGGGATGGCTCAGATGACAGACACACTGAGAAGAGAAGGCAGGTTCTCATATACAAGAAAGTATCAGACAACATTGCCTTCTAGCTTTCTTGTACCCAGAAGCTGAAGTCTCCTACACCAGGTCCTTCAGAGGGCTCGTAGGGATGCATTCCCCAAGGACAGACCCACAGACTGCCCCTTGCTCAGCAGGAGCACAGCTCTGCCCCTAACGGTCTTCACCCTCTGCTAGCAAGAGCCAGACTAAAGAAATAAAATCTCTTTTACCAGCCACTATGCAAAATAAGTGAAGTGCCCACACTCTCAGCATGGCCAGCAGCTCCTGCCGCAGCACATCAGCTGTTCCCAGGCTGGTGTTGAAGGTCCTGACCCCTTATAATGATCCCAACCAAACACCTCCTGCCTGTGTGGTTACACTGGGGGTGCGTGAGCCTATCCAGACTCACGGTGACCTGCAAACATGCATCTCTGGAAAGGCAGGAGCAGAGACTAGGACAAGATCTAGGGAAGGTGTTGCCAGGAAGGGCACCTCCTCTCCGGGCTTCCAGAAAGGCTGCCCGAGCCCCAGGCTAGGCTCCCGCCAGCCAGGCTGAGAGCAAATGCAAGCAGACAGCAACACAGCCCTGGGTGAGGGACACAGCCACAGCTTTCCTTGGCTCGCCCTCTGCACGCTGGGCTGGACCCTCAGCTCCCCAATCCCCTTCACGCTGCAGGGAGAAGCTGCTGAGCTGGACAGATCCTGCCACTTGGTGCCCTGAGCCCCTGGTGCAGCGCAGAACACAGCTGCAGCGAAAGCCAGCCCTGCCAAGCTGCCAACGCCAATGGGGCTGTTACAGCAACTGACTGCGCGGGTCTGAGCAGAGCTGGGTCTTTGGAAGCTCGCAGCAAGAGGGCATCAGTGTGTCACCCCTTGTAGGAGACAGGCATGAGGAAATGTGAATGCCTTTGGCTTCCTCCTCCCACTGCAAAAAGGGACTAGACAGGAATGCTGCTCCAGCCCAAAGACAGCCACACAGGACTGAGAAGTTGGATGGTGGGATGCTGCACACTCCTCTCCTCACTGTTCCAGCCCTGCTCCTGCCTGGCCCCCTCACTGCCCCACAAAGCTGCTGTGGAGCAGCAAAGCTGGGGGAGGGGGGGACCGGTACAGGGGCTGCTACAATTTCTGGCAAAGCAGCTTCATGCCCCAGTGAGAGCATTTCGGTCCCGCTCAGTGCTGGCAGGGGGATGACAGGTGTGCTACAGGCAGGGACAAGGAGTAAGCCCTGTCTGATCACACACCCTGGGCAAGGTGACCCTCAGCAGAGCCAGCACAGTGTGGCCCCAGTGCCTGCACAGCCGGAGCACAGCAGTTGGGGTCCCCAGAGCCACCGAAGCGCTGGTGCCTCCGGCCGGTGGCTGCTGGGTGACAGCAGGGTCACCCGCCGGCAAAGGCCGTGAAGGGAGTCGATTAGGACCGCGCTTGCTTGACCCTCCCTGTCCCCAGCAGCAGCTGCTTACAGCCCTGTCTCTCCTGTCTGCTTTTGTGGGTTGTTTTCTTTTTTTTCAATTTTGTTTTTTTCCCCTACAACCCCCTCCTGGGCAGCCTGACCCAGAGCCAGGGTCAATCACTCGCGCCACCTCCGTACTCACCGTGCTGGGCAGGACCAGGGGCACGCCGGGCAGAGGGCTGTCTGCGGTGCCTGCACTGGGCCTGAGCACCACGTAGGTGAATCCCATCTTGCCGCTGTTCTGCAGGGTGACCTCTGCTTCGGTGACTTTGTTAAACAGCTGAAGAGAGGACAGAGGAGTGGGAAGCTGAAGGCACTGGCCTGATACTGGGAACCTCCTTCTGCTTTCACTGGGATGCGAGCAAATGAACTCAACACAGGAGAAAAGCAGAGGCAGAGGAGGTACGGGCACTTGAGTCTCCCAGGTTAACTGGGGGAAGCCACCGCCACAGGGCACCCCTTAGCCCTACACAGGAACAGATACTGATGGCGGCATGCAGAGGGGCAGTGCCAACCACAGAGAGCAGTCATGAGGAAACCAAGGAGGAGACAAGCTCTCTGCACCTCATGGTGTCATCTCAAACCCAGCTGGAACAAAGGAGGTGGCATCAAGGCATTGCAAAAGAAAAAACACCTGCAGTGACAGCAAAATGGGAGACAGGGCAACAGCTGGAAATGTCTGTGGGGTTTTTAACCAAAAAGAAGTGGGGATTATTCTAGGACATTCTCTCCAGTTACAGTGACTGGGAAGCCCAAGTTAATTTCCTCCCTGGTTTATTTTGCCGATTAATCAAGAACATTAAAAGAGAGCACTTCCTTGGACCTCAGGCTTTAGGAGCGGCTCAGCAGATGGATGTCTTGGGGCACATCCCTCTGGAGATCACCACTGGGACCCTGCCTGCCCCAGGAGGCAGCGTTAGTTACCTTGAGGAGGAGGCATTCCCAGCTGGAGGGGGGTGGAGATGGCCATTAAAAACCAGCTTGGATGCAGGACATATCACTCCAAGGTCGTACTTCCAAGCCATAGAGCCAACAAAGTAGTTGAGAAGGGGAGAGAGCCCTAGCCCTAGGTGGGCAGCAACCCACCGGTGATGGTTTCACAACAAGGACCTCTGCCAAGAGAAGCGTGCGGTACCTGCAGCCCGCAGTCGATCTCCGTGACGTCTAGGAGGTAGCTGATGAGCGAAGCCTCCCCACTCAGCGCGATCTCGTAGGTCGGGCCTCCCTCCACCCTGCACAGCGCCATGACACGGGCGACGATATTTGTGTGGCCAAAGAAGGTGAACATGACCCGCTGGCTCTCGCCTGGCTGCAGCACACCGTAGTGCGGCAGGACATCGAAAACCTGGAGGTAGGCGAGGAGAGGTCAAGATGTCGAGCATGGAAATTGATGCAGAAGAGCAGCCACGGCTTGGAGTGAAGTACAGACATGGCTGGAGGGGGCTCTTCCTCAAACACAGGCAAAATCACCCTAATCTCATCCTGTATCCATTCCACCTACCAGTGGAGGGGCCACGGGAAGAATCTTCTCCCATACTCACTCATTAACGCATAAATTAATACACTACATATTAAAGTAATTTGGGATTTCTCCTGGTAGCAAGAAATTCTCTTCACTGCAGAACTTGCCTTTAAAAGCACCTTTTACTGCCTTAAGAAAAACACAGTACTAGGAGATGAAAGCCCTTAGAGCTGGGGGGGAGGACTCCAGCCCAGCTCATCTGACTCCTGATGCTTTTCGCTCTCTCCGATTTGCATGCTGCTCTCTCTCAAGATGCTACAGCAAAAGCTACTGCAGAAATTTCCTGTTGACCCCTTGATTAGCAACAAGATGAATAATGCCCTCCATAGCTGCTGCACAGGTCAACCCTATGACATGTCCTGCGTGGCCTCTCCAGTGACCAGTTGCTTCAGCAGCGCTGTGCGATGGGCTTGGAGGGACGTGAGGCCACTCTGCGAGCAGCATCGAGGGCCACCAGTGGGGGGGCTACATAACTGCTTGCCACACTGGAAACGTGATTCCCACTTACCTCCTCCATTCCCAAGGTGACAGGCTCTGTCTCCACAAACTGCATCAGTTTGTTGATCCCCACCAGGCTCTGAGTCTCCACAGCACCTTCCAGCTCCGCAGCAGTGGATGGCAGCAGCTGGAAAACAAGCACCATGGGCTGCAGTGAGCAGCTGGCTGGTCTGGGTGAGACCACTCTGCTGCAGGCTCCACCACCTCATCCAGCCAGGAGCAGCTGAGATGGGACCTGGGTGCAAATCAAGTACGGGTACGTCCATGCCATCCATTGAGTGTGGGTCCAAGCCCACCCACAGGTGAGACACGGGCTCCATCTGCACTTCCTACACGCCAGCTTGCATGGGCAAGCTGAGTGCACCCAGCCCTCAGTCCTGGCAGAGACCTCAAGGGCATTTTGCACCTTTGTGCCAGCCCAGCTTCGCTCACTCCTGCCCAGGGAACGTGCCCAGAACCCCATGCCTCAACAGGTTAGGTTCTTCATGACAAAAACAGGAACACAGCTGCAAGTGAGAAGTATCAAAACCAGGAAAATAAGGGCTTAGCACAACTATCCCATTTCAGAGAGTGCTTAGGTTTCATCTCGTGCACCCATCAGTGCTGGAGAGCTGAGGATCTCCACCAGATCATTCTCTTGAACGACACCTTCCTGAAGAAGGCAGCCGAGATGTTCTTCTGTCTTGCAGCAGCTGAGAGCTGGTGTTTGACCTCAGAGGTGCCATCTTTCAAAAGGAACCTCGTCCCTGGGCTTCTGACCCCTATTTAATAAGCGAGGGCTTTGTGAGTGCTTTTGAAATGTAGCAATACCTGCTTCTTCAGTAACGTGAAGAAGTGCTTTGTGCTGGGGCCTTGGCATCAGCAGAATCTGCAAGAATATTTATGGGACGCCTTTACACCTAATCAGAGGCTACATCTCCCTGGTAGATGAAGCTCAGAATCAGAAGATTCAATGCTCTTTCTCTCGTCTCCACATTTTCAAGCCTAGCAAAGCTTTCCCAAGCGCCGGTTCCCAAAGATTCTAACCCGTATCTTTCCTAGGCCTGTGGTCTCCCACCTCCCCAGGGAGGTTATGTGGATATTAACAGTTGGACTAGATGATCTTCAAGGTCCTTTTCCAACCTAGATGATTCTGTGATTCTGTGATATTGCCTTGATACAGTGACACAAGCAGAAGATGAAGCTGCAATCCAGACATATCCTTTGAAGCACTTTTGGATCCTACTTAGCCATATCTACTTGAATTTCTCTGGTTTATTTCTACATACATGGCAACAAAGCAGGAAATAAAGGTGATTCCACGCTTCTATCCGAAAACATTCAGCCACACTATTCTTTATGTCTACAGGGTATCATTTCTCCTGATTCAGAAAAAAAGTGCAGTTATAATGTTAAAATGATCGATATTTGGATGTGAGCAAGTGCAACCCCTCTCCTTAAACTTAATGCCAACGCCAGTGCTTTCAGAACTTCCCATGCTTTCCTGCATCCTTTTCTATTGCCCCAGGAGCAGCCTCTGCCCCACACAATCCAGAACAAGGCGCCAGTTCCCACTAGCATGGACGTCAAGCCCCAAAGCACCAAGGTTCACCAGGACGGTCAGCACACCAAAGGCCATTTTCCATGCCAGGAGGAAGAGACAATGACTTTGCAAAGTCTCGTTTTATCAAAGAGAGCTCTATGGCCATCCCTGCAATGCTGCAGGTCTCGGGTGAAGGCAGAGACATAAAAACAGGCGGCTCCAGCTGGGGGTGAGAAGGTGGTACATGGAGATCACAGTACTTGGCACAGCTTGATACGGGGAGGAAACTGGAAGCCTTCACATCATGATGCAGATAAAAGCCTCATCTTACAGTGTGAAAACAAGCCAAAAAAACCCAAACTCAGCATAGCTCCGTAGGATCTGAGTGGGCTTCTCCAAGCAAAACTACCTGATTTCTCCCTCCCCAGAAGCCCCGTGTCCAGCCACTGGCCCTGCTGCCCAGCCCGCCCTCAGGGCACATGACAGCAGGGCAGCAAACAGGGGGATTGGCACAAGCATGGCTTTTTGGTGGCAAGCTGGGGGAGGCAACGCAAGCGGTAGGTGTACAAGAAAATCTACCTTTGCTTCCAGGGAGTCATCTGCATCTGCTGGCTCTTGGGCAGGATCCCCTGCGGCTCCCAGGGCTTTGGCTGGCTCCTCCACACCTCCATCCCTGCAGCTGCTCCCTGCAGACACTGAGTGCTCTGACCAGGCTCCCTCCTCCTTTGGTGGTTGGGGTTTGATGAAAAATTTAGATACTGGAAGGCTGAACCTGGAAAATAACATAACTTTGATTGTGGACCTGCAGTGGGAGGGAGGGAAGCCTGCATGAACAGCTCCAGGATGTAGCCCCCGGCTGGGCACTCGTGGTGTGAACTCAGTAACGGGTCTGACCCAGGAGCTCTGAAACCAGGATGGAGCAGGTCAGCATATGGGGCTGCCTAGGGATGACGCTGGTATAGCGGCGGCGCAGGCAGCTGGCAACTGGTTGCAAGGAGAAATGGAAGAGGACACAGGTGAAAGCCCTGTAGGGAGGTAAAAAGCACAGCAGGAAAGGAAGAGACACACAAACTGTGCAAAAAGGTGAGCCTGAGACACAAAGGGGCAGATCCGGACAGCAACAAGCCAGTGCAGACCCACCAGTGCCCTCCCGAAAGCACCCACAGCTGCAGACTGTGCCTCCCCCACCCAGAGGGCCAAAGCGAGAACTTCTGCAGCTCTACCAGGTGCTAATCCGGAATATTTCCCCTGACACCCACCCGCAGCTGCGGGTCAGCACAAGCAAGCAGCAATGCCCTAGGCTTTCTCCCAGCACTGTAAGGCAGGAGCAGGGATGGAGCCCGGAGCCTGCTGTGCCCAAACCCCGACAGAGCCCAGCACCGTGCGGGGGCACCCACAGAGCCCGGCACAGGACACCCCCACACACGCGGGGCAGCGTGGAAAGACATGCTGAGCAACTCCAGGCAGAGACTCACAACTGAACAGCCCGTTGATCCCTGAGGAGCACCGAAGCAGCAGCGACTGGTGCTCTGGGGAAGGAAGCTTTGGTCATTTTTAATCAATACACAGCAAACGCCGATGACAAGGTTCAGCTCCTGCTGTGCCACCGGTATTCCCTGGTTGTGAAACAACGGCTCCAACCGCACCTCGCGCTGAAAGGGCAGCAGCTCTGCTGAAACAAGGCTATAACCGATGTGGCACTTACCAACGGCACGATCACCTCCCCAGCAGCTTCTAAACACAAACCATTTGAGGACCAATTTGGCAAATGATTCAGCAAAGCAGTTCAACAGCTCATCTTACTGACAGGACTGAGTTGATAGTTTGACCAACACGTGTCAGTAAAAAGTGTTCGGTTTAATATTTTCGAACATTCCCAGTGACTCAGACTACATTCCCTGTTTCAAACTGCAGCAGGTGCTCACAGTAACTCTGTTCACCCTTCTGATGCCCCACGGAGGGACACACTGGAACCATGCCTGCCTGTCACCACGCCTATCTGCACGTGTTCCCGAGGGCAAACGAGGCCCATCTTTTACAGCAATGTGGGTGCTTCATTCCCAGCTGGGAACGCAGTGCCTTTAGCGACGTGCTCCTAAATGAGTATTTGTCTCTAGCTTTGCAGCTCATCATTTAAGGCTGGTTTCCATTTCTGGATTAGAGGCTCTGCGCCTCACAACCCCAAGAGATCCCACCTGTCTTGTCCTTCCTGCAACCACATGCAAGAACAAGGCTCTGCCCAGGCGAGCTGCCCCAAGCAGGGACCGATGAGCAGCAGCACTGTCACCCCTCCCCAGCCCCCTCTGCCTGCTACTGGGAGCCCATGGGGGACCCCAAAGGCAACCGCAGCACCGTCCATGTGGAAGAGCAAAGCAGGACTGGAGGGGACGAAGGCACGCGCTTGCCCCTGCAGAGCATCGCCCATCTCCAGTCCCACCAGTGCAACCTTCGCTCCTCTCAGCCCAGGCACCTTAACAAGTATTGGGGTGCCCTGAGGGGTGACCCACCTGCTCAACACCTCCAGCAGCCGCTAACTTGGGCATCTGCCTCAGGATGAAATAAATCCACCTCATCTGCAACAACGGTGCCTCCGGGCAGCCTGCAGCTGGACACTGCCTGTCCCTGGTGATAGGGAGATGCCCGCAGCGCAGGGGCAAACACATCCAGGGCCAGGAGCACCTCGAAGCCCTCCAGCTACACACCAGTCCATGCACCAGTTCAGCACATGGGTCTGGCCATTGTCATGGTGATTGTCCCAAAACTGCTAGCTGTGACCCATCCTAGCGAGGAAATGAAAGCGTGGCTCTCAGAGCTGCTTGTGATAAATACTGTAGGTTAAGAACAGCTCCTGAGGAGAGGTAAACCCCTAAGATGCAAAATCCATAATCACTTATGAAATTACCCTTAGTTTTATAGAATGGCTTGAGGCAACTTCATGGGATCGTGGTACCTAGACAACAATATTTTTCATTCTAAAGCAGAAGCCTCTGGGACCTGGTGCTGGGAGATGATGTGATTAGTGAGTCCTGCTGTGGAGAAGCACAAAGCATGGTGAGGGACTTTTTCCAGTGACGGAAATCAGAATGAACAACAAGAAGTGTAACATGAAAAGGAAGGGAGAGAGGAACCCAAGGTGTCAATAGAAAGCTGACCCCTGGGACAAGAAATCTTCCTGCTGCTGAAGAAAAGGGGGTTGTCTTCAAAAAGGAGAAGAAAGGGGAAGATAAGCTGCTCACCATCAGCCCAAGCTTTAGGCAGCTCTTCCCCTCCAGCACCTTCTGGCCAAGGCTGTGAATGCAGGGAGGAAGGCAGGGAGCAGAGAGCAGCTCCTCCACATGCAGAGACCACCCATCCCAAACCAGAGGGGCCGAAGGGCTGTGGACGTGCCTCCACCAGCACCGTGGAGCTGAGAGATGGAGCCTCCTGACATAAGCAGGTCAGCCTGGAGCTAGAGGGGCTGAAATCAAGGGGGTTAAGCCCTCCAGGTCCATCTCACCCAACCTGGCCACCCCTCAGGTGAGACAAAATGCATCCAGGAATTAACAGTGGGGATTTAATGGAAGTATGGGCAGATTGACACCAGGGGGAGAGGAGTCCTTCCTGCTAAGGCCAAGACAACCTTGTGCCACCCACTGTCCCCAACTTCTGAGATGTTAAAAGAAAATATCTCAGCCTGTCTCTTGGTTTCTGAGCCTGCTAGGGCCACAGCTTCCCACAGCCGCCTCCCAAAATAGAGGAGCTAGAAATTACACCGCTTCTGCAAACTACACGTGAAGATTCACACAGGATGATGTGACCCAGCTGGCTGAGGCTGTGCGAGAGCCAGCAACATGAGGACCATCCCCTCAACCCTGCAGTGCTGCAAGAGGAGTTCCCCAGCTCCCCACAGCCCTGGCCAGCACCAGGGACATGAGCCAGAAGCCACCACCCCTTTGCATTAAATGCCAGAGTTTTAACAGTGCTGAGACTGCTTCCCTAGTGCATGGCACCTACGTGTGGAGCACCCTTGCCCAGGCCCCCAAGGACCACCCGCTGGTGCCCCACTAGCCATGGCACTGGGCTAAAATGAGCCTCCCAGCAAAGCACGAGCTCTTCTCAGGTCATCACAGGGAAAAGCACCAGAGACCGCATGCCCGAGGCACCTGAACAGGCTACAGGCCCCTACAGTGCACTTTTATTTCTCCTTCTGGCCATCAGCTGCATATTAAAAAGGCACTTTGGAGCCAGCTACAGACAGCTCAAGAGTGTTTTCTGCTGAAAACAAAATAATATAGTACAGGCGCAAACCAAAAGCCTTCCCAGTGCACCGTGTGGGAACACTGGGCTTGAGCTGGGCCACCTAGCCAGCAGCTGAGGAAGGCAGTGGCGAGGGTTTGCCCTCATCAAGAGCGACTATTGAACAGCATTTCATCCAAATGGCCCTGAAGCCTATTTCTTTGCTTGGATAAATTCCCCTGCTGAGCTAAGGTTTGTGTATTTACTGAGCCACCCACTGAAATTCAGACCAGGCAGTGGAGAGACAGAGAAGAGAAGCAACATTGCTGCGGTGAGATCCGACACCTCCAACTCCTGTCTTGCACACGCTGGAAGGGATTAAGCTGGAGTTGGCATTCATCTAAATGCAGCGAGCAGTCCCACTGTGACCAAGTATTCATTAACTCGAAGTTAATATGCAATTTCAACAGCCACTTACTTATCCAAGTCAAAAAAAGTCAGTCTCGAGAGACGAGGGAGAATTTTGATTTCTTGTCTGAAAGCAGAAATTGTGTGGGAATGGATGCAGTGGAAGTGAAGTGTCTCATGTTCCTGGGGCAACAACCAAAGCTCGCCAGCACCTTTAAGCAGGAGCCACAGGATTTGATTTTTGGGTGCACAAGATTCCTCGACTCCTGCTGAAGCCCACAGACCTTGACCATCCCATCACTTTCGATGAGAAGAGTCAGAGGAGGGTCTGAGGCCCCTCAAGCTCCATCTGACAGGGCTCGTGCCTCTCCCAGAGTATTTCCGCAGGATGTGGCTGGTCCAGGTTTGCAGGGGACAGGCACTAAAGCTCCTCAGGCACTTTGGTTCAACCGAAGCTGGACCAGGGCCAGCCACCACTGGCACTGCAGGCACAGCGGCTCCTTGTGGAGATCATCCTTCGGCAGCAGTACTTCCCTCTCTTGACAGGTCACAGCCCTGGATGAAGTCTCCACTGACTTTACTGGAGTTATTCTGACTTGCACTGCTTTTACAGATGGCAAAACATGACCCAGTAAGTCCTCTCCTTCCTCGTGCTTTGCACATCAGCCAGGCGATTTATAAGCATCAGGTGAGCTCCTGATTCTCTAACAGATAGAAAAATGCTTCTCAATCCAACTCTGCCCAGAGGTCCCTCTGAACAAATCAGTAGCTCTAACTATAAATATAATTGTAGACTTTGTTCAAAATTAAACAAGCCCTGACAGCTCTATTTTGCAGATGCTATTTAAAGTAATTGGCACCAATTACAGTTGTACCAGCTGCTTCAAAAAACAGCTCTGCCAACAGACTGTATTGACTCCCGTGACCGATAGCAAAGGAGGAGAGATGTGCTCCAGGTGTCTTTGTGGCAGGGATCTGGACACTCACCATTTCAGGATGCCTTCATGGGGACAAACGCTAGAGCTTGGAAACACAAAGGGTGTGGCTGCAAGGGTTAAGAATACTAGGAAGCAGGGGGGAGCAGAAGAAGTGGTTGGGCATAACCAGCTGAGAGCAGCAGGCTGCTCCTGGGGGATTAGAAAGGCAAGCAGGAGGCTCCCAGCCCTGGGAAGAGAGAGATTCTCAATCTCTCCTCTCCTTAGGGAAAGGCTGCAGGAGGCCGAAGCTGGATCTCAACAAGTTTGTGAAAGGGGTGAACAGGACAGTCTGAGGTGGTAGGGACCAGGCTGGGCGGGCTTGGCAGGCCAGTTTCACCCTAAAGGAAGCCAAAAAGCAGCTCAAGCCTGAGCTGGGGCATCCGGGGGGTTGAGGACCAGCAGGTACCTGGGCTCTGCCCAGGCACCCATGTGCTCTGGGTGCCTCGTTGCACCCCACGGCAGCACACAAAGACCTCGCAACCCCTGGCCAAGCAACCTCCAGAGCACAGGGGCTGGCAGCTGCACCACAGGAAAAGCCAACCACAGCCCCTCTGCCCACCAGCTCGCATCACTGTCCCTGCATGGCGTCAAGAGCAGAGCGAGGAAAAGGAGGGAGCTGCAATGACAGTGCATGTCCTGAAGTCCTCACCTAGAAGGAAACACCCCTGCTCATCTTGACAGCATCTGCTGAACCCCAGGAGGTGTCTCCACCAGCCCGCACTGGTGCAGGCGGCCCAGCATGCCCAGGGCGGGCAGCGATGCCACAGCGCACCCTCCCAACGGGGCTCTGCAGCGGGTCACCGCAGGGAAAGATAGGAGAAGGTAAAGCAGCAACGATAACTAACGCAGGAGAAACAAACCAAAACAAGCTCCAGTTTCATACACTTCCTAGGGTCGCATCCCCAGATCACCCAGACAGACACTGAACCTCCACCCCGCTGAGTACACCAGCACCACCATCCATCCCCTGTCCAGAAGGAGCAGGGTTTGTGGCACCAGCAGAAATCACAGATTTAAGGCTGTGCGTGGCTTTCACCCTGTGTAAAAGGCGAGTTAACATCACTGCTGGGTTATTATTAAAGGTCACTCCCATAGCACAACATAATTACCCCCTGCTTTACCAAGAGCAAGGCAGACATACTCCCAGGAAACGAGCTCACAGTCCAATGGCCCCACTGAGCTCCTGGGGCCGGGGCAAGGGACGAGCAGACAGGACTGGCCTCGTCCAGGGGACACTGGGGACAGCTGGGGACGGCTGTGGGGTGATGGAGGCAAGCGGGTGAGGGAGAGGTGACAGGTACCACCGAAGAGGAAGCAAGCAAAGCAAGCTCACAGTTGGAAGGGTTTCACACAGAGGAGAAAGATGACTCTCCCGAGCGCAGAGCAGCTGAAAAAGCGGCATTAACTGAGTTAGCCACTCTCAAAGTGCATGACATGCCAACTGGCCCAGAAGGACCCTTGGGGTGCCCAACCCCCCAGGACTCCTGCCTCCTGCTACAGGAAGCAGAGGTGGGAAATAAGCCAATCCTTCTCGCACCAGCCTACACCATTAACTCTGGGGTGGGCACCTCTTTGGGCTGCCCTGCTCTTCGCAGAGCCCCATTAAATCTCCCTGGGACCTGAAGTCCTCCCCAGGCTGCTGTGCTGTAGAGAGCCAAAGGTTTGCCCTCTCTTTGCCCCTGGCTGCCTCCCTGGCCAAGTCAGGAGACACAGATTTATGGTGATACATCCCTGACATCCCAAAGTCCTCACCTGGGCTGTGTGAATGCAGGGTCCATGCTGCCTTAACCAATTGCTACTTGTTCTCTGAGTTGGCAAAGACAACCCACCTGCTTCTGCAAGCAGCGTGGCAATCTGTCAGAGTTCAAGGATCAAGGATCAGAGTTCAGAGTTCAGATGGAATAGGCTGCCCAGGGAGGCGGTGGAGTCCCCATCCCTGGATGTGTTTAAGGGTCGTTTGGATGAGCTGTTGGGGGATGTGGGGTAGGGGAGAACTTTGTAGAGTCCGGCCAAGGGTTGGACTCGATGATCCCGAGGGTCTTTTCCAACCTGAATGATTCTGTGATTATGTGATCACCTGGACAATGCTCTTAGTCATATGATTTAGTTTTATGTGGTTGCGAGGATCAGGGAGTTGGACTTAATCCTTATGGGTCCCTTCCAACTTGCGATTTCTATGAATCAATGCTCCTGCACAGCTACAAGGGCAGTAGTAACAGCAGGTCTTCCCACTGTGGCTGTTTTCAGGGATGAAGAGATGGACCAGGTGGATAAGAGATGATTTTTTTATAACAGGCTCATTTAACAGAGTCTAGCACAGCACAGAGTGGCTCCTCACCTAGAGCACATGGAGCTGGTGGCTGTGGCCAAAGAAAACATCGGCAAAGAAACCATTGTGGGACCAAAACACTGGCTCTGGCTTTTAGGGGAACAGCAAGCATTGCTTCTGCTCCATGCCGGGACAGTCTCCTGTCTCCTCGGTGATACAAGAGGAAAACAGAGCACTGGCACATGCCAGGCAGATCCCACTCTTTCTGAAAAAGAAATACGGGATGGTGTTTTGGGAAATGATCTCCCTGACTGGTATTCTTGTCTGCCTTAAACGAGCCAGTCAGCAGCAAGAGATCTGAAACCCACCCAAAACCCATCCTGCCCATCCACCATCCCAATATCAGCCTCTCGAGAGGAAAGAGTGGCTGTACAGAAGGATGAGCACCAGTTTCACTGTCTTGTGAGTGTCCAGCCTCACGCAGGACAAAATCCCCATTCTCTGGAAGGGTTTTTGCTGCCAATCCCTGTCTCGGCAGCAGCCAGCTCAGGGCTGATGATGGGACCAGCAGGGAAGCTGGGCTCTCCATCACCTCTGCACTAGGCAGCACCTTGGACTAGAAGGAATCAGCACAAAAATCCCCTGTGCACGCAAAAAGATGTGAAGATTTGGCACCTGGATTCAAATTTGGCTTCAGCCCCTTCTCCTAAGAGTTTAAAGATTTCTCACCTACCCTCTGAAGACAGGGATGCACCGGGAAAGAGCACAGCGATACCAGAGATAGCACTCTTGGGCAGAGTGACGCCAGTGTGTTCAGAGGGATTTTCCCTTAAGGAAAGCTGTTTGATGCACAGCCTGCTGGAAGCAGGAAAAGAGTGAAGGGTGAGAAACTGCTGGAGAAATTATGGGAAACAAGGTCTGGAAAATTATGTCACCTTACTCCTCATTGCCACATGCAGTGACAGCAGGTCAGCAAATAAAGAGGACTAAATAGCCCATCCTGCCCCCCAGATTTCATCTGGTGGCTTCACTACTCAGTGCTCCCCAGTCCCCGAGGCGAAGGACAGCTCTCAGGGTCTGTCACCCTCGTGCAAAGGGGGAGGCTGAGCCCCAGAAAACCCAAGAGGAATAGTTAAAGCGATTCTCACGCAGCTGTTCTGGGCTCCAACCTCCACTGCAATGGCCCAGGTGAAAGTCCTCCAGGTGTGCGACAGCGTAATGGGTGGTCAGAAGCCCTGGGGCTGTCTCAAACCTGCAGCCAGGCTCCCAGGAGCGCAACCAGAAGGTGCCATGCCCAGGCCTGGGGCAGGCTGGCTGACTCGCCAGCACGTGAGCTGGGAAAAGAGCAGCACCGTGCTGGAAGAGGCACGGAGATGGATGGTGCATGGTGACAGCAGAGAAGAAAGAAACTTACAGACATGTTGCAAATAGAAAATCATCACCCCCCAACCTTTGTCCCGATAAAGCATCACTGTACCACACCTAGTATGCAGGTTTATGTCTCTAAGATAGACTTGGTAACAACATGTGCTCACTTACGCCTGGCTCCAAACCCCTCCCTGGCAATCATTTTATTTACTTTTCATTCTCTCTGGGTGCAACAGGCAGCAAATTTCCAAGTCTCCCTAGCTCCAGCTCCCCAGTGTCTCTGTCCACGCGCACAAAGCTCTCCATCAGCTGTTCACAGCAGCTGCACTGCCACCCCAGGTGAAGCCTGCCTGGCACCAGCCCTTGCTCCAAGACACTCCATCTCTGAGAAATAAGAGGCCGCTTCTCCCTTACACTGAGCAAAACACTTCTCTGCTGCTGCCAAACCACACGGAGCTGAAGGCCGCATTCAGCAGCACGTTTCCATCACGACTCAGCCCTTTTCTAACTTACCCACGGGATTTAAGCAGGGAAAGCAGCACCCATGGGGCTACCAAAGCCCAAAACGTACTGCCCCAAGGAGCTGATGGCACTGGGGGGATGAGGAGGGGGTATGGTCTACTGTCACCCACCTGAGACTCCCCAGCACCAGGGGCACGGTGGATGGGTGCATTTCGGATGTACATGCTTGCTGCTGCTGTTGCTCCCTCTCCCCTCCGCTGGCTGACAGAGGACTGCTGTCAGATTTTTGCCTTGCACTGTTTTTCACTGCCTGCATTTTCCATTTCTTCCTTGTTACAAAAACAACAAAGCAGAAACTCCATCAAATATAACAGAGAGTTGGGGTTTTCTGAGCTGGGATCTGGCTCGCAGGGTCCCTGCACTGCAACCTGCCAGGGGACATGGAAGGAGAGAGGGCGGAGGAATGAGAAGTTACTAATGCTGTAGGAAGACCCACTTGGGAGGAGAAAGGCTCCTGGTTGGTTCAAAACACATTGGCTGAGAGAATCCTGGATGGAAAGGAAAGAGTCATTTTCTACATGTTTAGCTCAACAAACCCTTTCCCCAAAGAATCTACTGGCAATTCATTACACTGGATTTGTAGCTACGAAGTTCCCACTCTCCAGACATGCCAGATCAATACACAGAGGGGGTTTGACACGTGCCACAGAGGTGCAGAGCTCCCTGCTGATCCATCCTGGCACACGGACTGCTCGGGGTGTGTCAGCTCTGTCCCAGGGAGGAAACATGTCTTGCATGAAGGGGACAAAGAGGTGATGCAGGAACAGCAATGCTCAAAGTAAATGACAAGGCACAGGTCCTTAACAGAGGATGAAAACTCTAGAGAACAGCAAAGTTTGGGGATGAGCCTTTGGCAGCCTTTGTCACAGGTCTCAAAGAAAATCCTTGTATATCCTTTGGGATTTAATGTCTTCCTTTTGATGGGAAACCCAAACAAAGCTGAGGAGCTGGATACTGCCCTTAGAAAGGGGGACAAATCAGTCTTTCGGGAAGAAACCTTTAAGGTAAGAAATATGATGAAATGTCTGAATTTGACTCCAGACCTACTGTCTCCTGCTGGGTGACTCTGGTGACCCATTCCAACGCTGCAGAAAACATCTTGGTGCAAAGGCTTAACTCGGCTTTGAGCTATCAAAGGCCCAAGGGGTGAGGAGAACGTATTCTCAGTCTGTCTCTAACCACGTAGAGGTCTAGAAGAACAGTAACCATGAGAGATTTATGGCTCAGCAGTGCCAGAGAAGGGACATGGGTTGGCGGGAGTTGGGCACGTCCAACCACACAGCAATGGTTGGACTGTGTTGCTTATATGATTGCTCTGCTCAAAGTAGCAGCAGTGATTAAAGGGTAAGTAGGAAAAATAGGTTGAACAATTAGAAGAAAAAAAGATCTAAGCACACAGCCTTGTCCAGGCAGAGGAAAAACATTTTTCTCTCCTGGCCAGAATAAACGTGTGTGTCTGATTGATGGTGGCAGTCTCTGCTGATCGGCTCCAGCAAGGTCGGATGGATGGATGGATGGTTAAACTCTATTGATCTCACCTTCACGAGACCTGATGTTTGATTCCCTCGATGTCAGACTGGGTGAGTTTGATCTGATAATTTAGAACACTAACAGTGCTTAATGTGGACCAGAAATAATATCTGACATGCTGCCCTTCTGCCAGGCTCTTAATGAGTAACTTGAGGTGTTAATAGCTTGGAGACCATCTTCATTTCCAGCTCTGCCATGGAGAATCACATGGTGTCTGCTGAGGGACCCACAGCAAGTACATTTCTGCTTAATTAACATACAGAGCAGAAAAGGGAGCTGCTACAATGTCCCCAGTGCTAACGAACCAGTGAAGGGGCTATGCCAAACCCTTCGGAGCAGAGGCTGCTACCCTGCCAGATGCTCAGGACCCTCAACTGCTACCGACTCAGCAGAGTTGGGTGACTCAGCATCCCCTGGAAGAACAAGCACCTGCAGGCTTGGGTCCTAAGCCAGTTTAGGTGGAGACGGGGTAATTAAAAGCTGAAAACTGATTCAGCATTCACATTTCCAAAAACCTAAATTGGTTCTAAAACAACAAAAGAGTAAAGATAAACAGGCAACTGGCCAGCGAGTGGCCCCAGAAGAAATTAATTCCACACAGGCTTTGCTGTAACGTGCTTGCTTCTCTGTTATTATAAAACATATGCATTGTTCTATCATCAAAATTAGATTTTCCCTCTAGCTTCCAATTAAATCCTAATCTAATTTACCAGGAGTTGACAGGGGCCTCCAAGCAGAGCTTACAGCTCTGCTCCTCCTTCCCTGCCCACCTCCCTCCACCTGCTTTTGCGGGCTTTCCTCTGCGTTTTAGGGTCTGCTCTTGAAGGTGCCGTGCATCAAGAAGGGCCACACTAAAGACTGGTTGTTACTCGGTAAGATCCGGCTGTCAATGGGCTACCCCAGTGCCCAGCTCTCCTCATAGCCATAGCTAATCTCCAGTTCCCAGCAGGTTGTGTCCTCTGAGCCAGATTCCAATTCTCTAAACAAACCTGTTTATCTCTATTATTTGTAATGGCAGCACTTCACAGAATCACAGAATCATCTAGGTTGGAAAGGACCTTGAAGATCATCCAGTCCAACCATTAACCTAGCACTGACAGTTCCCAGCTACACCGTATCTCTAAGAGCTATGTCGACCCTACTCGTAAACCCCTCCAGGGATGGGGACTCCACCACCTCCCTGGGCAGCCCATTCCAACGCCCAACAACCCGTTCTGTAAAGAAATGCTTCCTAATATCCAGTCTAAACCTTCCCTGGTGCAACTTGAGGCCATTCCCTCTTGTCTTATCACTCATTACTTGGTTAAAGAGGCTCATCCCCAGCTCTCTGCAACCTCCTTTAAGGGAGTTGTAGAGGGCCATGAGGTCTCCCCTCAGCCTCCTCTTCTCCAAACTAAACCCCCCCAGTTCCCTCAGCCCCTCTCCATCAGACCTGTGCTCCAGACCCTTCACCAGCTTCGTTGCCCTTCTCTGGACACGCTCGAGTCATTCAATTGCCTTTTTGTAGTGAGGGGCCCAAAACTGAACACAGTAATCAAGGTGCGGCCTTACCAGTGCCAAGTACAGGGGTAAGATCCCTTCCCTGTCCCTGCTGGCCACGCTATTGCTGATACAGGCCAGGATGCCATTGGCCTTCTTGGCCACCTGGGCACACTGCTGGCTCATGTTCAGCCGGCTGGCAATCAACACCCCCAGGTCCCTCTCTGACTGGCAGCTCTCCAGCCACTCCTCCCCAAGCCTGTAGCGCTGCTGGGGGTTGTTGTGGCCCAAGTGCAGAACCCGGCATTTGGCCTTAGTGAAGCTCATACAGTTGGCCTCAGCCCATCGCTCCAGCCTGGCCAGGTCTCTCTGCAGAGCCTCCCTACCCTCGAGCAGATCAACACTCCCACCCAACTTGGTGTCATCTGCAAACTGACTGAGGGTGCACTCGATCCCCTCGTCCAGATCATCAATAAAGATGTTAAACAGGAGTGGCCCCAAAACCGAGCCCTGGGGGACACCATTCGTGACCGGCCGCCAACTGGATTTAACTCTGCTCACCACAACTCTCTGGGCCCAGCCATCCAGACAGTTTTTTACCCAGCAAAGCGTGTGCCCATCCAAGCCACGAGCAGCCAGTTTTGCCAGGAGAATGCTGTGGGAAACAGTGTAAAAGGCCTTGCTAAAGTCAAGGTAAACTATATCCACAGCCTTTCCCTCATCCAATAAGCAGGTCGCCCTGTCGTAGAAGGAGATCAGGTTTGTCAAGCAGGACCTGCCTTTCCTAAACCCATGCTGACTGGGCCTGATCCCCTGGTTGTCCTGCACGTGTTGTAAGATGGTACTCTGGATGAGCTGCTCCATCAGCTTCCCAGGCACTGACGTTAAGCTGACAGGCCTGTAATTTCCTGGATCATCCTTCCGACCCTTCTTATAGATGGGCGTCACATTGGCCAGTTTTCAATCTGTCGGGACCTCCCCGGTCAGCCAGGACTGCTGGGAAATGATGGAAAGCAGCTTGGTGAGCACCCCAGCCAGCTCCTTCAGCACCCTCGGGTGTATCCCATCAGGTCCCATAGACTTGTATGTGTCTATGTGATGCAGTAGGTCACTGACTGTCTCCTTGATTGTGGGTGGGTCGTTCTCCCAGTCTCTGTCCTCTGGCTGAGGAGGCTGGATTCCCTCAATACAACTTGTCTTGTTATTAAAGACTGAGGCAAAGAAAGCATTAAGCACCTCAGCCTTCTCCTCATCACTTGTTACCATGTTTCCTCCTGCATCTAGCAGGGGATGGAGACTCTCCCTGATCTTTCTTTTGCTGTTGACACTTATAGAAACATTTCTTGTTATCCTTGATTGCTGAAGCCAGGGTAATTTCCAGCTGGGATTTGGACCTCCTGATTTCTGCCCTGCAGAGCCTCACAGCCTCTTTGTAATCACTGTGAGTGGCTAGCCCCTTCCTCCAAAGGCTGTAAACTTTCCTTTTCTCCCTGAGTTGCAACAAAAGCTCCCTGTTCAGTCAGGGGAGTCTTCTCTGTCTCCGGCTTCTCTTACAGCACCTAGGGAGTGCCTGTTCCTGAGCCATAAACACTTCTTTCTTAAAGAGTGCCCACCCTTCCTGGACCCCTATACCCTTCAGGATCATCTCCCAAGGGATCCTGTCAACCAGGTGCCTAAACAAGACAAAGTCAGCCCTTTGGAAGTCCAGGATGTCAGTCCTGCTTAGCCCTCTCCTGGCCTCTCTAAGAATAGAGAACTCTATTATTTCATGATCGCTGTGCCCTGGTCATCCTCCGACCGCCACATCATCCACAAGTCCTTCTCTGTTCACAAAGAGGAGATCCAGCAGGGCACTTTCTCTGGTTGGTTCTCTCACCAGTTGCGTCAGGAAGTTGTCTCCCACACATTCCAGGAATCTTCGGGACTGGTCCCGCTCTGCTGTGTTGTATTTCCAGCAGATGTCTGGGAAGTTAAAGTCTCCCACAAGAACAAGGGCAAGCAATTGTGAGATTTCTCCTAAATACCTATAGAATATTTCATCCACCTCTCTGTCCTGGGTGGGTGGCCTATAGTAGACTCCTACTACAACATCTGCCCTGTTGGCCTTCCCCCTGATTCTAACGCAAAGACACTCCACCCTGTCTTCACTACACTTGTATTCAAGGCAATCATAACAGTCCCTAACATACAGCGCCACCCCCACCACGTCTCCTTCCTTGTCTGTCCCTTCTAAAGAGCTTGTAGCCCTCAACTGGCACACTCCAGTCATGGGAGACATCCCACCATGTTTCTGTAATAGCCACAACATCATAATTTTCCTGTTTCATCATGGTTTCAAGCTCCTCCTGTTTGTTACCCATGCTGTGTGCATTCATATACATGCACTTCAGATGGGCTGATGTTTTCCCCCCTTCCCCCTTCAAATCTAGTTTAAAGCTCTGTCAATGAGCCCAGCTAACTCCTGCCCCAAGATCCTCTTCCCCCTCTGGGACAGGTGCATCCCATCTAATGCCAAAAGGTCTGGCGTCCTGTATACCAACCCATGATTGAAAAATCCAAAGCCCTGACAGTAACACCAGTCTTGGAGCCACAAGCTCATCTGTTGAGTTCTCCTGTATTCTTTTTCATCCATCCCCCCAACTGAAGGGATGGAGGAGAACACAATCTGTGCCCCCGACCCCTTAATCACTTTCCCCAAGGACCTGAAATCTCTCTTAATTGCTTTAGGACTACTCCTAGTAATGTCGTCACTACCTACCTGAAAAACCAGGAGAGGGTAGTAGTCCTTGGGTCTCACTAGAGCGGGGAGTTTTGCCTTGAGGTCCTTGACGCGGGCCCCAGGGAGGCAGCGACTTCCCTATGAAGCGGGTCCGGTCTGCATATGGGGCCTTCGGTACCCCTCGGAATGGAGTCACCCACTACAATGACTCTTCTGGGGTTCTTTTTAGAACTGGTTTTAATACCTGGTCTAGAATGACCTGCCCTTGGTGGATCTTGGTCTTCCTCTTTGTTTGTCTCATTTCCTTCCTCCTTCTCTTCCTCACTCAAAAGTTCCAGGGTCCTGAATCTATTGTGAAGGGACACCATGGAGGGTGAGGGAGGTCGGGAGAGGATTTTCCTGCCTCCCCGAGCAGGGACCTGTTTCCAGCCTCCCCCATCTCTTAGGTCCCCTCCTTCTGCTTGGTAGCAAGAGGTTGAGGGATTACCTGCCTCGTTTGGAGCCTCCATTTGCTCCTGTTGCTAGGGTGTTACTCCACCAATCAACTTTCCTTTCACACTCCCTAATACTTCTTAATCTCTCGACTTCTTTTTTGAGTTCCACCACAAGGCTGAGCAGGTCATCCAGCTGATCACAGCGCACACAGGTGTATCACTGGTGCCATCTGACAGAACTGACAGCCTTAGACACTCCCTGCAGCCCTGAACCTGGACCGCTGCATGTTTGCGTGGCAGTTCGTCTGGGCCGCCATGTCCTTTCTGGTGGTGGTTTTGACCCGAGTGGAGACCATGGTTCAGTCTACTAGTGGAGGACGATAAGAGAAGCTAGCTCAGATAGGCTCTAGAGCGCGGAGATAGACTGCGCCCTGTCTGCTCGCCCTGCCTGCGCGAACTGCCGTGCAAACTGACGCACCTCACCCTTCTGACGCGCCATGCCCTGTTTGCCCGCCCTGTTCGCCGCGCTCCTGGTTGCTTGCGCTCCCAGGGGGCTGCTCTTGTACGTGAGGGGCGTAGAGTGTCACTCCAGTCTCCGCCCACTCTGACTCACCGCCGCCCTCGTTAGCAGCAGCTCACTCTTCCCACTCAGGGGGGAGGCGACTCGAGGCTCTCCCTCTTCCCTGGGCTTCTGCCTTCAAAGCTTGTGGTTTTGCCATAGGGTTTTGATGCTTTCGGGAGGGTCCCCCGCCTCCATCCTCCTCCTCAGAGCCCCTCTCCTCAGCAACACACAATGGTTAACTTTGCTGGGTTTCCTAGGGCATTATGGAAAAACCATTTTCTACTGTAATTAGAACTGCCCAGACTAGACTTTTGTACTATGCAGAGAGGCCACAGTGGGAGGAACTGCTAGGAATGTGTTTATAAATGCACTCCAGCACAACTGCAAGATTGCTCTTGGGCTTGGAAACCACAGCCCAGCGCTGGCTGGCCCTGCTTCCCAGGGACGTTCAGACAAGTGCTTCCCACCAACACCTACAGCTGTACCCAAAGCTGCCCTGTAAAACACTAAATAGCTGTTTGGGGAATGTGATGAGCAGTTTAACAGATAAAAATTCACTTCACCAGTGTGGTGTTTGCCTCAGGCCACAAAGGTCTGAGAAAGCAGCTTTCCAACAGCAACCTTCCTTCCCAGGGGAACCAGTATGGGGGCTACAGCAGCTTTCCAACAGCAGCCTTCCTTCCCAGGGGAACCAGTATGGGGGCTACAGCAAAGCAGCAGCAAGAGACTGGGGCAGCAGCACATCGTTCTGGTGGCAGTGCCTGTGTAGGTTCTTAGTGTAAAATGACAACACATAGGGTTGGCAGGGAAGAAAAAGAGGTCACATCACATATCTGCTTGTCCCAGTGCCTAAGTATAGGTTTGTAGCTCCAGAAATAAAGCAGGACTCTAGGTTATGGACAATGCAAAAAGCGTTGGTAGCATCTCACAGCCCCAGCTTGGCTGGAGAACGCTGTCTCCTTCCCAGCATCAAACTGGTGGAGATCACTTATCCCCTGAGCACTTAAGCCCGACCACAGCTGGTAGGTGTTACTCCCACAGGGAAAGGTGAAAGCAATTTGTCAGATCACGGGCAAACAGCCTTGGTCTTTGCAAAGCACAAACAGGACACGAGGAAGGAGAAGAGCTTCGAGGAGAGAGCAAAGGGGCACAGACCTCATCTGGCTCACGTGGCTGTCCATCAGGAACGCCCAGTGGTACTGGACAAGAAGCGGGCTGCAGTTGGTCATCTCAACGTAACACACACCTTCAGTGTCATTCAAGATGCAGCCAAAGTCCAGGGCCATGGGCTGGATATGGAGATTTGGGAAGTGGACTTCTCCCCGAACGGTGACCCGCTCCTCATGAGGATGCTCAAGAAACTGTATCTTCAGAACCTTCTCTACTACCCGGGTACACAAATCCTCTTCATAAGCAGGGTTAAATCTGATGGAGAGATGAAGTTCCTCCCCTATCTCCAGCTTCACGGGCTGCAAGGAAATGAAGAGTATTAATCACCAGTGTGATGAAGTCCCAAGGTCTGGCAGCACGAAACGTGTAAACGTTCAACATGTGACCCCAGCGTAGGCTTCTCAGTTCATCCTGCGTTTCCTTCACAGTGTGCACCTGACTGCAAGACCCACCACGCTCTTGTCTGAGACTATCTCAGGCTCATCTCACTGTGCTCTGCACAATTCACAAGGAAAATAAATATTCTTCTGCTGAATTTGGGACCCACAGAAGCTATGTGCTAAATACACAACTAAATCAGCACTCTGGCACACCAGCGCCTTTTGCCCCAACTCTAGAGGAACTCCTTTACCCTCACGGCACAAGTAGCATGGCACTGCAGCCTCACCCTTGCAGGGGCTAGTCACTGGCACAGCACAGAAGTGGTGGCCGTGCCTACAAGTGTTTAGCAGAGCCCATGTCCAACACCTTCACCAACAACAGGGCAGGGGCCAGGCAGCAGCTGGAGGAGCTTCCTCAGCCTTCCTGAAAGCAGGGCTGCCCTTGAAGAAAGCAAGCTGCTCTTGGGGTTATCTGAGAATGGCTGCTGGAGAGCTCGATGGCTTCCAAGAGACACCTTTACTACACGGCTTGCCCAGACCCAGTTGCCTGCTCCCCTCTCCTCACGTCTTAGAGCCAGGATGTATTTCCCCAGTTCAGATGATATTTCGTTTCCTTCAGCAGCTCATTTCAAATCTGATTTAGTCACTCTACCACTGAGTCTAAAGAACAAACTTCTCTACTTGAGGACCTCCCAACAGAAACGTACCACCACACTCCCCGCTCTTCAAACCCCACCAGCGGGAAGGCCCACGGCTGCTCACCTGAACGTCTGCAGAGAGGGGCTGCCGGTCTGCACCACAGATTAAGAAGGGCTGCTCTAAGGCCAGGACAATGCTGAGTGGCAGGGACGAGGTGTTTTTTAAAGAAAGAGGCTGGTGCTGCAGAGTTAGGACATCACTGGGTTGCTACAGAAACAGGACACAAGGAAAAAAAACAACCTGAAGCGGCCATGGAACTCCTTCCCTTCCTGATGCATTTCAAGTTTTTCAACCCCAAAAGTGCATACACCTCTATTTAATATTTTTATTAGGTTCTACCCTTCTAGGTGGTTTTTCTCTAAGTATATCAGATGCCTTTCATGTTTAGAAACCACAGCATGCCCCGGGGACAGGGAAACACTCTTGCATACAGAGGAGGGAATAGGACCCCGAGAGGAGGCAGCTGCATGAACAAGAAAGTGAACCCAGACCACTTGTCTCCGTTTTGTCTCCTCTCTCGAGAAGAATGGCACAAGATGATTTTCACTCACATACAGTAATTTCTTACAACCTTATCAGCTCTAGTAGCCTCATAAAAGCAGTGATGTTGGTCAGAGGAGAAAAGCAAGCAGGATTTGGCCCATAGTGGAAGCCTGCAGCAGCCTAAGGTTAGCTTTGAACACCTACAGGCACATACAGCCAGGTAGAAACCTCAACAGTTGGGCTGCAACGGGTGTCCTGCTGCCCCTGCTCCAGTGACAAGCTCTCTGTAGCCTCAAAGCTCAGCTCCGCCTAAGCTATTTCTTCCTGTTTATGCATTGCTCTGGGCTTCCTGCATGGTTTATATCAACTAGACAGTGTTTGGGAAACTGGTTCTGGATGTATCGATATCAAACAGCTGCAGCGTCATAACACTTGATAAATCAGAGCGCATGGCATCAAGCAGACCACAGGCAGACATCAGGGAGAGCTGAAAAGCTTCTAATTAAACCCGAACTGCCTGCTCACAGGATTTTGTGCTTCTCAGAAGCCTGGGAACCAGAGGAGAGACCTGAAAACACAGAAACTAAATAATGAAATATCTTCTCCTTTTCAGACACCTCGCGGGAGAGGGAAAGGTGATGCAGCAGTCAGGATCCAGAGGCTAAAGGGCATCTGCTTTGCGCTGGTGTTATCATCACTGCAGCTGAAGGATGTCTGCGGGTCCTTTGAAGAAGGTGAAGCTTGGGGAAATGCAAAGAGCTAGCATCCATACCAACAGCAGAGAAGGCAGAGAGACAAGAGATGACAGGTGTTTTTCATCAGCCTGAGGAGCTGACAGGAATCTCAGTTCTTCTCAGCTCCCCTACAGGATCGGTGTTCAGACATCACTGCGCCTTAGAGGATCCCCAAAAACCTCCCTTCACACCGAGTACAGGAACTGGTGTCTCTCTAGAAGTAGCCACGATCCCCCTCAGCAGAGCAGCTGTTATCTCAGTGTTACTTGGGTGAAGTTAAAAACCAGTCCCATCTCTAAAAACACCCTCACTTACTTTACGAAGCACCTCAGGACAGGTGAGGAGGGGGTTTAGCATCGCTCAGCTGCAGCACTCTGCTCGCCCACCTGCAGCCCCAGCACACGAGGTGGCTGTGCAAAGCCCACGCTGTTCTCGTGGGCCCCACACATCTCGCCTTGTTCCCTTCGCTCAGCAGCTCAACTCTGTCTCCACATCAAGAAGGCAGAATACAGCTGGTGGGACTGCTCCCAATCCCAGAGGAGTGAAATATTGATCTCAGCGTTAATGGCAAAATCTTGGTCCAGCTCAGCTCAATAGTCAAAGTCTCACGGACTTGGAGAAGCCATTTAACTTCCTCCTTTGAACACAAGCACACGCCCCCACCAGGCTTTCAGTCATCAGCCATGCTCTTCAATGCCAGGATGAAATCCAGAGACTTACCTTCTCCACCCGGAAAGTGATTTCTCTGGAGGACATTTGCAGGACAGGAGCAATGAACTCGCACGTGACATCCACCTGCATTATCGGTGCCTTCCCTGCCTTGCTCCCCACGACGGCGTGGCACAGCAGCCGCTCCTTCACCACCTGCACAGAGGAGTCACCCGTCACCCAGTGGGGGCCAGCAGGGCGTCCCGAAAATGCACTGCATTTGCTACCCACCCAGCCACAGACCGTATTACCGCCATCAAGTTACAGCCACTGGGCTCCTCAACAGCCCCCTTTTCTTTTTATGCTGCATCCCATTTATTCTGCTCTCAAACGTCCGTAATGCTACACCCCACTATCCACAAGTGAGTCATGTGCTGCCTACAATTGTAACAGTCCCTGCCCCAAATTATTACGGTTTTGATTTGTACCACTGCCAAGCATAATACTTACAGAAAGCTGTAGGAACTGATTTAAAAAAAAAAAATACACCTATATTAAGGGAAACAGGTGATAGAAGGGCCAATGCTAGCAAACCCTCCCTTGGAAGCTCAGTGGACAGGACCCATGGGAAAAACCCAAATAACCAGACTGCCTTCAGGTAAAGAGGGGGCCACTCATTCCTAGCAGGTACTGTGCCCTCCTAGAGCTGGTTTTAAAAGAAACCTCCCCAGGAAAGAGATGTCTTGCAGTTCACATGAAAACCCTCTGCTTAACCCAGATGCTCTTACACTTAAGACTTTTTCCTGATTTCTCATGGTTTCAGTTCCCCAAATTCCTCCCTTCATTTCTCACTCTTCCCTCTGATACAACACCACAACCCAACTTCTCCTCAGAGTCTACAGACTCAAAATCATCCGTGTTGCATGTGCATTGCAGGGAGTTGGGCTTCTGACCAACCTCAAGAGTATTAAGTTCTCAAGACCCAAGGAAGGTGGAAAGCCCACTCCCAGGGTCTTGGCTTTGACTGCAGGAGGCAGGTAGCCACAGCTCAGCTCACAGATGCCCTTTTGGCTTTCCAGGCAAGACAGCCTCACCTGCACACTGATCACTTTATTTCCTTTCTGGTACCTTTTCCCCGCTTCAGCAAAACCTTGGGGCTCCGAACTGCACGGGGACAGTCCCATCACAGTCAGCTAGGTGAGTAATCGAGTATTCTGCAAGCTACCACCAAGGCAATCCTTTAAAACACCTTTCAAAACACAAGTGTCAGCAGGAGCTTGATGCAGATTTATTCCACATTAGCCTAAACATCTGTGCCCAGCAGTCTTGAAGAGAGGGAATGCACACCAGGGTTAGCTGGCAGCTTCTCTGCAGAGTTGGATTTCCCCTGGAAACAAGGGTCCAGGGAGGAGAACACCCAGTGACCCTGCTGAAGTCTCCCCCTCTGAGCTGCCATCTAAGGGTGCTGCGAGACCTGCCTGCCCTTGGGACCCCGGGACTGGCTGAGAGACTGGGGCAAGCTGTTATGGAAATATTGACAAAGTCAAACTGTCAATTATAATGATCCCTGCGAACAGTTTCCCACGTGGATGAACATCACCCCGATCACTACAGCTGACACACTGTTCATTTTTCTGCTCCAGGACTCAGTGCTAGACAAGCCCTCTGCCCATGTTTGTCTACAGAGGAAAAATGATGCTACTCCCAGACACTCCCTCCCTTCACAGGTGTTTTGTTTTACTCACTGCTTCCCCCAAATACATTACTTTGCACTTTTTTATTTACTTTCTGCCTGTGCTCCTAGTCTAAGCTTAACTTATTTTCTCTGCCCTTCCTTTCTGCCTCAGCACATGACACCTTGTAACCTGCCATTTGCCCCTGAAGAAGCAATATTTCCTTCAGCCCGTGTTTTGGTATCAGCAGGTTGGGTTTACAGTAGCCATAGAAACATAAAAAAGCCTTAGGAACTGATGGTGGCCAGCAAAGAAAGCAGCTGGTGCTGTCACGGTAACTTTGGTGTTAGAACAGTTTCTTGAAAGCACTTGCTCCTGATGGGGAAGGCTCAGCCCTCGGGGGGGACCTCACCTGGGGAGTGCTGGAGAAGCCTTCCAGCACCATCTCCATAGTCTTGCCCGGCATCAGCTCCACCCTCAGTGGTTGAACCTTAAACACAGGGCAGGCAGGTCTGGGGCTCTGGGAGGAACCTTGGCCCTTGGTGGTGCTGACAGCAGGGACATGATCGTGCTGGTGAAATGGGCCAAAACCTTCTGTTGACCAGTAGAGCCGATGGGTGCGCCGTCCTTTGTTTGTTATCTTGAAGTGGTAACAGCAGGGATCCAGGCTGGAAGAGAAAAAGAGATGGAAAATGTCATGGGAGCTGCTATCTCCCAGCGGTCACCCAGCTTCAGCACCCTGGTGGCGTTATCTGACTGCACACTCAGCAATAAAAGCACCTCCAAAAAGGCTGACCTAGCTCAAAGCTTCAGCAAAAGCCAGACCTTGGTTGCCCCTAAGTTTATCAGCATCCAGCAGCTGCTCTGTTTGCGTACAGCAAGGAAGAGCTGCATGAAGATCATCATCTCAGCTGCTGCAGGCAGAGCATCACCAGCCTAGAGACCCTCCGGTGACCTGGGCACCCCTTGCCTCACTGGCGGGGCCCCTGCCCTGGCACCCACATTATCCCCTCACCCCCCACTCCTTAGGGAGCATCCAACCCTCATCACCCCCAACATGTCATCCTTTGCCTGAACAGTGCCGCTGGTTTTGTGGTTTAGGAAGATAAATGCACTGTGAGAACACAGGATCAACAGAAGTTTCCCCCATACAAACATGGCAGCAAGACCAGGTCGGGCTGCTGAGGGGATGGAGCAACAACGAGAGATGAATAACGAGAGCTAGATATAAACCAAAATGAATATTCAATGGAAATTGATTTCTTCATGTAAAGAAACACTAACTGCAGGCTAGTCTGGAATAATTATTTCTCTATAAATCTGAGCATGACCAGGACATGAATTCTTCCTGGAACAGTTACTGGTTTTTTACAGTAACTGTACTGTAATACATGGCTGTATGTATATATATACATACTGTAATACATGGCTGTATATATATATATACACTGTAATACATGGCTGTATATATATATATACACTGTAATACATGGCTATATATATATACACACTGTAATACATGGCTGTATATATATATACTGTAATACATGGCTGTATATATATATACACTGTAATACATGGCTGTATATATATATACTGTAATACATGGCTGTGTATATACATACTGTAATACATGGCTGTATATATATATATATACTGTAATACATGGCTGTATATATATATACACTGTAATACATGGCTGTATATATATATACTGTAATACATGGCTGTGTATATACATACTGTAATACATGGCTGTATATATATATATATACTGTAATACATGGCTGTATATATATATATACACACTGTAATACATGGCTGTATATATATATACTGTAATACATGGCTGTATATATATATACACTGTAATACATGGCTGTATATATATATATACACTGTAATACATGGCTGTATATATATATACACTGTAATACATGGCTGTGTATATACATACTGTAATACACAGCTTACAAAATGCATGTCTGCCACAAGCAGCTAAATACACAGACCTGAGAGTATAGAAGAAACCAGTCTTTGAAACAGACTGTTAAAACATGACATGTACAAGCTTAGTGTGAAATGGTTTATGTGGTGGACAGCACAGATGAAAGCCTGGAGAAGCTCTGGGTGGATGCATAGTTTGGTGAAAGCCTGGAGAAGCTCTGGGTGGATGCACAGTTTGGGGCTCTGGGAAAGCCCAACTCATCTGAGATGTTACCTGGGTCCCATCTCAGCTCACCTGGCGGCAGCTCTGCAGCCGGCAGCAATGGCAACAACTCCAGAGTCTGCAGACCAACACGTGAAGGGGGGCAGAGGACGATGACACAAATCACACTGACATTGTCCAATCCGTTGGGTAGCCAACTTGTGGCTGCACAGAGCACAGGCCACGCCGGACAAGCACCAACCTCCCTGCAATGTCCCTGCTTATGTGGGTGGCTTGTGCATGCGTATTTAAACCCCCCAAATCTATCCTAAAGAGTAGGATCAACCTGCTCTTTCTACCCCAAAATTTAGGTATTGGACCACTGTGGACCCTCTTTGCCGTCAGGGAAAGGAACAGGCACCTCAAGACTATTCTCATCCCAAGAGCTCTCCCACACAAGGCAGGCAGCACTTTGACAAGGTTTATTTTTCTCCCATTTAGGGGAACATGCCTGGTTTCAGACCCAGGTGTTAGGACCAGTGAATCCCCTCCTTTGAGCTAAGCTCTTTAATTAACACTTCCTATTTATTCCACCCAACTCAGTGGACTTCTCCTCCTCTCCCTTTCAGAGCTGGTCCTGCAGCCACCCTCTCCTGCCCACGCCTCAGGCTGCCGCTGCGGCGGTGACACCGAGGAAAGCCGGTGGGAGAAACGAGGAAAGAGCGACTGTGTCTAATAAAGAGCAGCCTGGCAGGGGAGACGGGGAAGGCGAGCAAACTGAGGGATGGTACGGGGCAAAGAAATTCTGCTGCTCCTCCAGGACTGCGGGCAGAGGGAAAACAAAACAGCACCATTGATTTAGTCAAGGACCTGCTAACAAGCTACCACCAAGGTTTTCCGCTGTTGCGAGATGATACTCCATAGTGAAGGGAAAACCAAGCAACATTATCGCAAAGGGAAATATGTTTATACTTGTAATGTAGCATTTTCCACCCAGAGGCTTCCAGGACCTGCTGTTTTCCTCCAAATCTTTACTTGATAAAGTGAGGAAATATATGTATTATAGCTAAAGACAAGTCAGTGACAATTTAACAACTGCTTTCCATTTTGGTGGCTTTTGAGGGTATCTAACAACCTTCAAATGGCCATAGAAGGTTTCTAAAGGAAGCCCCGTGGCTTCAGGAAAACAGAGCCAGGACCTTGAGCGCTGAAGAACAACTAGCCTGAAGGACTACAGCAAAACTGCTCCTTGCTGAGCCCACGGCAGAAGCGGACGCTGAGAGATCCCCTACCTGAAGTGGGGTCCCAAGTTGAGCTCCGGAGCAAAGGGTTTGTCGGTGACAATCGTGGTGCCAATGCCAACAGCCCGGACGGGGATAACGTAGGTGTGGCTGTTCTCTATGGACAGGTTCACCTTGTCCTTGAATTCCTCCGTGTCATCCAAGTTCGCTATGACAGACACAGACACCTCTGTCTCAGGGGGAATCACTCCTTCACTGGGTTCAATCCTCCAGCGCGAGCATTTGCCAGCCTGTAAGACAAGCCAAACACTAACTTAGCATGGACACCATGGACCCTGGTCTCTTGTGGGGTGCAGGAAAAGGAAGGACTAAAGATATGAGGATAAAAACCAGAAAGGCTCCATTTCCCTAAATCCAAGCTAGTGTCTGGAAACAGCAACTGTGCAGGAGCTTCTACAACCTGTATTTTACCTTCCTTTAACAGACTCACTTCATTAACCCAGTTTTCCCAACCCAAGGGATGCTCATCCTCAGGAGGAGGTTATTCCCCCTCCAGTCTCTCTTTTGGAGTGCATACCAAAGGAAGCTACTTTACCTCTCTTGGTTTCCTGACAATGGTGGTTGGGTTGGCATAAAGGCTCAAGCCAGAGGAAGCCAGGACTGCTCAAATCCCACCGCAGCAGCCACACGGCTGGGGGATACTGCTGAGAGCCTAAAGAATAACTCTGCAAAACCAGCTGATCAAAACCCTGACACCAACGCCTTCTTTCCCAAGAGTTACTCAGTGCTTCTCAACAGCCCCCGAAGAACTGAAGCACTCGGTTCCCACTGATCACCAGCTGCAGTGAGGTGCCCCAGTGCCCTCTGCTTTGGAAAATTCAGCTATAAATGTCCATAGCAGGGCAGTAAAGCAATAAGCAGAAAGCAAACTGGAAGGCACGTGCCCTGTAGGCATGGCCTGAGCTTCCCAAGCACTCTCTTCCCTCTGGTTTCTCATGGACCTCCCTCCATGGATGGGGCAGTGAAGGTGCTGGACCCCCAGCCCCTCTAAAACCACATTCCCAGGGAGCAAGCCTGCAGAGAGGAAATGCACACAGTGCTCCCTGGCCAGCAGGAACCACACTGGGAGGCAGATGTACGGCTTCCAAGTGTCCATCACGGTGGCGGTGGTGCCTGCACCCCACAGTTCAGTGCTGTGTTTGGGACGACAGGCACTACTCACCCAAAACTCTGCAGTATTGTAAGAGAAGAGGTTTTTCCCCCCCCTTTTTTTTAATGGAAAGCAACAGTGTACTTGGAGGTCTGACATGATCCAAGCAAATGCTCAATCCAGGTGAAGTTAGCTCAAGTTCCCATCCGTCAGGCTGGCAGCACTCAGCTCTAACAGGACACCAGCCAGCCCAAGGGAGAAGAGCATCAGAAAACCAAGCAGCACTTTGAAGTCTTGGGAAGCATTTTAAATAACCCCCCAAAGCGACCTCTGCTAGCAAGGGTAGGACTGTCTGGGGGCCAGGGAAGCAACAACTTGCTGAGTAGGCAGGGTCCCAGCAGTGTGTGTAGGATGCCCCAGCTAGCATAGCTCCTTAGGCTGGCTGTGCCCTGCACAGAGAGCAGGTCAGGTCTGCACGTCTGCATCCCAGGATGGAGCATGCCAAAGGCATCAAAATTATTCCAGGTGCTGGCAAAATCCATCAACTCCGTTCCATTTAATTTGTCCTCTAGAGCTGCAAAAGAAAGTCTTAAAAAAAGCAAGATGAGAGTGGGATGGAGGAAGGTCGTTGGCACAGGGTAAACTCTGGGGCCTCACACAGGATCCCACCAACCTCCTCTGCTGCCCCCGCATCCCGTGCGCAGCCCATCACCAGCCTCAGAGGAATCCACTGCGCTGCCACCAGCCAAGGGCTACCCAGCCAACATGTTCACACTAAGCCGGTGGGTGTTAGGTGTTCTTTGCCCTCTGATTCATGGTAGCTCACTGGAAAAGGAGACCCGATAGCTCTGCTCCAGAGGTGAATCTGCATGTCTGCTATCTGGCAAAGCTCAGTTATCAAAGCTTGGCAACAAGCCAGGCAGTAAATTGTACCCAAGAAACTATGACTGAGGAATAATGACAGGCTGTCTCGATGGAGCCAGACTTTGAATTTCCCAGGGTGAGCCAGGGCCAACAGCCCACTCCAGAGGAGCAGGATTCGCATCGTGTCCTCATTCTTTCAGTCAGCATTTGGTGTGGGTCCAAGGGGCAGCACGGGGCAGCACTGAACAGGAGACCTGCCAGGACCAAAAGGCTCTGCCAGGCCAGACTCACTCAGGTTTCCAGGTCAGCTTCTGCCTACATGGATCCAGGATGTGTCCCAGAGGCAGGGAATCTCTTGGAGCCACGCTAAAAAATCCCCCCACTTTGAAGACCACGATCTAACTTCTGATAACGTCCCTGCTACTTGCTTACCCTTGAATGCTCCAGAACACAACCCAGTAGCCCTGTGCACTGGACAAAGACGGAGGCTATCTTTGTCCCTGTAGGAGCTTGCACAGAGTCCCTGAGTGCTAGGCAAGGGTGGCGATCAATCACTTACTCAAGAAGTTCAATGCTGAGATCATTAGCTTCTCCCAGGACAGATTTCCATTGCGAGTAAGAGCTGCCCAAATTTGGTTATAAGACACCACCGTGCATCCGAGAGATGGATGGATGGAGGGAGGGAGGGAGGGATGGGATGGGATGCAATGGGATGGCATGGCATGGCATGGCATGGCTGCCCTAAGGGACGACTGAGGAGCCACCACACTCAGTTCTCTTGAAGCTACTTAAAGCTAGTTAATTAAAGTGATCTGGTCATTCTGGCCTTGCACGAGTGAAAGAGGAAGCAGAACTCAGTATTAAAAATGCAGCTGTACTTTACCGAGCCACAGCTCTATCGAGAGAGCATTCACACCTTTGTCAGCCGACCCATCACTCCTCACGGAGGCTGCACATGAAGGGAAATAAAACCCCATCCTACATCAGTTGTGCACAGAGCCTCGTCCCAGGTGTTTCAGCAGTCCTGAGGTGGGGAACCCTGTGTTCTTCATTTCGAAGCTGCTCTTTATCCGCACAAACTGCCAGTGGCAGAAGAGAGCCCCAAACCGCCCCGAGCCCCAGCAGGAGGTGGAGGTCAGGGCATGAGGCTGGCTAGATGCTCCCACCAACCACCAGCCGCCTCCTGGCACCTCAGCACCAGCATCTCCTCGGCAAAAGCACGGATGGGGACCACTTTGGTTTAGCCTCTGCCCCAGAGCACCATCAAGGGGATGTTTTATGAAATCAAAAGGCAGAGGCTCTAAAACAAAAAAGTAGCGTGGCACTCACTGCCACTGACAACAAAGCCTAACTTGCCAAGCTTGGTTCAGCCAATAGCAGACTGCTGAGTGAGCTAACGAAGCTTGTCCCCATTTGTGTCCCCGGTCCATAGCCCACCCCTCCAGATCCCAGCTGCGCTTCCTTGCTGGGCTGGGGAGATCAGGGCCACCTGGTTTGATAACCAAACTCCTCCTGCTTTTCCTTTGGGAAAAGCACCCGGCTGAGTCACTCTTGCTTGTAGGAGCATAATTGCCTTGAAGATTCTACCCTTCTTTAATCCAGTTAACCAACAGGTGCAGCACAATATGACAAGTTTAGTTTCCCTAGACAAGCAGAATAACAATTTCTTCCATTACTGAAAAACAGCAATTCTGAAAGGGCATGAACTCATGTAAGATACCTTAGGTGACAAAAACCAAACTCTCCCCTGTGGCCAGGTTTCAGGCACCTTTTCCAAGGTCTCCTCCAAACGTCTGCTCCCCTTTCTAAGAGCCACATGCTCTGGACCTAAGCCTGGGCGACACTGGGAGGGACACAGCCTTCCACCTTCCTCAGGTTTTGGTACAACCGGTCACCAGGGCAAGACTGACGCTCCTGGCCATGACCCCTGCTCATGACTGATGCCGTGTGTTTCCAGGCACAGTTGGCTACAATGAATGGTTCCCTCCAGCTGTGGCAAGACCAAACTGGGTGGAAATCAGCAAATTGGTACTGCTGTATTAGCAAAACATGGCCTTTAAAACCTAAACCAATGGTTTAAGCCTAAAGGTGAGCTTTTGGAGCACCATGAGGCTCTGGTGGGACAGCTCCAGAAAGAGTTAAGCCTGTGCATCTTATCTTCAAAAGTTCTGCTCACCTTGGAAGAGACCACATATTCAGGGCCAGTGCTGCCCATACCCTGGAAAGTTAATTTAACACTCATTTCTAAATAGCATTGCAGATATCATTTGAAGGGCACAGCACTGTCTGTCTGCCTGTGCCTTGCTACGAGCAAACACTGATGGGCCGGCTAATTATTCAGATGCTTGGGGGGAAAAAAAAAAGCAATTTACAGTAGATTTAAAAAACAGCCCCTCTTGCCAATTCAAGTCTTCTCCAACTTCAGTTGGAGAGAGCTACAAACAATGCCAACACGCTCTTCAAAGCCTTCCCTCCCCACAGCCTGAACAATTCGCTTGGATATCAGCAAAACTGCCCATCAGCCAGAACAGGAAACAGAATCACTACAGCAGCATCCCTTTATTGGCACTGTTTTAAAGTTTATCTCCATGTTTTGCTGTCTCTCCATACGGCCATTTCTTTAATAAAGGGAACATGGTCAAAAGCTTGAGATAGTAAGCAATGAAATTAGTAAATGAAACAAATCCTGCACTAATGAGGAGAGAAGCAAGTACAGGAATGGGACCTGCATGTTCTCCCCTTGCTTACATCACGTTTGACCATGAGCCTTTATACACTGCCTGAAAATCAATTGACTTTTCTTCAGTGAATCCCAGTGAGAAGATAAAGAGTTACAGTTGTTTGGGTTTTTTTTAAGTAAAAAAACCTGGGTCTCTTCTGCAATGTCAGCTCCACTTGAATCTGACGGCAGCTCGTCCCTGGGAAGGTGCAGGGGGATCCACTCACCAGGCACCCTCCTGAAGAAGACAACACATCTGGCTGTACGACCGCTGCTGGAAACCAGGCAGCAGCGAGCTCCACCAGCAGCACAGGGCTCTGGATTAGGGAGGTCAAGGATCAGGTCGAAGGAGTCAGGACCCCAAATTAGGACTGTCATAAGAAGAGGAAATCCCAAGAAAGGTCTTCTCCCTCCTCCCTCATTACAAGGCACTGGGAAACCACCGTTTGGCTCCCTATGGTAGCACATGACAGACCCAGCATGGTGGTTATGCAGGGAGAAGAAAGCTGCCACTGATTAACAAAAATTACACCTCTGTATTTTGTTTCCCGATCACACAGGCATGATATGCAGCTGCCTTCCGTGGTGCCAAGAGATGTCATTCTTAGTAGCTGAATAAAAGATCCCCAAGAAGACAGAGTGACAAAGAACAAGTAGGAAATGATCAAAGAACGATGCTTTTTCCTTTCTGCGTTTCTGCAGGGAGAGCAAACACTTCCATTAACCAATATAACTCTTTTGCACTTGCCAATATGCCAAAAAAATCAGACACTTAGGGAAAGAAGATGACAGCAGCAGCAAGGAGGAGAAACAGCCATCTATTTCAGCAGGTTGTATCAGTCCCCAGCTAAGCTGCAGCAGCCCCTTCACCTCGACCTGTTCCTCCAGTCTTTTCTGCCCAAAAAGGTGCAAACCCTCCCCTTGCTGGATCCAGAGGATCCTCTAACAGGGCTGCCTGGCAGCTGGGAAAGCAATCTGACAAGGAAAAGTATGTCAGACACACAGGATTCAGCACGGGATGACACACTGGTCCCAGGGATCACAGACCTGCAGACACCCTGGCACGCAGGGATAAGCCAACAGAGGACTAGGCTACGAAGTCCCTACGCTCTTCTTCAGACCCAAAAAAGGCCCATCTCAATGCACAGACTTGGAGGCTTTTTATTTATTTTTTTCTGGTGGCAGAGCTGTTCAGTGCTGCTCCCCACAACTCAGAATATAAAAGACTCAACTTATCCAACAGAGAGAAGAGGAGATGGTACGGGGAAGCCTGTGCACAAGGGGTACACCAGGTAATTCCTTAAGTCACCACCCCAAAGTGAAGTTATCCACAAAAACGCATCTTGGCTTGCTCAGATAATGCTCTTTTCTCCCATAGAGGAAGAAGAAATCTTGGCTTGAAAGGAACAGCCATTTGCATGTGATGGTTAATACCACCACCAAGGTGGCACCATGGCCATCTGCATTACAGCATTTTCCTTTCCTGTTTCGAACAAGATACCAACCCTTTACTTGCCCTGTTGCTGTCCCTTAATTTCATCTCATTCGGTTTGTGGAGCTGCCAGTCAGCATGCTGTAACATTGCTGATCCAGTGCTGCTGTGAAAATTTCAATCACAGCTCCTTCATTTGAGCAGGGACCATGATCTATAAGCCTAACTGCAAACAGCCACAGTTTTGAGATCAGCCATCAAACGGGAGACAGGGAAATCACAGCTTACCGTCCTGCAGCAATCTCCAAGCAGGAAATCAAAGCAGCAGCTTTTCCATCTCAGAGAACACAAGACTTGGGTTCAGGGGCTCAACTGGATGCAGGATGCCCAAGTCACCCCCCAGCTAGGCTAAGGGACAGCCTCTGCTCTCAGAGGTACGTGTGCAGTTCACCCTGATGCCCGACTGCATCTCAAATTTTATCTCCAAAATTATCCAGTCCTCCCTTCTTCCCATCAAAAACCGGCCAGGCAGCCTAAGGCAGCAGCAAAGGGCGAAACTTCAACTGAGGCAGCAAAGCAGCACCAAAGGAGGCAGCTGCTGAGGGCAGGGGAGCAGCTGGAGCACACCTCGCCTGCCACAGTGCTGCCTCCGCCCAACACGCTCTGCATCAGGGGGCTGAAGAGTCTGAAGAGCCCTTGTTGAAACGACTGATCGAGCAGGTTCTCAGGACCTGCTTCCTTGAACACCTCCATGATAGCAGCAGCTGTCCTGAGAAGCCGAGATGCTCACCACGGGGTAAGTCAAGCCTGTGGGGTCAGCAGGGGGGACTACGGAGCAGCAGAGCCCACCCTTACTGCAGGGAAAGAAACCATCCCTGAACCACCTCGTATTATTGTTCTATTTATTGATTAGCCACAATATTGGCAGAGATTGCAGTGAAGCAGGATAGGATTTATTGCCCAGTCCCATACCTTAGGGCCCTGAGGCAATGCAGAGGCAGATATACCCTGCGAGTCCCCCGGGTACACTGCAAGCTGCCCGGGGAGGGAAGGAAGGCGTGAGACTGGGACAGCAGTGCCTGAGCAGCTCTGCGGGTCAGTGCCTGGTATGAGCTCACAAACCCCATCATTCATACACCAGTACCACCCACCCCAGGTGGCTTGCTCTCTGCAGAGTTGGAAAGCAGGTTTTCATTGTGGAATCAAAGCAAGCTGCTCTGGGAATCCCCCTCTTTGAGATTACATTTATCCCCCAAACAGCTGGAAAAGCAGCACAAGGGAAACTCAGCCCCTTCCTTGGCCCAGGGGCTGAGCCTGTACTCTCACACACGGCCTGATGCTCCATCCACAACACCAGTCCACAGTGTCAGGTCTGGGCTAACCAGCCTCTGAAGTCTGACCCACCTAGCATGGAGAAGAACAAACCTCCTCCAAACCCTGTTTTCAAGCCCCTCACAGATCCCCCCTCCAGTGGGGAGCACACCCCACCCAGCCTCAGCACACGAGCCCGTCCTGGCTGCATCAGCCCTGCTCCCCCTGCCAGGCAGCAACCCAACCTCCTTCGGCTCTGCAGCTTCTCACACTATGCGGCCTCCATGAATTAAAGAGCCTTTTTCTGCAGCCAGTCTCCAGAGGTGCTCTGCAATGTGACAGAGTCCACAGACTCCATAAGTACATGACCCTTACACATATATTCTTGTGCAACAACCCAGCTGCTTTGACCCCCAGTAGGTGTGAAACTCACCTCACTGCGAGCAGTTTGAGGACAGACCTCACACCCTAGTCTCTATCATTAACAGCAGTTCGACACAAAGCAAATGCAGATCTAACAGGGAAACCGTGCGGAAACCCATGCCCTTTCAGGAGCAAAGGGCCACAGCGTTCTCTTGGTCTCGGAGCTCCAAACACATGACTCAGAGCTAAATACCTTCCACAAAATAAAGGGAGAACTTGCAAAAATGATCCAGACTCATTTCTGCTCAAGCATCTATGCAAATTCTCTGTTTTACTGAGGGGTCCCCCAGCTAAAACTGCCCCCAGAGCCAGGCTCCTCTTGCTGCATTGTGATGGAACATGTTGCTTTCTCAATCATATAGTGATATGCAAATGTTGCATATAAAAATCAAGTCACAGGTTGCTTGTCAGTCATTGTTGTTGGAAAACAGCCCCACAGATACTTACCATCTCTGCCCTGAAGGATGCAGGGATGACACTCTGATTGGAGAGGTGGAGAGGTCGGGAAGCATATTGTAGAACTTGGATACTGCCAAAATTTATCTTACTTGGATGCACGTAGACAACTGGTCCTTCTCCAGTGCTCACGAAATGGATTTTCTGCTCCAGGAAGTGGGTAGGAAAGATCAAAAAAACCAACAGGGGAAGTTTAAAAAGATTAGACAGCTCTAAGGGTACACCTAGACTGGGGGATAATTATGGCTGTTTGAAGTTTTCAGTGTTGTAAGACTGAAACAGAAGGCCTGGAGCAAGTGTGGGGCCTGGACTGATCCCATCTGAAAGCCACAAGCTCCCGTTATCAGGGGATAAAGAAACCCTGTTTCCCGTGCTTGCTTTCCCACACCTCCTCCACACTGTTAACTCTCCTTCCTCTACTTGTGCCTGCTCCCACTCCTTTTACTGCTCAGTCTTGCCCCAGACCACCCTCCCTGACTTCTGCTGCTGCACAGCACACTTGGACAGGGACTTTAGTCCCAAAGCTACACCTGTGAACGCCAGCACAAGTCAGAAGCAAAGCAGGCCCTTTAGAGTAGAGATCACGCAAGTTAGTTGCCTCTGATTTGCAGACGTGTATTCCTGGTATTATATGGATAATGGGCATTAATTATTAATTACATAATTCAAGCAGTACTTTTTTCTTTTGACAGTCTGAGACCCAAAAGTTTTGCTCTTGCAGAACTGGCACAGACTATTGGAGGAGGAGTGTGGATCCCTTGGCTAAACCACCTTCTCACATCATTAAAAACATTCAGGAGGCATTCAGGAGATTTAGCAGCATCATTTCCATTCATTTTATTAAAAGTTTAAATCCCTGTAACTACTTTCAAAATGTCAGCCTTTCTTTCTGTTACAGAAAGCTTAAGGTTCCCAGGAACCCTCTGACATCCTCTTTCATGCTCAGAGAGATGAGAAGACGGTTTAAAACAGCTGCTTCAAAAGTTGATATCACTTTAAATTAAAGTTTAATTAACTATATTTGCTCTTGATTTCAGCTAGATGAAGCCAGGACACTACAGACAACATTCTCTTGCCTACATTTTGTTGTCATTGCTGCTGATGTGTATGCCTGAACGTGAACATCATCTTTCAGGAGGCTTTAGTCCAGGAATGCTTTGCCTCATCCATTTCCAAGCTTGGTAGAAAACAAAAGTCTCTGTGCTCCAGGTGCAAGCGGTGTGGAGACTCATGAGTCTTTGGCTGGGGCTCTGGCAAAGAGATATGATGGATGTTTCTCAGAGTGATGGGCCTGACTTTCAGCATGGCCTCTCACACAGCGCTTGCTTTAGCAGGATTCAGGGACGTCCCTGTGTGCTCCTGAACAAAAGGCCTAACGAAGCACCAGTGCTGTTCATCCAATAGCAGAGCAGAGTACGAGACCCAGGGGTTGTTCTGGGCTTCAGACTGGCCTTCTTATCCCGTCTGACCTACTGTAATTAAATGCTGTGTCAGACACTTAGATTACCACCTGGGATGATACATCCTTCCTCTTCTCTAGGTGAAGTGGCTGCAAGTATACTTGAGATTACAAGACCTCCTGACCTTGTTAATGTATAGAAACCAGTAAAGTAGGATGTTTAGTTTTAACATTAACCATCACTTGTGTTTCACTAGCTTTTATTTTTCCTGTATTTTACTGCAATGTCTATAATTTCATTTATACTCTTTTCCTACCTACCCTCTGACATCTTACCCGCTTGTAAAACATCTTGAAACCTGTAACTCCTTGCCTAGTGGAGATAAAACAGGCCTTGGACAGTCTGGCAAACTCCCTGAGTACATCCCTGATAACAGGGACCTAAAAATGCAAGACAAGTGCCTGAGAAGACGCCGGTGTCAAGAAAAGTGACTGGAGGCTGGTTTAAACCAACCCCCTCAGAACAAACAGGAGCTGAAGAACAGATGAGGTCACTCTGTGACCAGATATGGACACGAGAAACCTAAAGTTCACTAACGGACAGTGTGAGAAAGGCTGTGGGGACCCCTAAGGAGGGGAGAAGACCCTCACTCTGTTTTTACTACGCATGCTCAGACTATGTAAATGAATTCTAAGAACCCATTAGCATAAAACTGCCTTTTCTACAAAATCTAATGCATATGTATGTTTTTTGTGTATATTAGTCAGAGAGTTTTGTTAGTAAGTGTGGCACTTGTGGTGGAGCGATCCCCAGTGCTGCCCAGCGCTGTGAATAAAGAATCCCTGCTGAGCAGTTATACTCAATTCTGACTGAGTGAAGCCCTTTGTTTCACAGGCATTAGCTGTCGCATATGCCACAGACCCCTTCTTTCCTTGTCCACACCAGCATATATTACAAGTTCTTGTTTTCCCAGGAAGGATCCCCGGAATTAGCAACCCTGCCTGACACTTCACACCCCACCAAGATGAGTCGCACAAAGGCCCACGTCCCCTGGAACTCACCAGAGGGGATCTTTCACTCCCAAACACTGCAACATGAGCAACAGTGTCCTGCTCTCCCGTCACCTGGGCCTCCAGGGTCAATGGGACCTCCACCGAGCCGCGAGGCTGGACAATCCCCCACGGCACGGGGCTGGAGTACCACACAGCAGCGTCCTCCTTGTGTTCCTGTAAGGGACAGAGTCAAACGCAACACACAGGAGTGACCTTTGAGGAAACTTTAAACCTCTCAACATCTACACAATGGCAATTCACACACATTTTCAAAAATCCCCAGGAGAAAGCAGAAAGGTACAAAGCAAGATGCAAGACTTGTATGGGCTTAGCGTCCTCAGGGGGTCCAAAAGCTGCTGCACCCACAAACACCCACTCCTGTGCTGGCAGCCTCCTTGCAGCAGCTTTTCATAACCCTCTACATCCAAATACATTTGGATCTACATCTACATGAAAGCATCCCAAAGACTAGAATATAAACTGCTTCCTAAAGAGTTTAAACTGCTTCCTGAAGTTTATATTCAGGTAGGTTCCTTTTCTCAGCAACCTTTAGGTTTGAATATAAACCAGCAAGGTCTTATCCAAACCCCTTTTTTCCCCTGATAAACCCCTTGATAACATCTGAGGGCAGGAGGCGGATGCAATGCCAAACCTGAGGGAGAACCCTGTAGCAGCCTGGAAGATCGCTGTCATTCACAAGGGTCAGCATCTGCTGATAAGGGAATTTTAGAAAGCACCGTCCAAACATCACGACAGGGTTGAGCACTCGCAGTGGAGGAACCATGCATCTAGGCAAAGAGAGGACCAACAGGGAATTAGAGATACCAAAAGAATGTAGAGTTCGTTTACTGCCCAAGTAGCATGAAATAGAGCATAACACACTTGTCAAAGAGACACTTCATACCCCTACAGCGATAAATGGCCTTTAACTTCTTCTGACTCCACCACCTCCTGTAAAGATGGGGCAGAGCCCTGGGACTCAGCCTCGCAGAGGCTGCCAAGTGCCGAGGCAGCGCACGGTGCCCTGTCCCAGAGCTGCCTGATCAGCTCTGCCCGCTCTTTGCCCCAGGAGGCTTGCAAGGACCCTCCCAACAGTCCCTGCAAGGTGTGAGCTCTGGGGGAGCCTTCCCACTGAGGACCAGCGCTCACCAAGGCTCAAAGAGCACAAGATTCCAGTGTCTCAGTGAAAACGACTCCCTCCTCTCCCACACCGCTGTTGCCCTGCCTGAGAACTCAGCCCTTTGCCCCAGCGATGGAGGGCACAAGCCACCCCCTGCCTTAGGCAGTGGGGGATCCCCCTCTCCCAGTTCCTGCACCCCCACGGCTCCATGCACTGTCTGTCCCCATTTGCACTTGTTTTACAAAACTGCAGCCCAGGCACTGACTGGGTGACTCTGCCTGGGAGAGGGAACAGCACAGTGAACTCATCCCTCTTGTAATCAAACCGACACCCCCTGCAGCACAACAGGATTGAATGTGGCTGCAGCAAGAACAACTTTTGGCTTAAGTCTGAGAACATTAATGCTCAAAAGAACCAGAGGGAAGAAGAGAAACATGAGCTCACCTTCCACATCAAGGACTATTTTCCCCTTCGTAAGATCGTGCTTTGAGCTTTCCCTCACCAGTCCTGCCATAAGCCCCTTTCCCATTCGCATGCACCTTCGTTAACTGACCCAGACACCAGCTCTCAGCAGGCTGCTCACTGCGGCCCAAATGAATGTTGTAGTTTGGTTGCAACCCAGCACAAGTCCACCACTTGCAGGAAGGAGGAATGATGGCCCTTTGGAAATTTATTACACCTCAAGCACCGAAAAACAGGCCAATAATGAATATAATTACTGTTCCCCTTAGAAAAAGGCTCAGGGCCATGCCTGTCCGTGGAGCACAGGTGCTGCTTTCAGAACACTGCCGGTCTCACACCTAGCTGGGCAGAACTAGCTCATTAAGCAACACTTGTCATTTGGAGATGCAGCCAGCAAACCACGTGCAAGGCAGCGTGGTGCTGGATGCACGAGGAGAGACGACGAGCTGCAAGGAAAGCGCCGATACCTGGCTGTGAGGAGCAGCGCCGACACCGCCTTGCCAACACCGCACACGTCCACCACCAGTGCCAGCTCGTAGCTCTTCACAGTGTTGGAACACAGGGTGACCTGGGGGAAGAGAAGAGCATCAAACACTTCATCACTCCCAAAAGCCATCGTCCACGTGTGCTGTCCTCCAGTTCTCGTTCCACGGGCAGGAAAGGGAGGATTTTGCCCTAACTCTTCTGCTGGTCCATGTACAGAGCACAGTTGCTGGGAGTAACAAAAGTCTTCTGACAAATCTGCTTTGTTAAATACACCTTGCACTTACCAGGGCATACGTAAGCACGATTAGATTAACGCTCTACTCACCACTGTATTAAAATTAAGGGACTAATTTTTAATCTCAACTACAACAGCACAAATCCAGAGGCCATCTGTTGACTTCAACATTCAGCTTTACACTGGGAAGCTGAGGGCAAAATGCAGCCCAGCAGGTGCTGTGCAGTCCATGGCTGCCAGAGCTTCTCCAGTCCCCACTGGAGATCACCGCAGTGAATACAACTCATTCTGCTCATCAGGAGAGGAGAAATAAGACCGGGAAGAAAAGCAAACTGCTTTATACAATGACATCTCTCTTTTTAACAGCCACCTTCTGTCCTCATCCTTCCTCTGCCCACTTTGAATCAAAGAAACTGCTCAAAGCAGCTCTCAGAAACATATGAATGGCTTCTGTCCTTGACCATATGGTTCATGATCTTCAGCTTACGATTTTGGAAACAAAGCAGTGGTCCTTCAGAAAAGCCCCAGAGTAACCCAGCGAGCAAAACCCTGACACTAGTGCAGGTATCTTACCCGCGTTATGCTCAACACTAGCGGTGCTAAAGCCCTCTCATCCCTCAGAGAAGCTCCAGCTCCACCCGCCAAGCACGTATGGCCGGACTCTTCCCATACCTGGATATCCAGGAATCCCAGGGGGCGGATGGTCCCTCTGCGGGGCTTTATGGTAAATTCGGTTGGCCTGAGGCGAGGTTGGGCTCCCTTTCTCCGGAGCAGGCGAGTATTGTCTGACATCTGAACAGAACTGCTGACACTGGGCTCTCCCAAGCCGTCCCCAGGAATGCGAAGGTTGAAGGTCAGGGGCACCAAGGAGGTGTTAGTGAGGCGACACGACAAGGTGTGAGGAAAGCCTAGGAAAATGACACAAATATGAATTTATGCACCAACTGTCCTGTGATTCCTGGTGTGAATAGCCTGTTATGATAAAACTGGGCTTGGAGCTTAGCTCTTTTCAATCTGAAGTACAGCTAACTGAGAAGCTACGCAAGGAATTAACTGTCACTTAAGTTCCCTTTTACACTGATCACAGAGATTGCTTCCTTGGAAATGCCCACTCTTGGCGATGCTGAACACCAGAAGTTTCTCTAACTGTGAGGACCTCTCTCATCTGCCCCCAGACCAGCACCAATTATTTCTCACTTACGAGTGTCCATCCTCAGAAGTCAGCAGGAGCCATGTTCCACCTTCCCTAACGAATGGGACATGGCTTCCACACTGCACACTGGCCCGCAAAGGTCGACATCACTTTAGCTGTGATACTCGCCTTCCCTCATGGAAAACCAGTGACACAACCACACCTGGTGGGGTGTTCTGCAGAGACCTGCTCTGGCATGGACATCTGGCTTGGCTGGCCAGCTCTGCGAGAAGGAGACATCTCCCATGGCCTGCTTACCAAGCGTCGTTTGAATACAGACGGGGAGGAAAACCAACTGCAGCCACAGCGGGGAGTTTCTCCGTGTCCAACACCAGTGCCCACTGCCCACCTCCAGCAGTTACTCCAGCAGGGAGGCAGGAGGGGCACAGAAAGGACAAACACAGACTTCACAGTCCCAAACGAGACCAACGTCGCCAGATGCAGGTCAACAGTCAGCAGCACAGTTAAAAGCAGCAAAAATACAATAGCTGCCTTCAGCTGAAAAGGCCTTATTAATGAAATGGGATTGAGGAGGATGAATCTCCTATTACATAACTACATTTCTGCCTGGTGTGTTTCTTGTTGTTTTATTCAAAAGGAAATAAAGAAGTGGCAGAGTGGTGATGGAGGGAGGGGAGAAGCGGCTAAGGAAAGGTAATGAGTCTTCTTAAAAAGTCCATGAACAGCATGAAAACACAGAGGCATCCTGGGCACAGAATGATAATGGCCCTTCAACCAATCCACAACTGATTTCACATTTAAACTGCAGATCATCTCAGTAAAAAGCCTTTTGTGAGACTGAGATGGAGAACCAGAATCTGTGTTTCAAACGGAGACGCTCTGGATGCTCAGCCCCCAGCTCTGTCAGCAGAGCTGGGCTTGTGGTGGGGAAGGAGGAGCCCATGGTCCGAGGACATCAGTGCCTGATTCAGAGCTACTGCCTGGGCATGTTACCTGGTGGGTGACGACGAGGGGCCCTCACAGCGTTAATTAACATCTCGCACTAAAGGTCAGGCAGGTAAATGGTATCCTTGCCTTGCAACAGGAACATTTACCCAGAGCACCTTCAGGCCAGTACGTGGCTTAAACTCCCTTCTGCTGCAGTCCCGTCCCCTGGGCCCTTCTGGGACAAGGACTTTCACAGTCATTCTGCTGCCAAGGATTGGGAGATGGGGGCTGAACAGACTAGGAGGACACCAGAAAAAACTGACTTCCTATCCCTTTGGTCCTATTTGATCTCACGATGGCACAAGACCGCCTAAGCAACCAGCAGCCCTGGCTTTAACACCCTGAAGGCTGCTATGGAGGAACACAAGTGACAGATGGTCTTAGGTTAAAGTGCTCCATTTTGGTAATTCACAGAGCTCTCAACCTGTGGCCCAAGCCCAGGGCACACTCACCAAAGGAGACATCACCGAAGTGGAGGGCAGGGACGTCGAAATGAAAAGTCGGTCCAATGACACAGCCCCTGCAAGGACAAAGACGGGCAGAGGAGGCGTTGGCTCGGTTAGAGAGAATGGCAAAGCGTTCAGCTTTCCTTACCGCTCGGGTGGGTAAAAGCTGCTCTTGGAACCACGGTGGGTTTCAAATCAACCTGCCACCCCTGTGCTCAGCACAGCACCCATGTGGACAGCAGGCAGCCAAAGCAAAGTGGTCCGCAGACGACAGCTGCTGCTGAGGCTCAGGGCACCACGGCAGGGTGTGCCCCCACGCTGCTGCTGGCCCCATGAAGGTCGCTAAGCAAGGGATGGCTCTGTGCCTCGGTTTCCCCACCCCTAACATGATGGACAGAGGTGTCCACACACAAGGGGACTCATTGTAAGTAGCCTTCCCAGCCACAGGTTCCCTGCTTTGGTACTTCTTAGCTGGAACTGGTGTTTCCATGGAGTATATGAACACCTTTCTCAGAAGACCTGATGCACACAATCATTACACATGCAGGACTTTGAGACATGAATCCAGGGGAGCCCCAAACATCCATTGAGAAGAGCAGCAACAGTTCTACACAGCAGACAGTTGAATCTTGGAGGGAGGTATCAGCTTGTCACCAGTGCACCAGCTGACACATCCAAGAGCAACACGTCTTAAACCGCCGAACACGGGTGTCCTGAACCCACCTCACCACCTTGCCCATCCTTCAACTCAGCAGACAGGCTCCAAACTCCAAAACTCACTCACATCCACTGAAATCAGTACTTGAAGCTGCACAACATTCATTAATTGATTTCATGGTTGATGACAATCAATGCCAGCTCTGCCTCAGTTAAAAATCAAGGGCCGCAGTGAACAGTGCCTTCTCATTTTATTCACAGGACTGCCGCTGTCATTGTCCACATGTTCTGCACATGAACAGACCCCAGCATCCCGCAGGAGGGACCTGCGTCCACCCGTGCTGTCCCATTTCCAGCATCCCTTTCCAAACACCAAAGAAACAAGCATCCAGCACCTCGTAAGGTTGGTTTCCAAGTAACGAATAATCACCTATGGTCTTGGCACCTTCCGACTGCACAGTCAAAGAGCACTCAAAAACTGACTTTCAGGAGTTTCAATCCAACACTACTTCTCGATTCTTGCAGCTGAATCAGCTCCTAAGAATGAGCCAGGTACCAAATCCCTGCTGATGGTGGAGTTCCCTCTCAGGGACCTCACATAACAGACTTGACCTCCCAAGCCCTGACAGCTTACTCTAGATGGAGCAAAGGGAGCAGACACGCTTTCCATCACAGCATTTGCCAGGAGATGATGGAAAACTACCTCCAAACCAGCCACAACTGGGGATGACACCAGGAAACTGCCAAGGCTGAGCCTTGCCAGGCAAGCGGGGAAATGACTGCCATTTCTGCTGCGTGCACCGAATCTGTGCTCTAGGAAGTTAAACTGGAATGACTGCCCAGAAGGCTCAGGCAAGGAGCCAACCCAGAGCTGATAACAGTACAGCTTGCAAGAGAATGGGGGAAAAGGCAGTGGTTTTGGCAACAACTGTGATTTACAGTAAGTAATGTATGTGTGAAGGGAGATCAGGGTCCCAGCAGAGCAGGAAGGATAACACAAGGCAGGAGAGGAACTGCTTGAACTCTCATCCCCGTTCCTTCCTTTGCAGCCCAGCGTCCCACCAGCCAGCTCGCCTCCGTTCAAAAGAACCAGAAGCTTTTCTCAACGGAGAATGAAATCCAGTGCACAAAAGCTTCCGAAGAGGGAGGCTCAGCTGGAGCTGGTGGGTGGACATCTCAAGGGCATTTGAAAACAAACAGCTTGAGCTGTGGGGCTGGAGAATGACAGAAGGGCTGGAGAGGGATCCTTGAAAAAGGCAAGACAGAGCTCAAGGAGGCAGATGCCATCTCAGGGAGGAGAGGACTGCAATGGGAATTGCTGCTGAGGGACAGCTGCATGGGAGCAGCAGGTGTGCTGGGGTGCCATCAGATGGGCTGCATAGGAGCCACCATCCAGGGAGGAGGAGTACAAGGATGGGGAAGAAATAAATAAAAAAGGACGAGCAATCCTCTTTCACTGAGACAGAAGGTCTGCACTGAGCCCAGGGGTGTGCTGGCCAAACAGGGCAGAGAGTGGCCACAGAGAAGGGGAGGGCATGCTGGGCACTGGGAGCCAGGGCATCACTGGGGAAAAAAGGACCACTTCATTTGGCTGTGGGGAAGCCAAAACACAACCATCCCTCCGACAGCTCCTTCCTTCCTTCCCCAGGAGCAAGGCCACTGCGGGGCAGAGGCAGCAGGCACTGTCCAAGCAGTGCTGTATTCTACCTGTGGTAAGTGCAGCCTTACCAGCAAAACCTGCCCTTGCTCAAGGAGAAAGCTGCTCATGCAATAAACCCCGTGACCAATTTGGGGGAGGGACAGAGGAGAATAAATTGATTGTGAAACGTTCCCTCTTGATTTCCAAAAAAAGCAGCACTTTCCTTCCAAACACAAAGCCAATGTAACTGTTTCTCTACTGAGGTCACCACTCTTCTCGTGCAAAGTAATAACCTTTTTTGTTCTTTTTTATCCATTTCCCTCACCTTATTGGTAAAATCAACCACAGATTCCTCCCATTGCTTTACTGCCTTTGTCTAGTGCCTCCCAGCAGCAGCAGCCCAGGAAGCTGGTTGCTGAGGAGGCACAGCCAGCCCCACAGCTCCAGAGCACCCAGCACCAGCCTTCCTGCCTACACCACGTCATCCCGCCAGCCCGTGGTTAAAGACCAGCTGGGACAAGTTTGCATGCTGCTGCGGTCCTGAGAAGTGAGCTTTGCCTCTCCTATCATCACCTTTTTTTCCCCCCTTCTCCCCTTTGCTTGGTGGGGATTATCTCTTGCCGTGGCACCAGCCCACAGGATGATACCCGAGTCTGTGTGACAACACCTGCCACAGAGCTCCCCGTCTCCCACGTCAGCACTGCTCTGGCTGCAGAGAGGAGGTACCACAGCGCTGGCTGCACAGAGGACAGCTTGTCCCAGCCCATGAGCATGAGAGATGATGCCGAGGCTGCTGCTACCCATTTGGGATGGATTATTAACAGAGGATTTTAAAAACACTGCCTCTGCTGCAGTCACCCAGGCTGGCCCATCCCCAAAGCCCTGCTCTGCTGGCCTTGCTGTGTGTTCAGGGGGGGTGGCCCAGGCCATCTACCGTCCAAAGCTGATGCCATCCCGCTGTCTGCGGTGGCCCAAGGGCGAATGAGCTACCTGTAGGAAGGAGTCACTCCAGCTCCTGGGTACCCAGGCCGGGCAGCAGGCATCTCCACACCTTTCCTGTACCACCTCCAGTCAAACTGCTTTCCAGCATGGGTAGTCACTTAAAGCCCTGGGGCCCTCACACAGAGATGTGTGAGAACCTGCCGTTGCCAAATTCTGTGCAAACAGTGTCCTGGAAAGTCAGAGCCACGTGCCTCAACCATGAAGGCAAAGCTCCTTCCCAGAGGAACCCAAGACTTTGAAAGTTAAACTGGGTATTGAGGGCACAGGAGGCATGGTCACAGGTGGCAGCAGGTCGAGGGAGCTGATCCTGCCCCTCTACTCCACTCTGATGAGACCCCCCCCTGCAGTGCTGTGTCCAGCTCTGGGGTCCTCAGCACACGAAAGACATGGACCTGTTGGAGCGGGTCCAGAGGAGGCCACAAGAATGATCAGAGGGATGAAACACCTTTCCTGTGAGGACAGGCCGAGAGAGTTGGGATTTTTCAGCTTGGAGAAGAGAAGGCTCCAGGGAGACCTTATAGTGGCCTTTCAATACTTCAGGGGGGCTTAGAAGAAAGATTTGGACTGGCTTTTTAGTAGGACCTGTCATGATAGGACAAGGGGTAATGGTTTTAAACTTAAAGAGGAAAGATTCAGACTAGATGTAAAGGAAAAAAATTTTACAGTGAGAGTGGCGAGACACAGGCACAGGTTGCCCAGAGCGGTGGCAGATGCCCCATCCCTGGAAACATCCAAGGTCAGGTTGGACGGGGCTCTGAACAACCTGATCGAGTTGATGATGTCCCTGCACATTGCAGAGTGGTTGGACTAAATGACCTTTAAAGGTCCCTTCCAACACAAACTATTCTACAATTCTGTGATTTCCTCTCACAGACAATTACACTTCATTTGCTGCTGAACTGCAAGGTTCAAACTGGAGTCAAGGCTAAAAAGCCTTGGCTCTTAGTGTGGGGATGCTAGGATCCAAGCCAAGACTAAGACCTTAGACAACACCTTTTTTTCTCTGTTCCATCCTAAAATGAGGTAGGTGGGAGATGATTACCCAGAGACAGCTACAGATGTGCCCACCAAGCTCCTATAACCCTCCTCACCTGATAGTCAAGGTCACAGGCTCAGGGGATCCATTCACACTGAACCTGAATTCTTCTGTGAACTCCCCCAGGATGGTGGAACTGAAGGAGATCCGGATGACTTGCAGCCCGTCCGGCAAAATGATGCCCTCCTGGGGGAGGAAGGTGAAGCAGGAGCCCAGAGCTGTAGCTGGAGGGACCAAGTTGAAGACAGCGTCGATGGCTCCTTTGTTAAACAGGACCACCTGCAGCAGCAAGAAAGCAAAAGGGAAATACATAAGGAATCTTCCTTTCTTACAGAAGGCTGATTTGTTTTCTGATTAAGCAATTAACATCTGTAAAAAGCAGAAGATGCTGTGTGCTGCTGCTTGACAGAAGCCAAAGAAAATACAACAGGACAAGTTCTGCCTTTGGGTTTTTCATACAAAGCAGTGACAGCTTCATAGAAACAGTCACTCGGGGTTTATTCCACTGACACAGAGCAGCCCACTTCCACTTGCAGTGCAGAGGAGCTGCTCAGCATCACCGAGTTGATGCAGACCTGTCCCTAAGAGCAAGGAAGGGCAGTTGCAGCATTACTAGTGAATCATCACACAACTGATTCTGCTCCCGACGAGTCCGATCCTGCCAAGGGCAGAACACGCTGCAGCCAAGTTTACTGCATGTAGAAGACACCTCAGGGCAGCACTATAACCAACTTCAGAAGCACTCCCCAACTCTGCTACGGTATGTGATTTAGGTTTCTTATTTTTTCTTTAATGGGATACTTTCTTAGTCTTTGCTCAAACAGACGTGTCAGGAAAGGATGAGCGTGCGGTGCACAGCAGCTCCATCTATTCCAAAGAATTTCTCTTTCCTAAATATTCACAGCCACCATCTAAGACTTTACTGTTATCAGAATAAACTGCAAATTTAGAACGAAGCCGTATTTTGTTGAACACTTGAGAGATCTACTGCCTCGATCAAGTGACACAATCCCGCAGCACTTGTTGAGAGTCAGCTCTTCTCATGTTGGGCGAGAAATGCCCACAGCTGCTGCGAGTACCAGCACGCTGTCAGGCACCAACAACCCCCCCGAAGCAAAGCGGTAAAGGTTCTGATTGCTGCAGGGTGAAATCCTGCCATTTCCATGGACTTAACTATCTGCTTTGGATTTCTTTTCCCTAATTTTTGTCCTTGTAAAACCTGGTAGAAAAATTGAGACAGAAGCAGAGAGATGTCCCGTATTTTTTAATTTTGCAGCTGCTGTTAAAAATATTCAGTATTCAAGCCCTGCAAGGGTAACCTGAAAACTACTCTCTCCTCCCATGTCTTTTACCCCTCAGTTACAAATTGCACTTAGGGATCCAACGCTGAGCTGAGGTTTACCTCCAGTCTAGCTGCTTAGTACAGCACTAACAGTATCATCTACTTAGTCACATCTTCTCAAGTCATGAAAATAATAAAGTGATAGAGAATCAATAAAGTATCACCATTACAGATGCATAGAGAGCACAATATTTTGGTAAGAAAACACCTTAATGTGTCCTTCCCTGCCACAGTCAAGCTTTTGAAAGTATTGCCTCATTTTCTACCTCTTTCAGTTGCCCTATCTTATTTTTTTGCGGAAGACTTGACACCATTGACAGGGGGAGGCAAATATGTAGGAAGTTCCTTTGCTTCATTTCCAGAAATGCTTTGCTCTTCATAGAGATGCAGCAAATCTGAAGAGTGGCGAGAGACCAGTCAGCAAGGGAAAGCACTCCCAGTCCCGTTGCAGGACACAGCTCTGAGCCAGAGGCTGCACAGCTTTCCTCCAACTCCCAGAAACCGGCAGCATGCACTTAACTGAAAACTGGCTGCAATGGACTGGAGTTCAAACACAGTAAATTTGTTCCAGCTGCTTTTTAACAGCCCGGGTACAAAGGTGCATTGCATCCAGGGATGAAACAAAAGCCTCTGAATATTTATCTTTTTGTCCCAGAGTTGCTTTCATGTGTCAAGGGGGTATTTTTTCACATGAAGCCTCCCAGCTGGTCTCCAAGGAAGGTTGCCAAAAAGCAGGGATTAAGACTTCACAAACAACATATGCACCTTTCAGATCCCATCAGAAGTATCCAGATTCTGGGAAAGCCCCCAGATTTGACTAGTATGTCAGATAGTCCCTGCTCACAATGACCCGAGTTGCCAGAAATCCCACAGGTCCACGAGGCTCACTGCTGCCCTGGGAGCCATCAGGATCCCCTGCCAGCCCCTCAGAATCCCGACTGCTCACCTCATAGCTGTGCTCTAATCCAACGAAAACCTTCCCGATGTCCAGCTGCTCAAAGCTGAAGCGGAGCCGAGGCCCTATGCCTTCCCCTTTGATGCACAGGGGCAGCCTGGTCTCGCGGCCTGGGGAGAGATTTCCACTTCAGTACAGTAATTCCCTCTGTTATCCTGGACTGCCCAGACTGCCTCAGTGCTACTCCCTGACTTGGGGCTGGATGGGACCAGCTCTAGGTGCTCCAGGAGGAGATACAGGACTCTTCCCTTCCCTCAGGAGACATGTCTTGGGGCTGGCTTCTAATTTCTAACCAACCCCTCGGGCTGGTTTCTCATTTAGCCATCAGTTTGCACCCGGAAAAAGCGATGCTGAGTTTAAAACACAATCTCTGAATTTCTTCCCATGTGCTTAGATGAGCTCTGAAATCCATTCAGTGAAGGCACAAAGCTCATGAAACAGAACTGAAGATAAAAATACGCCATCTATACCGATGCAATCGGAGACAAGAGCACAGGAGCCAAGAAGTACGAGCCCAGGCAAGGCGAAGCTCCCTGCTAAGGGCGGTATGCACGTCTGAGAGCTGCCTCCAGCAGGCAGAGCAGCTCAGCCACTGCCCGTGCCTGACACACAGCTCCGTGCCCAGGGCTCCCCTCCTGCAGCGGCACCTAAATAAGACAGGGCTTTGTGATCTCCAGAGAGAAGCACTCACCTGTGCCCACCATGATACCGAGAGCTCAGCTTTGTAAAGACACCTTACCTGAAGCACGCTGAACAGTTATGGAAAACCTCACTGCTGAGGTCAAAGCCATCAACATACTGCTAATGCACACACCCTTGCTGCAAAGGAACTGAGACTGCAGGGCTTATAGCTAAACTCTAAGGTGCTCATTTTCTTCCGTAAGCCTGCTAAGATGACAGTGTGGGATCTCTCAGTCTGAAGGATGTTCTGAACCACTGCAGCAGCCTCAAGTGCCTGAACCCTAGCTCCAGTTTCGGCTTGGGTCTCCCTGCCATCCCATCCTACTCTGCACAGAAAGTGAGTAGCACAAGGAAAAAAAGAAAGGCCCAGAAGTTGTATCTAACCTTCAGTGTAGCTTTTGTGCAAAAATATTCCTCTGTCCTTTTGTTTAATGCTCACCATTAATTAAAGATTAGGGATTGAAGGTTGATTTTTTTTATCTGCTGCATAGTTATTCCAGAATGTCCAAAACTACTTCCTATTGCAAAGAGCAGCCCAGGTGGGACAACACAGTGACTAGATCACAACTTGAAAAAACTCTCCTGGGAACAGCCCTTTCAATGATTGCTGACTTTCTGATCTTGCAACCATGGAATGAGGATGTTTGATAATGTCCAAGCCAGAAAGGAAGAGCGAGGGAGCTTTTGTTGAATTCAACATTTTTTAAGTGGATCCAGACAAAGCCCAGCTGATAGCAGAGATGAGAGTTAGGCTGCACAGCTCAGGCACTAATTGGAGGGCTGTGTATTTCTATTTCATAGACACCATAAAAGAGACAGTATTGGGTGCTACCTGTCAAAAGATGTGATGCTACCTTGCATCACATGTGGCTTAATTTTCATTAAATCTCTAGGTCTAAACCATGGAAGCTCTTAGGAAATGGCAAAGATTTCCAGGTGACAAGCTTTTGTCCATGATCATGCCGAAACACACATCCCATGGCCACTGCAATCAAAAAATCAGTGGCAGTTCTTCCCATTCTGCAGTAGGTCCTCATCCTCTCCAGAAGGTCTCTGGAAATCATCCTTCCTTCTACCCCTACATTGAACTTGAAACTTTAGGAAATCCCAGAAATGTTGCTCTTCCTCCTTCCAGGTGAACCGCAGAGCGGGCTTTTCCCAAAGGAGGAGCAGCAGACTAAACTGCAGGCAGCATTCAGGAGAGCTGAGAGGGGAAAAGAGAGAGTAGGCCCTCCTCTTTGCTAGGAGCTGGGGCTTCCAGGAGCACCCAGCCTTTGCCCAAGGCCTGGCTACAGCTGGGCTGTGGCCCTGTGACACTCCCCCCATAACAAGTCCCTGAGCACACAAGCCAAGGGCATGGAGGGGCTACAGACTCCTTGTCCTCAGTCCCAACCCCACACCTGGTGCTGTGGAGCGAGCACTGGGATCTCAGTAGGAATAACGCAGTGGCATGTCACAGGGTGCACAGGGTGGCACTGCTGCCTCGCTTTCAAATAAATAGGGTGTAGGTGGCCCAACAGCATGGGGCTTTGCTGCCAAAGTCCTTAACTTCTGCTGCTTTCTGACACTCAGTTGCTTGTTCACAGAATGTCCCCGTCCTTTGTAACTGGTTTTGAACATGAGTGTCATCTGACCGCATCAATAAACAGTGTTACATGATGCAGGACAGTTCTGTCACAAGGTAAGGGAGTGATCATCACTTGGGATTTTACTTCTCCCTGCAAGAGTGGCTAAAGAAAGTAAGGTGTAACCCAATACAGTTCTGTGTGCAGACAAACCTAAAACTGAATTTTAGGTGTCAGAGCCCCCACCATGTGCTTCCTTCCAGCACTCAAGAGCCACAGCTTCATTTGCATGAATAACTAAAAAAGTTCATTTTGAGATTAAATATTTGCCGAGGGCAAATTTCAAACCACTTAACTGCCAGCTCTGCAAGTTGCACAGTGCTGATTAGTTCTGTAAATCACTGCCTGCAGAAGCATCTGCTAAGCAATTCATGGAGGCACCTGCAAAAAAGTGGAGGCCAGCAAAGCCCCTTTCCAGTGGGGCATGAGATCCAGCTGCACAACTCACAGGGCTGCACTGGGGCAAAGCTCCCAAGCATTCCCAGAAGGGACACACACCCTCTGCAAACGCTCCTCCAAAGGGATTTGTGACTGGCATGCACATGCATGAGGAAGGCAGTCACGCTTCTTAGAGAAATCAAGAAGCAAAGTTAACTGACTCTAGTTAAAGATCACTGTTTTCTTCTTTAAACTCTTCTTGCACTCAGGGACCTTGACTCTGGGACAGTTTCCACCCTGATAATACAGCGGATCAGCTCTGGTTTGTAAGGGAGGGAGCTAGGTGCATCGTTTAAATGACCTCCTTGAGGTCCTCTTCCAAGGAGCCAGTGGGGGAGTTAAGTTCTCCCAAGGGCCCATCAGGACCTTTTCAAGAGCAGGCTTCTCTCTCTAAACACAGATCATTTGCCCAGCTCTGTTTCCTGTAACTCTCAGAGCAGCTCAAGGGTTACATGCAAGTAGTTTTCCTACTTCTCCACAAAAAAAACGCTCTCCTGGCACAACCCCTGGAGACGCCTGCAGCAAAATGACGGACACCCCCATCACCAGAGCAAAAATCCCAGAGCCAGGAGCACAGCACTGAGCGAGGAATCCCTTGGGAGCAACTTTTTAAATCAATCCTTTCCTTCCACAGCTCTAGCAACTGCAGCTGGTGGGCAGGAAGACACTTTGTTAACACAAGCCCTGAGTAATGACTGTAGGTGGCATTTGCCAACTAAATCCTGCGCAATTACAGTATAAATAAAAAGCTGTTTCATGACATTTGCATCCCTCAGCTCAGAGCGGTAAGGAGAGCAACAAAGCAGCTGGGTTAGTGACTTCAGGACACTCCAGAACACGTGCCTGGCTGCTGGAAGACCACGGGCCTCGCACCTCTTCCTCTTTGATGGGGAAAAACCCTAATGTTCCCTGGATGGAAGTCTGACAGCGCTCTCCAGTCTTGAAAAACACCTTAAGCAGCACCACGCAGAGACAGAGAGGAAGGGCGAGGTCACCCGAACCCCGCAGCCTGCTGCAGGCATTCCCTGCCCCGTGCTAGCACAGCAAAGCCACCACCTCTCCCAGGGCAGAGATGGTACAGCTCAGGGGGGGCAGAGATAACTGCTCCCAGCAAAAGACATGATGGCACTTCTGTAAGACAGGATGAGCATAAAGCTTGCCTAGCAGACTGCTCGGACTCTGATTTCCAGGGAGGGCGATCACCCCGCTGAGTACTGCAAGCCCTGCGCAATGTACCCAGAGGCACCACAGACTCAGAGCCACAAGGTGACAATTCCCAGGTGCTGGCCAGAGGTGGTCCTTCTGCAGACAGCCTGTGCTCAGCAGGGCTCAGCCACCCAAGGTCTGGCAGCGTCGGGGTAGAGAGAGGGGATCCAGGGTCTGGAAGCACATTTGTAACTCAGCTCCTACCACCTCAGGAGTCTGATGATGCATCCGTGTAATAAAGACGCCTCCTGGAGGCAAATGGTCTACAGGGACATGGTGCTCATCCACTGAAGCTGTTCAGCTCTGTAGCTCTTTGGCCTCTACAGGCACCTGGCAGCAGAGCAAATGCTGGTAAACCCATGGCATGAAAACTTACCCCTTCACTGCCTTGGTTGTTCTGGGATCAGCGATCCAGGCTTGTAGCCACACATCCTGAGGGCTGGCCTTGGACAGGAGACCACCTGGAAACCGCAGGGACCGTGGGCATGTGCCAGCCCCCCACTGACCACTGACCCTTCCTACCAACTACACGAGAACCGAGTGGGCTGCAAGACTACTTGCGCCTCCACTGTGGGCAGCAGAAGCAGGAGAAAGGAGCCGTACCTGAGATGTCGCAGTAGACCGTTTGTTGATAGACTCTGGCTTCTTGGGGTCTAAAGATCACATTAATTTCAGCTGAGGAATTTGGCCAGATATCTCCCTCCTGAAACAGGAAACAGCAAACCATTTATCTTCAAACGTCACATTTCTTGTTTTCAACCACAGCCCTGTAGCCTTTATTTAGAGCATCAATGAAGAGCAGGGAACAAGCAACACTTATCAACAAAATTTATGGGGGTTTGGAAGCAGCTGCAAAAAAACTTTCTAAGTCTCTTACCTTTACTGGCATCTGGTAGAGGCATTTTGTTAAATTAGGGCTATAATGAAGCAACCAAACTGGCTCATGCTCCATCGAATCAAGTAGGATTTCTCCAGAGGTATCAGCCAGTTAAGAAAAAGGTCCCTCTCGCCTCCAAACCTTCCCGTATATCCCTGTAGCACTATGGCTACATGACGACTTTTACTCAGATCAGGAGAGATTTAACAAATCAAATAGAATTTTCCATTCTTAGTTACGAAGGTGCTGCCTCTTATGCCCTTCACCTGTACATGCACGTAAGTATTTAACGTACTGCGGTGAGTGGGGGCACTCAGCACCAAGCAGAACGGGCCCTCCTGCCTGGGGATAAAAGAAGAACAGGCCCGCTGACAGCTGCTTCTGCCCCGAGCCGTGAGCAGCCAGCCAGCACGCAGACTCCTCCAGCTGACGGATGATCTGGGAAAGGGATTGAGAGACAGATGCATTCTGTTTCTCTGTGCAAGGTGCACACACTCCTGTTTCCCTGAACACAGGCTCAGACAAGAAGAGGCGGGATTTGCTTACAGCTCCACACCTCCTTCAACCAACAGGCTCTTTTCCGTGTCATGCTCTTGCTCAGGGATTTAAGTCTGGGCCATGCTACCAGTGTGTCTGCAACTCTCTGCTGCTTCCTCGGGGTCTTCTCTCTCTGCTTCTCGCCCAAAGAGTCCTGGCACTGGCGCTCAGTCCCAGGGAGCCTTGTCGCACAGTTTCGGAGGCATGTCTGGTTTCTGAAGGCTCACACTTCTTGCAACGGGTTTAAACAAAGACACCACTTACATCCCCTGAACCCCTAGCATTACAAATGTTTTTTTGTGTATTTGTTGACATAAATATAGGCACCTCTGACAACTGTAGTAATACTCTACAAGGAAGGAAAAATTCAGCTTATAGAAGGAGACAAACAGAGCTCTTTTTCTATCAACAAAGTGAGGCTGTGATTCTGCATGCTGCTGGGTATCCTCGCTACTTTGTCCAGAAGAGCCTTGAACTGAGTGGAGCCTCCAGCACTCCTGCAGCATAAATATTAGATAACTGTAATACTTGCCGTTGACTATAGCTCAAAGGACAGCCCCCACAAAATGGAAGAGCTATGACATGGTGAGTTATTGGGCTGCAGCTGCAAATAATTCCCTAATGCACAGCCTGCTCAGAGTCAACGGAACAGAGGGGAGAACAGGTAAACTGTTTCAAAAACCAACTCGATCAAAAACCAATAAAAGCAATAAGGGAAGTCTGAAAGAATAAAGTCACTTGGATTCTTCTCAAAACCTAGAGCAAACACATTTGCCAGATCAAATGTACTTCATGTCCACAAGCAACTGCACAAAGATGAAGCCTTACTATGTGACAACACGTCCGCTTGAGGAAGCAAACAGGGGACATCAACCCGTAACCCCCAGTCAGCGTGGCAGACACCAGATCCCTCGGGCCCCATAGGGATGCTGCAGAGGCTTACAAGCACCTGGAGAGTTGTCTTGGATTGACAGGAATAAAAGCATTTGGGGTGCACCCAACAACATAAGCTCTGCTACGACAGCTGGAGCTTGCCTCAGCCAAGCCACTGAGAAGAAACACTCCGATGACAGATTTCCCTGGCTTGGCTAACTAGAGTCTAATAACTCACCGGTGCCCATCACCCAGCTGCTCGCTGTGTGTTCAGCAGACTGAATCCAGTGGTCTCACCCTGGGCAGACCGTCCCTGGGAGGGGGATGCACTAGGCAGCTGCTTGCCTTTGCTCCGAGCCCCGCAGCTGTAGCTGAGCATGCTGCCCAGCTCACGGCGTTCTGCGCTGCCCCTCAAAGGGTGCAGCACGGGCTGAGCTGCCCAGCGGTGCCGTTTGATCCTCCAGCTGCTGTGCTCCTCTGCCCAGAGAGCTGCAGACAGTCCCCATTCGGTTCCTGCACGGCAAACGGTGCCTCGCCAGGCTGACCAGCACCATCAGCTACGCAAACACTCCCTGCTGAGACGCCGAGAGCAGTGGTCATGCTCCAGGTCTTCATCTACAGAGGGGCATAAAGCAGGGGAGAAGAGCACATCCTGAGCCTTAAAAACACAGGGGGGCAGTGAAAGGGAGGGAAGTCCAGCAACGTGTAGGAATGAAGTGAGCCCCATTTCAGAACAGCCACCCAGATCACTCCATTGGCTCTGTAGAGCCTCACGTGCCAGGCAGCAAACTTGGGAGAAGGTATTTGAATGAGACAGGACAGGACCAGCAAGACTGAGCCTGAAAACTGATGCCAGGATTTGACTGTAGTTCTGCCATCAGGCTGACAAGGGCTGTGCACATCCGGATTACCAGGGGCAGGCAGCTTAGAGTTTGTGCTGGCTGTCAGACAGACGATGCCCACCATAAACTGAGCATCTGATTTGCTACGACTGTGTTATTTCTTGAAAGACTTTGTGATCTATCTGAAAAAACAGCATTAGATTTTACACCACGTCATCGTTTAGTGCAACACTGACTGCTCTAAAGCAGAGCTCATACGAACAAGAACAAGGTCTCAGAGGCAAATCATTCCTGGGAAACTCAGAGAGCATCCTTCCTTCCACCAAGGCCAGAAAACAAACAACTTTGAGCCTAACACGGAGTATCAGTCTTTCAGATTAACTATCTAACAAAGCACTGTTTTGCCTCTGGCTCCTGCCTTCTGCTGGATCACAAGCCGAGGGTATTCAGGGGTCTATTTAACGTGGCACAGTCAGATATGCTGGCCCTGCAGACACCTCGGGGCAGTTTGGTTGACTCAGAGACTGACAGAGGCAACACATCTCCTGTTAACAGAGGTAAGTGTGACACAATTCATAAGCAAAAATGAAGCTAAGCAGGAAAGGAAGAAAATAAAAAAGAACTGTTGGCCTGATGAATATGCATCTAACAACAGCACACTTTTCTAGCTGAGTGTTTAGCCAACTTTGGGATTCGATGAACTCCAAGGCCAGCACATCTGCGACAGAAATATAACCGACACGGTGATCTTACCCCACTGATCTGGAGCACAGGAACAGCAATGCATCACGGAGGCAGGGACAGGGACAGACTTGACAGGGCAGGGGACCTAGGAAGGTGGTGCAGAGCCAGAAAGCAGGGACAAGAGTGGGAGATCAGAAACAGTCGGTGCTTGATGCTCGTGGCAGCTCCGTCTTGCTACGAGCTGCACCCACACCACCCGCCCTGCTCTGGTCACTGTCCGGCTTTGGGTGAACAGGACTAGGATGGCAAACTTACCTGTTCCCCCAGCAAGCTCTGGCAGCCAGCCAGACTGATCCTCTGCATGCCAGAGCCCCTAATACAACTTGCACAGCAACGATCCCAACTGCAGGGCTGTACACACAGGGAAACATTGTGACTACAGCAGGGAGGAGGTAACAGAAAGAGAACTTCATAAGAAAACGTTTCAGTAAATTCCACTTCCCCGTTTTACAGCATACAGAAATGGAAGCACAGCAAGGCTTTCACCCTCCGCAGAGTCCATCCAGGCTTCTGTGGTACTTCCAATGCTCCTCTCAGCACAGCGAAAACCATCCAGGAGCTCCTCAGTGGCAGGGCAGCACTGTCAGCCCCAGCTTCTCCAAGGAGGTCCCAACAAACAGAAGGAATAAGGGCTGAATCCTCAAGGCCCAAGTGTTCAGGAGAGATGTGGGAGTATTCACACTTATAAACATTAGTTACCTGATTTGGATCATCTACAGGGAGCCTCAGGCTACAAAGCCGACATTCTCCTTGAATGAAGAAGCTGAACATCCCAGGCTCTCCACCAACCTGGGACACCTGAGCTTTGTGTCAAAGGCAGGCAGTGAGGATACCCCTCCTCCCCAGAGTAACCTAAAAACCTCTGATAGTCCTCACACCATACCCGTGGTGTACCAGCCCCAGGTACATGCTATCTCCTAGTCCAGAGAGCAGTCTCTGTACAGGCCCTGGGCTCCCTGCAGACACTGAGCTGGATACCAAGAGCTGCCCCATGGAGCTGCCCCTTCCAGTCTGTGCAGCTCTGGATTAACCTGGTTTGGGATTTGGGACAACATTGCCCACACTTACCCTGTCCTCAGGGGACAATTCCTCTTGCCACAAAACTGCCTTGTGCAATCAAGTCTGCTTCACTGTCCTTTCCCTCTCCACCCTGGGACCTGTCCCCACGAAGCCCTTGTCCCCAGCTAAGCCCTGTCCCCAGCAGCCCCTACACATCTAACAGGCACCAGGTACCTGGACGCTGGCAGGGCCAGCAGCGATACCCTGCCTCCTGCTGGGTGCCAGGGCTTGCGCCCAGCAGGACATCTCAGAGCAGCTCCTGGAGAGAAAACCCTGCCTGACTTCATCTTTGCAGAAGATATTTGGAAACCAGCTCACAAACAAAGGCGAGGCCCTGTCACCCCAGCCGGGACTCACTGCCCAAGGCTTCCTCTGCTTACGGGCAAGTGGGCACAGAAGGCAGGAGAGCAGTATCAGGGCTTTGCAACCTGCTCCGGCTGCCTGCTGCTCTCCACGGGGGACAGGAGACACTACTCATGGCACAGAAAGCCCTAGCTGCCCCGGCCTCCTGCCACTCCCACATCACCGTTGCTGTCGGAAGGAGAACCGAAGCTGGGTCAGTACCTGCGTGGCGTTTGTCTGGCACTAGAATTTGATCCTGGCCGAAGATAACCTAAACTGAACATCGAAGCGGTGAACTTCCACTGCAGAAAAACCCACAGCTTCAGCAAGAACCTGGGAGAACACCGCAAGTGTACGCCTCCAAACAGCGAGGGAGGGGAAATGAGTCCCTGCAGCCGTTATTCAGAGCGGCCAAGTCCCTGGTGGGACAATTTGCTCAGCACTGCCAAGACCACAGTGATTGCTGCAGCATTGCTGGGATTTCTCTGGACAGTCTATAATTAACTAGTGCGTGAGGGAGCCTAAAGCTTTAGGCCGATGTCATTCCTTCTTTTACAACCTAAACAGACGAGAGTGCAGCACACAAACGCCCTTGCCAGGGCTGAGTCTTGCCATGCTCCAGGAAGCCATCCAGTGACGCACCGAGATCCCGACAAGGGACATCCCTCCATACATCTGAAGTGCTGCTGGAGCCCAAGGCATGGGCAGATGAGACTCCTCTACGGCTCCAGAGGAAACAAGCCTACGCACTGGTAAAAAACCATCCTTTTCTGTGCATCAGCACAGCCCTCTGGACCAACCCTAATGCAGCATTATTACTGGAGCCTTGCACTCACATCCTCACTCATGAGAAAACCTGCACCAGCAGTTCATACACTCAAGTCTCCTGAGCTCCTGATATGAAATCACCATGCTGCAGGCTTTGATATTTGGACGGAAACTTTTGGCAGCATGTGCACAGACAGCTTCCCTGTATTGTCAGTGAAGCTGTAAGCCAGACCATTTGCCTCCAAAGGTGGAGCACAAGAAGAAATAATCAGTTACACTTTATTCCGTGGCTAAAACAAATTCTTTAAAGATGTAACTATTCCAGGAAACTGCCGTCATTTCTCCTGTCATTACTGTTGTGTCAGACTACAAAACTAGAAAATATTGTGAGTTATTTCTCCTGGAAATTCAAATAGGCTGTTGAAGAGGTTCCTTGCATTCCTGCTACCCCACAGGGGAAAAAAGAACTGCTGCTTGAAAGGAAATGCTTCATTACCCACCCTTGCAGGCTACTGCTACATGCGTCCGAGCCTCGGGGCACCTCAGGAGCCAGCGGTCTGCCTGGGCTAGGTGTTCTCTATAGGATGGCAGTTGAGTCAGAGCATGGAGAACCACCATGGATGGTAACCAGGACAGATGTAAAACTATGCAGTGCTGTGAACATGGTATTGCAACACTTCTGGCTCTAACGCTTCTGGCCTCAGACAGGCTGCAACTGGCAGGTGGCATAAAATACAGACAGTGGATGTATGATGGTACAGCACAACCACTCCAGCTGTCGTACCCTGGCTTTGCTACAGCATAAAGCAAGGTGATACAGGAGGGGATGGCACACCGTGACTCACAGCTACACAAGTGGTCTCTCTGCAAGAGTCCAACCATAAATACATGCAGATCCTATTTCTCCTCCCTCAGCCCCTAAATAATGAGAATCTGCTAGATCTCCACCATTCTGAGTAAGAAAAAACTGATCTTGAAAAGCTGGGCACCACCAACTGCTGGCCAAATCACCTGCTTTGCTTTGCAGAGGGGGAAGGCAATGGAAGGAAATCACTGCTCAAAGCAGTCAAAGAAACAAAAGACATAGCTGTTAACAGAAGTACTAAAATGACACTCAAAGCGCATCCTGTCAGCTCAGGGCACTAAGGAGAAAGCCAGTGCCAAAGCCAACATCTGCCTCTTTCCATAAATAACTGAATGCACAGGGAGCTGTGGGATGGACCACGGCTCCCACTGGAGATGGTGCCTTCCACCAAAAACTAAAGTGCTCTGCAGTAGCCTCTCATCTGAATGGGGAACAGCTTGGTTCCCCAGCTGAGGTGCAGATTTGCAGCAACAAACACTGTTACCTCCTGGCCCAACCTCTGGATCAACAACAGTAGCACCTTCATACCCTGGACATCTTGAAGACCACCTCCATCAGCTCAGAGTTCACACGTGACACTGAGGAGTCACTACCAGGCAAGGACAGGACAGTGATGACTTGTCAAGGTCAGTGTAACAGTAACAAGTCCTCGTCCTCCCTCTCCTCTGGTTGCCATTTCCAAGGAGTCAGCTCCCATGGGTCTGCAATGTGACTTACAGCCAAGCTGTGGTGGGGAGGATGCAGCAAACAGCAAGGACTTTGTCCTTTGGTAGCCACCTGGGCCTCTACCACAGCTGCCTCTGCTGACATACCATGTGTAGATGCAAAAATAAACCAAATTTGAGATGTGCTCAGAAAGTCAGAGCTGCGTATCAGCTTGTTTCCCACAGGCTTGGACGATTGCTCAAAATGTTCTTGGTCACATGGTAATTCCAAAATCACGCCTCCTCTTTTTTGTTATTAATTTTCATCAACGAGTTAACCCTATACAGACTGAAGTGACCTGCTGCAGCTTCTACAGATTGCAGCACCTGAAAATACTGACAGCTAATGGCCACTGGCACAGCAAAGCTTCTGCACAAACCCTGCAAAGCCATCCCACCCAGAAAGCGTTTCCAAGACTACTCTCCCTCCACCAGCTTCCCAACCTCTGGAAGCAATTATTTCCTCCAGTCACCTGTTACAAGGGTTTCATTATTTCGGTGGGGAGCTCCCACATATCATGGGTGAGAGGTGGGAAGAAGAGAGCAGCCACTTTTGGCCAGAAGGTCTGAGGCAGCAAGGTCCCATCTCTAGGGGGCCTCTCCAGCAGATTTACATGGCAGTGCAAGAAGGGTGTCTGCCCAAGCTAAAAGTTACAGGGCTGTCACCGGAGAGAAGGCTGTGGAAGCCAGCAGCAGTGGATTTTTAAATTCTACATTTGATAAAGAGGAGAAAATACTTACTACCATTTGATGTAAAGACACCCATATGCCAGGGGGAAGGACAGGCACAAGCAAAACTGAATGATTGTTCCATAAATAATGGAATTAATGGCAATCAAAAGGTTGATAATGCTGGACAATACAGAAGGGGAGAGACTCACGCAGTAGCCCACTTATATTCAGTCCTAGAGCAAACTGTGTAACATTAACACAGCCATTCAGGAAAGGTTTCCACTCGAGAGTTGAGGCCAGGCTACACTTTATGTCCGTATGTCACTACATGGAGTACCAGGACTCGGCGCTGTGGGCAGTCGGACTACTGGACCTCACCTTAACGCACTTCAGGAGCTCAAGAGCAGGCTAAGCTAGTTGTGGAGACACAGTGTCACGGTCCACTCGGTGGACTCGTGATGGTTCGTTTGCTACGATCTCGAAAGTGCAAAATTAAGGTGACCAACACCAGAGGGGATAGCAGTAATCAAACAGTGAAACTTTATTGTGTTGCCCATGAAGCGGCACGCGATAGTTAGAGATGGGTGAAAGAAAGGGGAAAAGTAAAGTTAAGTTTAGAGAGAGGTGGGAGAGAGGTTATGGCTACCACCGCTGATCTCACGACATCCTAACGGTCCCGGGTCCAGCTGATGCTGCGTCATCAATCATCGTGATCCTTGGTGGGGAAGCTTCAAATTTTTGTTGTCCAGAGTCATCTTTTATGCTCAGTAACACACCTTGCTCCTCCTCTGCCTCAGGGGTCTCTGCCCTTCTCAGAATTCAATTATCATATCTCCGCCCTTCTCGAGCGAGGCCATCGCGTGTGCGCAGGGGGGAGTGTCTGAGGCGTGGTCAGTCTTGGAGGCAGGTAACCTTCAACCAGGAGGTGTGTTTTGGTATTATAATGGAGCAAAGTTCGTCTAAAGTTCATGATTTCTTCATCGATGTTATGGCAACGGTTGCAATCCATCCCTTTTGACAGCAGCTATGTGGTTATCTCTAACGGCTCTGGCCAGGACCAGGTACCAAAGAGCAGCACAGCACTGGCTGTGCCACACAGTTCTGCATTCAGGAGCCTTTGCACCACATTCCACTCCAGGGATTGGCAACTGCGCTCCAAGCAGGCCATTGTCGGTACCTCACTGTCCATGTCCCTGATGACAATGTTGAGACAATGCTGCTTTTCTGACCAACTCTTACACACAGTCTAACTGTAAAGCAGCAGGAGCCCTGGGACACACTTCAAAACCAGCTCTGACACACCACAGGGTGCTCTTAATGCTCAGCTGATCAGCTCCCACTCTCTACAATATTCCCACTGCTCTGACACAATCTCTTGGTCACATCATGCTGCTGTCAGCTACAGTGGTGTGAAACTGCAGCTGTGCCAACATTGGTGGCTCTCAGCCTTATATGGGATATAGGAGTAACTGAGCAGATGATCCCCTTCCTTGAAAAAAAAAAAAGTTTCACCTATTTTAAAAGGAAGAAGAGGTTGAGATTGTCCTAGGATTTACTCCAAGATGAAAAGGGATTTTGCATTGCTCAGACAGTGGGCATTCTTCATCTCAGACCATGCAAATACTCAGAACCAGGGCTCTGGCTGACTGAAGGATATGGGGTTTGCTTGCATAAACAGAAAAAGCAAAAAAATTTCTGTACCTATGCACAATGAAAGTCAAAAAGTCCGTTTAAACCTGCCAGCCTTGTGTCCAGGCTCACAGATGACACTGGAAGGGAGATTCAGCCGTGGTATCCATCCAGGTTATATGAAGAGATTGGTATGTCTGTGATCAAACTTGGGTTGAATTTGGCCTCCTTTCCACAGAGGACCATTTCATTCCTCAGGTCAAGATGTGAACTGAGAGTGCTCTGATATCCTTTGTTAATCCCCATACGCTACGTATAAACTGTGCCCTTAATAGCTCTCAACAGGGAGAGAAGTGCCCTTAATTTATAGCCCTTGCAGCAGAGCCCAGCTTTAGGCAGCCTCTCGCTCTGTCAGGAGCCCACAGAAATGCTTTTTGCCACAAGCTCTCACAGCCTCACTAGAAACCTGGTGTTTTCTCTCGGCACATCAAGGCAGCTGATGCAGGGACCTGCCAAGTGACCTCAGCCAGGGAGGAGAAGGAAGGGAGGTTCTCAGCTATCACTTACCAGCGGCTCAAGGGTGAACACATCGTCGGAGAAAAGCATGGAGTCTCCTTGTGCCTTTGCCCACTGGTCCTGGAAGGGGCGGGAGAGAAGGGAAAGGTGTTCTCGGAGAGCGGGGTCCACCTTGCACTCCCTCAGATCCATCTCGTCCTCTTTCTGCCTCTGCAGCCTGCAGCCACGGGGAGAGACAATCCAAGCAGATAATTCAATGAGCAACCTATTTGCAGAGACTCGTGTGAGCGCAGGGGCAGCAAAGCGCTCGGGGAGGAACAGCAGCAGCTCAGCAAGGGGCTGACCCCAAGCCGCGGAGTCCCACACAGATCAGATTATCACTTGCTGTTCGCTGGCACGGCATGTAGTTTTACTCCACGCTTACAAGCTCAGAAAAGGTTTCTGAAAGCCAGCAGCCCTCGAGAGCCTCCCGGCTCAAAGCCTCTGCCACAGCTGATGGAGAATCCACCAACAACCCCAACTGGCTTCTCCTACCACAGAGCTGCTTGGGGGAGGCAGATCAAGATGAAGGAGCACCCACTGCAGGGCTTCACTGGCAAGGGGAGACACAGCTGGGTTTCAGCTGCAGGCTACTGGCATCACTCTTTTCTTCCCCTTTGGACCTGCAGGGATAAGCAAGCTAAATGTGCTCTCTGTGCCCTGTCCCACCTTCCACCAGAGGATCCCAGAGCACTGTAAAAGCAAACAAATGAATTCAGGCATCGCATCCCTTTGGTGAAACCAATGGTTTTATATGCATGGAAACAGGCCCTGAGAGGGGAAGGGACTTTGCCTAGCATCACCCACTAAAGAAGTCTGGACCAGCATCTCTGAATCCAAACCCTTACATCTAGCCTTGAACCACCTCATCTTTTTCCTCTTTTTGGCCATCTCTGTAGAGCTTTGATGCAGTTAATCTCTCCCTTACTTGGTAGCTGTAGCAGAAATCATTCTAGTGTTTAAAGATCACAACCAAGAGATAAGGGAGCACGGCTACAGAGCAGTTGCTTCCTGGCTGGCTTATCACTGTCCCCTCTGCACACTCCAGTCCCCGGCCATGAAGAACCAGCAGGTGACAACTCTGGGGGGATGAGTGGAAGGCTCCACGTGTAGCAGATCAAGGCAATGTAGTATAAACAGGATAGCAATCATCACCCAGCTGAATTCAAATACAGTTCAAAGGAAATATGGTCATGGAGGTTACTAGCTATACACAGACAGAGCCTCCGGCAAAGGCTGGCACCAGCGCCAAAACCACTTGCTTTGGCTCGCTCCCCCTGGAGTGCAGTGGGCAATGTTTCTCCATGGCTGACCTACAGCGCTGCGCGTGAGGAGGGCTTCCAGCCACCGATGAGCAACCCTCAACTCAACCTCCATCAATGGACAATAATTCCACCATTACATCCCAGAAAGTCCTGCAGGAGGGAGACAGAGCAAACCCCTGGATAGACCTTCTAATGATCCAGGTCTTCTGGGGTCACAGCCCAGAGCAGGGTCCTGCACTGTCTCCTCTCATGGAAAAAGTCCTCTCTGCTCTGAGATCTCAAAAGCTTCTCTGACAGCAGGACAGTGGCCTTGGAGCTACGGCCATCCCTGAGATTGCAAGTAGGAGGAACAAAACGTCCTGATCAGACTCTAGGACACAAACTGGCATGAGATCAAATGTAATTGGAAAAGAATCAGGTTGAAGTGAACTGTGGGGAAACCTGGTTGCCTCTGAGGGGAAAGAGGATCACTCAGGGTCCAATCTGAGACAGGCAGGCGAGAGGAGAGCGGTAAAGGAATGGTCCAGGCAAGTGCCCAGAGAAGGTAATGAGATTTTCTTTTAAAACACTGAGCTTGCATGGAAGTCACACACTGCGTAATTAAAAATAGAGAACAGTGGAAAACTAGTTTTGGCCTTCAAGGCATTTCTGACCTAATTATGTTGAACTTTATTGGCTCAGAAGCCCTTAAAAAGTGCTCCAGTTTAAGGCAGTTTCCTGATCAGCTATGAGCTAACTCCTATACACCTACATCCATGCAAGTCTGAAAAGTCCCACAAGGATTCCCTTAATCACCCAAACTTTTAAGTGTCATTTCCGGTTCATCCCCTCAGGCTATAAGTGTTTCTCTGCTGCCTGAAAGGGGAATTTCAAAGCTTCACCACAGACACCCTTTGAAGAACCTGCCCCATCTCTCAGCACCATGAAGACACAGGCTGCTGCAGCCCAAATGCGCTCTGTCCTGTGCTGCCCTACCTTCCCTGCAGAACCCTTCACCTCCGAATTCTCCCCAGTCTCTGAGGAAGGGTAGAAATACCTCGTTGTGCTGGAAACCGGGACAGTGCAGGGCAATTCAACATCCTACAGCAGGATGGCCTCAACTTGCTGGGCCAACGAAGCACTTTACCTGCACATTACTGGAGAAGGAGCCTGCCACCTTATCAAAGCTGGAGTGGAAGAAGCTGCAGTGAATATCGTAACAGTTATGCTACCTGCAGCTATGTTAAGTGCTGCTACTCAGTGCAGTCCCAGGGAACGAGTGCTGACACTTTCCTCAGCCTCATGGACCCTCCATAGCCAGGGATCTCTGGACCTCAGTGGTCTGGTGCTCCCACCAATGCAAATTTGCTCTCTGAGGAAATCCAGTCATTGCAATCATCCTTTCCTCCCCAAAATGCCATCCTCAGCTATACTACATCCATACTCCAGTATGGATGGAACTGGAATGGGAGGCACTGAGCTCCATTACCCTAAAGCCAAGGGACACATAACCTGATGCCGTAGATGGTTTACTTGTCCTAAACCATTCAATGCACCAACACCCCTTAAGGCCATACGTTAGTTTTACCCTTGGGTAGTGTATCTTACTGAAATGAATCTTTCAAACGAACCTCAACTTCTGATGATCCTCCTCTTCCTGAGTAACAAAAGCCTTCCACTGGAAGTGGACTATGATTTCACTCCGATTGTGGATGACCACAGATCTGTGGTTTGACAGCGTGAGGTAAGTCTTCTCAACTGTCAGGGAGCTCCTGGCCAGCCCGATGTTGACATCTACAGCTGCTCCATAAAGGCTTGTGTGAATATCTTCACCTGGAAAAAAGCAAAGGGGAGTCTTTGCTCATCTCACTTGCTGATGGAAGTAAGAGGAACAAAGCAAGCCACCAGTAACAGATGTGCCCAGGTGGCCTTTGGGTTGCCATCCCAATCAAGTCACAGGGAATTCTGCATCCAAGTCATTCAGGTGACTCTGAGGAGTCTCACCTCAGTCAAGGCTTGCCCAGTGTTGTGTCTCTCCTGATCCCTTGTTGCTGACAAGCAAAGATGTCTGGGGGCACGTGGGCAGGAAATGGAGGTTCAGAGGAACAAGTGACAGCCCAGGGCAGGATGGGACACAGAAGAGAGCTTCACCGTGCTGCAGAAGCAGCGCCCTCACTTGCTGTGGGTTTGTGAAGACATGTCAAAACGAGACTGGTGGGGCAAGGCCCACCCCAACCTGCCCATTACAGTCCTGCAAGCCCATTTCCTCAGCCGGGACCCTGTTGCTTATGCCTGAGTCTGCAAGTCTACACTGCGTCTTCCCAAGCCATCCAACGACCAGAGCGAGGGCATCTTTGCTTTCCACCTCAGACCCAGCTGAAGAGGGGAGTGTCCTGGGATGTGCACATCAACTGACTAACGACTGGAGCCTTGCTGGAGTACCTGCCAGCACGTCACCCTCCCAAACAGACTCCCCCCAAAGGCTCCCTCATTTCCAGAGCTTTCAAACCTTCCTTCTTCCCAGCCACTCCTGGGAGTCAACTGAGCTCAAACTTCAGTACCAAGCCCACTCCTCCTCTTGCAGGCAAGTGTTTCCCAGGTGAGATACAAACAGCAAACATCACACACACTCTCTAGAAACGGCATTTCTGTGGAGTGGTGCTTAAAGCCTCAGAGCCAGCCCCCACAGACAAGTGCAGCAACCTGGCCATAGCCTGGAGAGCATCCCTCTGCAAAGGCAGAGCCTCCTCCTCACTGCACAGGTCACAGCAAGGCAGCCAGAGAACAGATCTGCCTTTAAACGGCTACCGTGCAACAACACAGGGAGAGAGCTGGATGTGCGCTGGGTGGACTCCTGAAATCCTAAGCCAGACACAACACAGCAGAATCACATTTGTTCCAGGGGGGAAAAAAAAAAAAAAGAGCCCCCTCTTTTGCAGGGGCGCTGGGGAATGAAGCAAGACTCACCCTTAAAACAGTAGATCTCTAGAGTCATTCAGTCATCTCCACACACGGAGAATCCAGCCTTCATGCCTGTATAGCCTCGATTTCTCTGTTCTTAAGGGAGTCTGGAGTGGTAGGGATTTGTGGCCAGAGACGAGTTACGTTGCGAGGACAGCAGCAATGTTTACAATGACTGGACAATCTGCTTTCTATAATGGACAACTTGGCATACAGAAATAACTGATGTTCAGGAGGGTTACAGAGGCGGGTATGCTTTATAAGCATTGCCTCTCCCTCCACTGAATCCTTGGCATATATTGGCAAGCAAAGGAGCCAGGAGCCAAGAAATGGGAGACATGCACAGTGCTTCGAGCTCGGGTTTATGGAAACATGAGCCAGCGCTCTACAATGATCAAGATGACAAACTACTGCAAAATAAACACCATAAAAACTATCATCTGTCTAAACCCATGGCCACGTGTGTCCTGAAATACTGGGTATAGTTCTGATCTCAAAAAACAAGCTGAAGCATTTGAAGCTAAATAGAGAAGGGCAGAAAGAACAATTAGGAGTATGAAGCAGCTTTTATAAGAAGATTGAACAGGACTCCTCATCCTAGAAATCATATGGGAGATAGGTGGGAGAGGTTTGTAAAAGCATGAATGGCCTGGGAAATGTGAGTAAGAAAAATTTGTCACTATTTGTCATAAAACAGGAACCTGAGGGCCTGAAATAATGTTATTAGTCAGAAATTACACAGAATTGGTAGTACTTTTCCAGGGAGAATTCCTTCCTTTGGAACACACTGCCACAGGAGGCTGTAGAGGCTAACAGCTGTAAATCCAGAGAGCAACTGGACAAATTCTTAGAAGATAAAGCCGTCAGAAGGTATTCAACAGAGATGAGAATAAAGCCCCCAGCACAGAAAAATGCTAACTCTAGAGCCCACGAGGGAGAAAGCATATGCACTGCCTGTTTCCACACAATTTGCTAAACATCCCCTATTGCTGCTCTCCCAGGGAGGAGCTGGGGACGCAGCCACCCCTGCGCTCCTGGCTGCAGGCACCGAGGACTCTTCTGAAGGCTGGAGGGTTTGCCGGAGCACCTTCTATCACAGAGAGCATTTGGCATCGTGCTGAATACATAAACCCACAAATCTCTGGGTCCAGGAGAGTGTGCACAGCTGCCAGCGAGTCAGGAGGAAGCCACGGATCTGTCTGCCAGGCCAATGAGCTGACACAGAGAGCGGACCTGCCAGGGTCGGCCACGGGCGGCTGCAGGCTGCGTGTCTTGGTGTCAAATTAGATGTGACATTTCATTTAAGACTCTTGGCTGTTTAGTATGTAAGTTTTTAAAAAAACCCTCTGTACTGTAACAGCGACGTAGCACTAGGTATTTCATTTGACAGGGTAATGTCCATGGTTGTGGTTTGGGATGCTTGGCTGCCATGAAAGCACATTCACTGAATCTAGATGTGTCTGCCCTATCGTTATTTACACAACATGAGCTTATTACAGGCTGTCAACTCTCTCATTCTTACATGCTTTTGATACATTTCCTACAGGTGGCAGGACACAGCTTTCTCTCTGCAACCTGAACAAAGCAATGCCTGAACTTGAAATTAAAAGCTAGACTTTTTATAGAGCAGTAGAGCAGATGCTTTGGGTTGTGCACTCCTGAGCGATGCTCTTTGACACAGCAGAAACACCACTGTGTTTTATCCCAGCATCCATCTGCGTGACTACGGACACAGGTATCTGAGCACACCATGGTAACTTTTCACTATCTTGAAGTGAGAAATCTAGCATTGGGTCATCCTCTGTGGGGCTCCTGGTGTGCAGGGAAACAGACAAAGAGAGAATTTACAGAACAGCTAAAACATCTTTCTGAATTCTTCTAATACTACAAGATCATCCTGGTGCAAGAGGGAATCATTTTCAGAGCAGTACAAACTGTTCTTAAACAGAAAGACAGATTTTGTTTAGCCTGAAAGTATAGCTCAATGAATGGATGAGCAAACCCTTGAACAAGATTTCAAAACAAATCTCAGGTTTTATGAAGAACACTTTCCTAGTATTCACAGCTGGTACTTTCCTTCATTGATTACTGCTCTAAACATTAGGAAGCTGGTAGCCAGATTGATTAGACTGAACAGAAACAAAACAGCACTCATGCATTTCGTCTTCACCAAGACATTATTCTTCCTCTATCCCTGTGTCTCCCTCTCTGCTGAATTTGGATTTTAAATCTTTTTAGGAGTGAATGACAGTCAAATTTGGAATATTTAGGTGGCATGGAAAGCAAATGCAATTTCATTTGCCCAGTCTGTTAGAAGACAGTGCCTTGCTCTCATCTCTTCTATGAAGGCAGCTGGAGAGGGACAGGTCCTGCTGCTTTTTCACTGAAAATACAAGCAAGCAATGAAAGCAGAGCTCTTCACTCAAAAGGATGTTACTGTACCCCCATATCAACCTATGATAAGTAATTCTTTTGCTCCTGCTACTATCATACCCAGCTGCCTCCACTGCTGGCATATCCTTGTTTTTCAAACAGCATGCAGAGGTCTCCGTTACCACTTCACCGCCGGAGAAGCGAGTCACTTCACCAGGCTAAGCGATCTCTGGAAAGCTGGAGAAGTCACCTACAGCCTGATCCAGCACCCCCACCATGTGCTTTTTGCTGCGTCGCCCACAGAGCTACCACTAGATCAGAGTCAGGAGCACTGCTCTGAGCTGTTTTGCTGTTGGGAAGCTAATGGCTTCACCTACAAGATGCGCCGAGTCTCCGCCGGCCTGAGAAAGGCCGTCTGTCCATTCCCACGCTTGTATTTCCAGCCCTAGAGCAAAACGCAGAGCAGCGACAGTCATTTGTAAGTGCTTCTCCGAGGTGGTGTTCAGGAGCTGCCTTCAGACATCATTAAACCATCACGTTATTTACTCCAGACCTCGTTTATAAACCTCACCACTAAATCACTGCTGCTGCTAACACAGGTGTTTCTAAAGAACCATTCCCAGACTACAACAAAGCTCAGAGCATCCTCGTCATTACTGTGGCCACAGGTATTGCTGTAACGGTCAGAGTCCCCAGCGTGGCCCCGGCCTTGGCAAAGCACCACTGAGCCCACGCAGCACAGTGCAAGAAGAGGGTCTCTACCCCAGAGGCCCTGCAAGGAGCCGTAAGACAACAGATGGGGATGGAAAGGGAGGTGGAAAGCAGTGACCAGCCAGCAGTGCTCCACAGGACAGGCTGCAGGCTCTTCAGACAGCTCTCCTGCACGTTAAGTCATCTCCTTGCAGTCAGGCTCTCACTGTGCATCCTTCTGTGACTGAGCACCCACAGCATTCCCCATCACCCCTCTGCACTGTGCTTAGGAAGAACTGTTTGCCTCCTTCCAGGATGAAATACTCCGGCACAAGAATATCTGGGAGCCAGCACGGAGGCTTTGTCCTGCCCAGCATGAAGGAGCTTCGCAGAATGTATTGAAAAGGACGATAAAACCGTCGGATGATGAAAGACCACTGCTGCATACCCAGGATGTCGCGGGCTATTTTTAATCATTATTGCTACTACAGGAACGATACGCTGGGGTACCTGACTGGCTGAAACATTGCTTTTGGCCATGGGGAAAATGGTGCAGGAACTTTCATTCCGATTGCCTGGCAAAGACATGCCCAATAGACCACTTAATAAATCAGTGACCCTTCAAGCTGCTCTTCTGCTTCTCAGCAGATGCTGATCGATCCATAAGGAAAGGAGGTTAATGAATGGTCAGTTCTGCCCTGAAACACATCCCCCGGTAATGACACTTCAGGACATGTCAGTGATTTCCACTGATGATAGAGTAGACAAGCTGCGGTCAAGGGTGACCTGCAAAGAGATGAAAACCACATTCTTCCAGAAATCTTCCATGTGCTAAAAATGGGGTATGCAGCGTCACGCAGAAGTCTGTTTCTGTGCATGCCTGAGGATGAACAAAACAGCCAGAAGGAGATTTTTAACTTCCAAGTGACCCTCCTAGTACATACACCCCAGTCTGTGCTCACGCAGCCAATCCATGGGTTGCTGGAGCAGGGTTTTTGTTCGGAGGGGTGTTATGGAGTTGTGGAGCTACAAAGCTGTGCAAAGAAACCTCAAGCAAATGAAGCACAAACTTAATTCCCCTTCATCTACCCTCAAAGTGATAGATCATCTCTCTTGAAACACAAGGCCCTGGAGAGGGGCCATACTCTGCAAGGAGCAGAACGGCCTTATCTAAAACAGTGTAAGAAAAATTCATTTTTACAAGCAGTTCTAGAAAAGGGGAACAAAGACAGGAAACAGTTGTTACCTATTAGCTGTTTTGACAGAAACGAACACTTTGGAGACCAACTAGACTCACCCATCAATCTAAGTGATTTGAACTATGAAAGCCTATAACCAATCAGTTGTATAAAGTATTAGTTACCAATCCTCGCTCTGTTGCAGTGCTGCTACTATTAAGATGCAAAGACAACATAGAATTGCACAAACTCCTATTTACACTTTTTTTGCCTACAATATATGACTCCCTCCACTCACTTTGAAGCAGATGTACAAGAACATGAAAGTCTGACAGAAACCAGCCACACTGCTGGGAATTCTCACAAGCGAAGGAAAAAAAGCACAACGTGCACTCACCACCTACGACAGGCAGAAAGAAAAATCCCTTTGCAAAGTTTTTAAATGCCTGATAGCCCAAGGAAAATCTAGAGAAGCCTCTTGTGCAGCATCAGTCTGGCTTACACCTTAGGATAACACAGGAAACAAGATCTTCTTTAAAAACTCACAGAATAAAGTAAGTTTCTAACCATCTACCAGCACTGAACACAAATAAAAAAGAATTACATCGGTTAGTGCACTGCAGGGAAGCTTTGGATTCAAAAGGGGCTGCTGCTTAGGAAGTGGAAGATTTCCCCACCTCTTAGCACTTGTAAGCAGCTACTATAAATCTGCCTGGTGTGGAAGGAATGGAGAAGTGCATGAAGATGAACAACAGCAGGCTGGAGTGGCAGTGGCACACAGCGGTGGCCGTCAGAAGCTCACGGTCTGTTGCCATGAATTTAGCTCAACAGTAACTTAACGCTACTCACAGCAACGTCAGAGCCCCTGTAAACACTGGCACAAGACTAAGATTAAAACTAGAAAATGTTTTCGGTGTTCCCACCCTGGTATCCTGCACAATACAGGGACGACTCAAGTATGTAACAAGGTAGGGAGTTTGCTCAGACAAGTACTGAGCCTCCTCCGTTCTGGCTGAAGTCAGTGCAAATTGAGAACACTCAGGTTGCTGCGTGTTGGAATGGAAAATGCAGCACAACAAGGGCTAAACCTCAGTTAAACCCTGCTGCCTGTCCACATGCATCAGTGGATTTACAAAGGAGAAGAAAGAGAAAGGAAAAGGCTTGATCCAGAGACTACATCAATAGGATTTTCATTTCATTTTCAAACAAGTTCCTGGAAGCCACTGATTGCAATGCCAGCCTTGCCAGACAGATGACAAGACCCCTTGTCAAAAGGGGGTTCTTAAAGGAAAGAGAACAGAGCTCTACAAAGGTGGCTGTTTTCTCCAAAGCCTACACAAAACCACAGATGACTATCACAGCAAGGCAGTGCTTTTCTCGGATGCTTTATCCTTGTGGGTAGCTGAGATGTTCAGAGGTGCTGGCACATCCACGCTACAGTTCCTTGTTCAGCCTCAAACAGCAACAAACAGCCAGGGCTGGGATTTCATGAGTTGCCTGCATGTGCACAGTGACACTAACACCACTAACCACCCAAGCCCTTGTGTGGGTGGCCTCATTTACCAAAGTAAGCCGGTTCAGCCAAACCCAGCACCAATTTTACCTGAGCAAAGGGATTCAGCATCCCGACACGTTTACATTCCCAGCTGGCAAGCCCAGGCTGATCCAGGCGGGAGCTGAGCTGTCACTAACACGGCTGACAATTCCCCCTGGCCCATTTCAGTGCGATGCAGCCCCTACTCCAGTTTATCGCCGTGGCCAAGATGCACAGGCTTTGCTTCCCCTGCTGCCAGCCAAGCACACCCAGCTCTGCAGTCCCCCATCATCTCCACCAAACCCAGACGGCTCTACTACATCACTGCAAACTCGCTGTCATTGCACAGGTGACTAAAGAGCTCCACAGCAGCATTTGTAAACATGCCTTCATTTCTCCTGTGATCTCCTGCCTCATTTTCCCCATTGGAGATGAAACATCAGTGTTTTCTCAAGCTGGCAGTTACCACTCCAGAGGCTGCTGCAGCACAGAAAAGCTGTCTGTGGTTAGACCAAGAAGGGCAGAGGCTGCTCAGGGCAGTGGCTCAGGGCATCCTGTGTAGGGTGAAGACCTGGATCCACCTCTGATACCCCCCTGTAACCCTGAGCATTGCTGCCACACTGAGGACAGCAATTTCCATTCAGCTGAGATCTACCCAGGAAATATTTTAATGCTATTTTTTCTTCTTGCATTGCCCCAAGGAAATCGTATCTATCCTACAGGCATCCACGCTGGCTGAGAGGATGGCGAGGATCACCGACCTGCTCATCACGCTCACTCCAGACACCCAGAGGGCTGGCAGCTCTAGAGGCAGCCCACACAGGCAGGTACTGATCAACCCCAACCACACCTCACGGTAGCTCTCTGGTGCTCAGTACCAAAATTCCCTGCAGCAACCCCTTAGCGCGGCCAGCCTAAGCACCTGGCTGTCGGCCAGCCTGCGGGGCTGGAGGGGACACCAGAGGGACTAGAGGGACACTGCCAGGGAGGGGACATCTCGGGCCAGGGCTTGCTTCTCCAGGCTGCAGTCTAATGCTGGTAACACGAGGCTGATGACGTTCTGCCCTACATCCAGCCAGCAGCAATGGAGGGAAGCGATGCTGGGGACCCCGTACGGTCAGGGCCAGCCAGCAAAGCTCGGAGGCAGGGGAACGAGGCAGCCAGAGCCTTCCCCGACCCAGGGCAGGGCAAGCTCAGCTCCACATCATCTCCAGCTCCCACTGTGCTGCACTGGAGAAACACATTTAGCTGCTCTCTTCTCCCAAACAGAAGTAACCTGATTCTGGCAGAGATCAAGTTTTGCTCCCCAGGGCTCAGGAGGGGAGACATTACTTCATCTACTTCCCATGGGGACAGTAACTAACCCAGCGCAGGAAAACTCAATCCGATTGACAACTACAGAGCTGGAGGCAGACGCTGCCCACATCTTCAACCTGCCCTTGAAATAATTAACCCAGGAGCTGAAGCTGAGCGCTCCCTTCTTGCCCTGGGTGCGCAGAGCCACAAAGGCGGCTCTGAGCCTGGGTCTGTGATCCACAGCAAACAAGCTGAGACTTGCTTGAGGAGAGCTTTGCTCAGGAACTCAGCCCTCCCCATAAATTGTGTAGGAACTTGATGGAAAACAGGGTATTAATCTGCCAAATACCCAGGTGGTTCCTCAGCAGGCTTTTAGCACGAGGCTAGAGGCTTCCAGTGGGACTAAAGCCACTGAGAACTATTGCTGTGCCCATCTCTTCTGGGGAAGCTGCTTTCGGGGGCTCTGCACCAAGAGGAGACAGGACAGTAATGGAGCAGACACTCCTCCCTGAGGGCTGGCTCTTCTTGGACACGCTGGCTCCTAACATTCACATACGAGTACTGGCTCTGATCTCTCCCCTCAAAGAGGGCGAGAGCCTGCCCCCAGACTTTTGCTTCTGCGTTAGTCTCGCAGAGCCACCAAAGGGAAGTGACCTGCATAATTACTCTTACTACTGGCAGCAATAAAAGCATCTCAGTACAGAGTGTCTGTCAGCCATGTACAAGCTCAGAGAGGCTTTGCTAATTACTGAAGTTTCCTGTGCTGACAAAGGGATCCCCAGGGATGTGGTGACTGATGGGGAAAAACTGTGCAGAGGAATTTCAGCACCACACAACAGATCCCCTGGACTAGAAGCATGTTTTAGCACCTTGCCACAGGGTCCAGTGGGCACTGCAGGCACCCACATACAAGCACAGAATCTGGTCCTACACCTTGAAGACCACCCATCAGACCACAGTAGGTACTTCTTGGAGACAGGAGTCTAACGTAGGTCAGGATTTAGGGAGCTCTGAGGAGAAGCAATCCTCCTTCCACAACTCCCAGCATCTCTCCAGCACCTCCTGTCTCTGGCAGCCTCCTTTACTCCCATGGAGCGCCTGACACAGATGTTCTTGTTTCTGGGTGCTACGGGACTGCTGAGTTTGTTTTGCACCTCTGGCACAGCTCTGGGAAGCTGTCACACATCTCCTTAACTACGTGCCCCTGAGCGAAGCTCACCCTCCCACGCCAAGCTGGTGCTACACTGGCAGGTTGCAATAAACATCACGACTGCAGCAAACCGGGTCTGATGTACAAACAGCAGCACTCAGGGCAAGCAGCTTGGGCATCTCACTTGAGCACCGCTTGAGGGCTAAAAGAGTATCTAAGCTTTATGAATACTGACTTGGTTGAGACTAGACTTCACAAACTTATTTTCCCACATCCACACGGGGCAGTCTAAAAGTCATCTGGGAAGGGCCGAGCCACCAACAGGATTTTTAGTGGCACTGAGTGCCGAACCCCTTCCAAACCCGTATGTGTGCTTGGCATGCAGGCTTCAGAAACCCCTTCTGATACCATAACCTGACGTTAAGGTGATGAATAGGGACGTGCTGTAGCCCAGAACATCCCAAGTCACCCTCATCTCAGTATGAGCTGGGATTTTTCCCACCCAGACCCATGTACATGGGGGAAATGGAGGAGTTTGGACATGTAAAGCAGTGAAGGCCAAATTTTCCATTGTAAATCATTATGCTCTTAGCAGCAAAGACATTTTCTTCACACTCACCTGTAAAGTTTGTAGCAACATGACTACCACCACATAGACAGTCTATCCAGGGGACAACACCTGTGCTCCTAACCAGGACAGTCTAAAGGACGCACAATTCAAATCAACCAAATAACAGGCAAAGGGAAGAGCTCCATGTTTGCTTAAGCAATGCTAGGGACAGATTTGACTCAAGTTCAGCAAAAACTAAACCCACGCAACATGCACCTGATCCTGCGTCAGTCACACTAACAACAGTGTGATTCACTGAGAACTACTGCCACTTGTGAGCAAGTCAATACAGACACACAGTAAAGCAAGGAAAATGCCTCCCAACACCCTACACTGATATTTTGCTCTTAGTGCCTCTGTTTCATAAGAAACAGTCTGCTGGTGGCTCTGAAAGAGCAACCCAGCTGCTTTCTGTATGCGAGTCGCAGGGAGTCTGACTTAGCGCAGGACAAATCAGCCAGGGCTCGCCCCGCCGGGTTGGGTAACATTGTCTGCTGCTCTGCACTACACCTGCAACAAGCAGCTTTTAAGACTGATTAAATGTTTCGGTTTCACTTCAGCAATTAATCTCAGCAGCCTTTTACTTATTTGTATGCTTCAAAGCTTGAGAGATAATCCCTTAATTATTCCTTGCTCTCCTTCTCAGTCTGTGGTTTATTGAAAAACAACTGCAGCGCTGCACTGACAGGCAGGAAGGAATCCTGCCTTCATCTCCCAGGTGGCTGCACCATGTTCCGGGGAGGTTGCCTATCCCAGAGCCAGCAGATAGTTTGGTCCCTGTGGCCTATCCATGAAAATCACTTCTGCAAAGATTAACCATGGAGGAATCAGGTGTTTCAGTAAGAACAAGACTCAGGTTTTCAAAGCAAGCTGTGAAGATCCTGGCCCTGGATTCTTCACTTGGACTGTTCATTTCACATGGTATAAACCCCACAGCCCTAACCTCTAGTGTAGTCAGCCCTGATCTAACCCAGAAAAAGATCTATCCTCTGAAGTTTATCCTATAGGTTCCCTATATGCATACAAATGAGAGAAATGTCCTTCTCTATCTGAAATTTCAGTAGTTCTGTCAAGACAGTGTTACCCAAACCAATGAGCTTCTCTGAGTGAGCACAAACCATTCTCTGTGAATGTGTCATTGACTGAAAAATATTAAACAAAGCTGTGATAACTCAGAAGCCTACAAAGAGCATTTGGAAAATATAGGAGCACTTCTAGAACTACAAACTCAAGACAATAAAATGCTCGTTGCTGGGCTAAAGCATCACAGCAGCACCCAGGTGAGGACATCACACTTCCCAGGACCGAAGTTCAGGAACAGGGACAAAACAAATCTCTCTTTCAGGCAAGAGAAAATGCACACCAAATGCATTCAGGCAACTGAGGAAGTGTCTTGACCAGCATCACAAGATACCTCTGCTGAACAAAGGCAGACAGAGGCATTTTAACATCACACCTTTTTCTTGAGTTTTTCCCACTTACTCTTAAAGTGACTTACAAAGCTGACAGCATTTCTGTGGCCTGAGCTTGGCTTCTCGTACCCTAGTATAAATTTTACACCTATCTCGGGAGGCAGCGAGCACTCCCTGCCAAACCCCAAGAGCCCTCAAGTCCTGGCTGCTTCAGTCCTGATGCTGTGAAGTGTGGGATGTAGGTGGGTAGAGGGCAACATAAAAAAAGGGTCTGTGACAAGACAATGGAGAAGCAGTACAGGGGACAGAGGTGTGTAAGAGACATACATTTAGAGAGAGTCCGACAGACACATGCATTCCCCACGTTACACTTCAAACAGAGCATTGTCTAGGAATAACACTTCACACCTGCATGCGCACACTGCAATGGAGAATCAAGGTTGCTCCTTCCTCCACTCAGCAACTCCCAGCAAAACAGCCTGCCAAAAATCTCATTCCTGCTTGAGGGGATCCACTTTAACAACCCCCTAAACACCAACTATTTGTTACTTTTTCCCTGAGGTAAAGGACAGGGGAGGCACACCTGGAGAGGGAATTAAGGTGGCTGCAACAACGGGAAATGATGGTAGATGACTGTCACAGGGGCATGCTGGGTAGAGAACACCGTGCTGACACCAGGGATGGACCAGCACAGAGCCACACAGGACACACAGAACAGACTCAGCCTTTGTCCCTTATCTGCTCCCTTCTAAGCACTGAAACGTGCAGAGGTTTTGAAAGAAAAGCTCTTAGAAGTAGTTTGTAAAGCAAGTTTAACATTATTCTGCTTAGAAAGGGCTCTGTTCTGAAGGATGCAGAGAGCGTGCACCACGCAGTGCCCAGCACTTACCTGTGTCATAGTGAACTACCAGGGAACTGGAATGATCCCCAGTCTTCAGCGGGTGAAACTCCACTGTTACTTGCATGGCATCACCGATCCCAAGAGTCCCGATGGAGGGATCCACAGAGAAGGGGCTGCAACGCAGAGACAGAGACACGTCAGGGCTACTGTGGGCGATTTGGGGACTATACTCCTTTTGCAGTCTGCTCCACTTCAGCTCACTTGTGCAAGCAAGAAGCAAACAAGCCACAGTCAGTAGGAAAAAAAACCAGAACACAGAGGATCAGAAATGGCGCTGCTGACTCATTTCTGAAGAGATCCAGCTCTCTGAACACCCTGTGGTGTCAAACGACCTCATCTCCCCCACAGTCTGCATCCCCTTCTCTGCAGGGAGGCTCAGGAGTCCGACCGCTAGCAATACAGCCAGAGGATGGGTTTTGAGGAGTACAGAGAGGGTGAGAGCTATCTGCCTGCACAACTTGACACTGACTTCCTCAGGAATCTGTCTTTCCCTGCCACCTATAAACTCCACCTCAAGAGATGCAAATGTCAGGGCATTACCTGTCCCAGTGACACTGCAGCCTAGGAATCAGACAGGGAGGATAAGTGTCTTTCTGGAAGACCAGAGAATAGTTATGGTTTAAATTGCAGAATTTATTTTTTTTACCTTGAAAACATCCTAGTTTAGCCTAAGAAAGGGCACATTTCATCGGCATTACAATGAAAGCTGCTCTAAGGAACAATCAGAAAAAGCTGAATAAGTGCAAAGGCAGATTAGAGCGATACAACAACATGGAAACAAGACACGGGAGGAGGATCCCACGTACAGCCTGAACATTAAACCCCCGGCTACATGAAGTGCCATTACCAGGAGCACGTCAAGGCGAGTTTAACAGGAGGTTTTCTGTGTATTCACAAGCACTGCAATCTGGGACTCTGGGTTGTAATCCAAGCTCGGTAACTGTTTGCTTGGCCCACCAGGCAAATTCTGTGCAACGCACTGGAAATAATTATGAAAATGTGTTGGGGTACTTTGGATTTAATATGAGCAATTATGATTTGTCACCAGGTAAACAGCTCTTGGCTGACAGACACAAAACTCTGTGCTTTAATGCAAAGGGACAAGTCAGGTGAAACATGCTTCTGCAGCTGGGCTTCGTGGCTCTTCTACAGCCCCACTTAGAAAACAGAAGTTATTGGGTTTAGTGCTTTGCTGGTGGTCAATTTGTCACCTTAAAAACATGTTCTGGAGAGTTTTATCATAAATAGAGAATGCAACACACACACAAATATTGAGAACAACTGGAGCCATGCGCAAGCTGAACTTTGTTCATGTGAGTAGTGACAGCTGATGAAATTGTTGCAGTTTCTGCTCATTAAGGAGATATCGCTGCAATTAGGGGCCTGACCTGCTCCCATTACAACCAGCGAGAGCATTGCCACCGAAGCACGGGGCCTGCAACGTTTGTGTGCTGGAGAGAGAGGAGGAAAGACAAGGCACCACCACCCTCAAAACTGGGCTGTTCTACTCGGTCCTGCATCCGCACTGATGGTTATGCCAGGACTGCTGCAGGTCTCTGCCAGGGCTTGGGTGGGATCATTGCCTGGTGTGGGAAAGGCAGAGATTTTGGTTTTTTCCCGTTTTTTTTTTTTTTTTTTTCAGAAATGTTGCCAGAACAGAAAAGCTGCTAGTTAAGGGGGATCCCAGGCAACACTTCAGCACTACCTCCCATCCCATCACCTTCCTACTCCTTCCCCATGTCTACATACTCCTGCCCTCAGATGGATGGGATGGGATGGGAATAACACTCCTGAAGATATCTTCATCTCTTCAAATTATCAGAAGAGGAGGATCCAACCAAGTTCAGGACTCAGTTCTCAGGACTGAGAAACAGAGCACAAATCAGACACTGCATGTCCTACATCCCACCCCATGATGTACCCACAAGACAACTCTCTTACTGCTGTAGCAGGAGCTCATTATTCCTCACATGGACCTGGTTCTCCAAGACCCAGAGATGCAAGCTCCATGGTTAAACTCCCCTGAATTTCAGTCACCGTCACTAAGCTGTTGTCTGCAGCCTACGGATAAGAAGAGATGCTAAGGAGACATCCCTGACACATTGTCATAGCCAAATGAAAACCACTGCCGAGAGATGACGCTAGCGGGATAGACGTTGGCTTTTTATCCATTAAGTGTGAGCTGTTCTTTAGGATAATTCTCATCCTGTTAGATCTACCCTTTTAATGAATCACTGCTGCTCCTGAAAGACAGAAAAGGTTTGGAGGTTTTTTAATCGCTCATTTTCTTCTGACATGCTTTTTAACTATGTCTGTTGTAGGTTTCCTTTGTTGTACATCTAAACTTTCACAAGTCCAGATCTCCCAATGGCACCTTGCAGTCCCCAGCTTGTATAAACTTATCTAGCCACACCAATTAAGGAGACCTGCCCATCAGTACTTGCCGAGATCTTGCCTGTTATTGCCCTTCAGAAAGAAAGCAACACTAGATTCGTAAGCAATTTCATAATGATATATTTTGGCATTTACATCTTGCTTACTTTCACCAGGCAACAGCTCCCCATCTTGACAGTTGGGCATCCCATGATGATACCAAAGGCCAAATACTGACAGAATTGAGAAACACGACTGACAAGTGAACAAAGCTGGCAGTTCTGTGGCCCAGGCTCTCAAACCACCATGCTGCCTGTTCTCCTGCAACCACACCTTTGGCACATGCAGTGTGCAAGGAGGCTGCAATACGCTTCAAGTGCCGTGGCGTGTTTATCTTCTGCAGCCAACCTTTCTTTGGTCTACTGGTGCATTATACAATCATCTGAGTTTGGGAGAATCGATTTCATTACAAGCTACCTCCAAACCCAAGGAAGACAGTAAAAGTACTGGTGATTGAATTGCCTCTTCTGTCCACTAGGATCTATTGTAGGAAAAAAACAAAGGTTGTTTAATCTTAGCATATATTATTTTTTAGTAATGGTATAACAGCCAAAGCCAAGCAGTATAACTATTCCAGTAAACCCAGTCTGCTACAGTCAAAGCATCCAAGACACCATCTCTGTGCTGAAAAATCCTGTGTGGAGTCAGCATCTCGCAAGCTCTGTATTTCCCTCTCTCACTGCACCTAGGCTCTACTTTCATGTCCTTGGATGGTCTCTGCACGTCCTATGGTAACTCGCCAGTCTCACGCCTCCATGCAGCGTATGGGTACTACAGGGAGAGATGCAAGGGGGCTCAAGGCACTGTGACTCACAGGATGATCTCCTGAGCTTTCAGAGCTTGGTGGGGACACTCCTAAATGGATCTTATCTCGGACTGATCCCCTCTAGCCCCACAGCATGGCACAGCGCAACGTCAGCAATGTCAGGAAAAGGCAGTGCTGCACTGAGATCTGCTTCCAGACACCATTTTCAAGTGGAATGTACTGGAATGACATTTATCTCTGTGAATGTCATGGAGCAGAAACTCATTATCCTGCCTTAACAATGAGACAACAGGAAGAGACTTTCTCTATTTATACTATTCTTATTTTTTATTACCATGCTATGCAGTTAAGGGCTGGGTGACATGCAGAGGGAGGAGAGGCACAAAGCCAGACTGCATAACGGCGAGGGCTTTGGTGGTTTTCTCCCTTCATGAAAAAGTGGTCAAAATGCAGCCATGCTTCTGGTAGAAACCATGGCAAGGGAGAGCTCCGAATGGGGAACAGCAGAAGGATGCTGAATTGGCCCCATGGCTTCACTTAAGAGCTCTTCCCTGGAGGGAAATGCACAACAGAAAACATCAAAGCCTTTAGATAAATGAGTAACGGGCAGGGAACGTCATCATGAAGTGACCAGATGCAAGAGCTGAGCTCTCAGTACTGAGGGGAAAGGTTAGGATTGGAGATGGGCTGAGAAATGCACTGAAGGTGAAGGCAAACAGGTTATGCTTGGTGCCACAGAGAAGGAAATCCAGAGAAAAGCAGCGAGGAAACATGACATGAGCAGCACGATGGACTAGGAAATGGTGGCATCTGCAGCTGACTTGTGAATGGGCAAGAGCCTGAATTTGCTCAGGCCAGAAAGCACAAGTTTAAATTATTTAGATAGAGAATAAAGGATACAGAGGTCACCTGATGATCTATAAGCTTAGACAGATCTCTCACTCCCTTCTACTGCACTAATCATCCTCCTCCTCCTCCTCTCACATGCAAGCATGTATTTTTAAATACTCTTTTAAGAGTATTTGAAAAGAAATCTGAATGAAAGTCAGGGCAACTTAATTAGAATAAAATGTTACTTATATTCAAAGATTTAAATCATCTGTTTGAAATTTCAAAGTGGCTGTCAAAAGTTCTCAATGAAATGGAAGAGATGGCAGATGCCCTCAGCTGACAAGGGAAATCATACCAGCGTTCCATCCCTGTACACATGCAATCCAGTTGTTCAGAATATTTTTTTGTGTAGTTTGAAATAAAACGTTTGCAATGCTTCCCATTTCTTTATTGCAAATCAGGACTGAAATATTTAATTGCCGAAGTTCAAAAACTCTTAAAATCCATATCAAGCAGGATTCGACATGTGCTGTATCACTCAATAGAAGAGCTGGAGAGTACATTGCAAAAAGATGCTAGACTTTACTGAGTATTTATTTTGGTGGCAACAGCTAGATCTGGAGATCCCAGAGGAAAACTGTGCAGTGATTTACAAGTTCCTGCCTACATGTTTCAACAGTGAAAAGAAGCAGCCTCCTTAAATAGCATCCTAGCAGGCTGCTTAAACAACCTTGACAGGCTTTGGTGCAAGCTCTTGAACCCTCACGTTTCACAAGAGAAAAGTAAAAAGTAGCCTTTTGAGCCCTATTTTCCTGGAGAAGTTGAAGCAACACAGGTGCACCAAGTCAGACCGCTGGTCTTTGCTGCATTCTTGACCTCAGCTCCTATACCAAGACCTCCAGGACCAAGCAACTCACCACAAATTACCAGCCAACTGAACCAGTTTCCCTGCAGCTGCATCACCCTCTCCCATTGAGCAAACTGGGAAACCGGTGACTGTCTTCTGAGACCAAAAGGAGCAGGACAGGCTGTCCACAACACAACTCATGTCAGGCGTTTGATTCGGGACCAGCGGAACACCACATGCTTGCAGCCTCCCAGAGCATGGGTGTCTTTGGCCGACACTGGTATGTAACCGTTTCAGAAGGTACTCAGGATCAGGAGGTTGCAAGCTGGGTACTTACAGATTTGAGCACTCTGCAGGAAATCTGGGAGACATAAAGCTCTAGAAGAAAAGGCCCCCAACCCATGCACCAGACACTTGCTGCATCTTTTGCCTGCACCCTCATTAGCATGCTGCTTTGGGGCTGTGGTGCAGTTTTGAAGCCAGTGTCTGCTCATCTCCACCTAAAAGCTCATTCTACTTAATATTTGGTCCCAGGGACCAGACCAAACCTACTGGAAAACAAAGTTCCTGGACCACACAGTGTTCTTGTCAGGGCCCTCAATACGATCTCTAAAGGCACTTGCAAATAAAGACACAGCTGCTGATAAATTCTTAAATGTCTCTCTCACCAGCTCACAGTTTGCCCATTTCTTAACACCCCGTTTGGTCTACAGGAACCGAGCTCCTAGAGCTGTCGCCTGCCACGCAGCATCTTACACAGCCCACGGGCAGCCAGGTTGCCTTCCTTTGCTCTTTCAATCTAACAGAATCAGTCTTGCAAGATGCTGCGTTGGAGACACCCCTGCAGTACAAAACCTCGCTGCAGCACGCAGAGTTTTATCAAAGGTTGCGTCACGCTTAAAACACTATAAGCAACAGCAAACCCCACGTGTCCTGCCCGTTTCCAGCTACGGCTGCAATACAGCAGCTCAGATGCTCTGGTTCCGTGTTGTTACTGTTTACCAACCCTGTTATCATGCAACAGTGTTTTGCACAAAGAAGACGAGCTCCTTTACCTCTCAGTGCTGATGCGGTAGCGAGCCTCCCGGTTACCGATGTTGCGAACCAGCAGAGTTTTCTGGGAGCTGTACTTGACTGGACAGATGGAGAAGTTCAGCTGGTCAGGGAAGTCCAGGATAGCTCGGGCACCGATAGCTCGGATTGGCACAATAAACTTTCCCCTTTCTGTGATGCAGGTGAGCTGGTAGAAATAATCCTGCAGGGAAAGAAACAATCTCAGCATAGTGCATTCAGTACCATCCCATGGCAGAAGAAAAACTGCTGTTTTCTATGACTCTAACAGTAGCATCCAGCAATGTCAAAGGACTTTTTACCTTAGTGACCTTTCATTCCTGCAGCGTGACTTGAACAGGGCTGTTAACTTGCAAAGAAGAAATAATCCCACTGATTCACCTGCTTTCACAGCAAGCTGGCAGAACCAGACAAAATTATCTGATACTTTGATTCGGAGGCACCAAAATAGAGCAATTTCATGTAAGGGATTACAGCAGTAACGAGAACCCGCTTCGATCACCACCACAAATGATCAAAGGCTCCACTAAGCACCCAGTTGTGCCACAGCACTAACTCCAATCCCAGCAACGCAGCGACCTCACTGACGCTGGCCAGGGGACGCTCAGGTGCAGTTTCAAAAGGACTTTGCCTCATGCACGACCAACACTCAGTCTTCGGGGAAATATTTAACAAGCTGGACATGGGAATTGTTTTAATGTCAGGTGAAGGTAGGGTTACTTGTGTATTTCCCACCCCTTCCCAGAGCATTATAGGGACAAGGCTGGGGACACACACCCTTAAAAAGCTATCTGATCTATCTCCCCACTCCAGAACTGGCTCAGCTCTACACCCAAACTATTCTTGCAAGATGTTTGACAAGTACTTAAAAGCACTAACAATTCCACCCCTGCCCTCAGCAGCCTACTCCAGCTCTACCCTAGACTTAAGAGTTCGTCCTGTGTCTAATCTCAGTTTCCCTTTCCAGCTCACCTAGCCTCAGGGGACGTGGGAAATAGCTTTGCTTCCTCTCTGCTGCAGGGTTGATGCCTTGTTAGCATGCCTGCCTGAGGCAGGTGGTAGCAGGAGCTGCAGATGGGAGACACTGGGACAGCCCTGCCAGAGCAAACTCAGCTGTGCTACTCCCCTCATTGGCTTGTTCACAAAAGAGACAGACAGTCCCCTCAGCTGTCTGGCCTTTAGCAGCAGGAAGGCAAATCAAATCACCAAAATCATTTTACTGTAGGGAGGAGCAGATCCATCTCCAGATGGACGGTGTGGCATCGCAGGGCTGCAACTATCCCCTTGCCCCCGCTGAAAGCACCGGTAAAACTGTTGCAGCAGGGCCAGGAGCCATTACCTCCAGCAGCTCTCTTAGCCATGAGTTGATGGAAGCTCTGCACCTTATCACTCACTTGCTGTCCTGATCTTTTTTCCTCGGTGCTTTGAAGCCGTCTGATATTTTTATCATTGTTGAAGCAGCAAGCAGATAATTTGATTTAGGAATTGCACACAACAAACTCTCTTAACCAGAACAGATTCAGATTCCTCTGTGCTTGGGATTTCCTGCTCTCCCGCCCCCTCCAATCCTGGAAGGGCCCTAAGGCAGCCAGACGAGGCACAGACACAGAGCTACTGCTTTAACACAACAATTAACACCCAGCGCTACCCACCAGCTGGGGTTTAAGGTTGCTGTAACAGATGCTGTCACAGCCAAGATGTGAAAAGAATAAAGAAGGATCTTTTTCTCTAATAATATCAAATATTCACACTGGACCTCGCAGAAGGGCTTTTGCTTCTCGTATTTGGAAGGTAAAATACCAGGAAGGAAACTGCAGCAAATGACCTGCAGAACTGAATATCACATTTCAGGAGAGCGTTTCATCTTCAGCAAGTCTGTCTGAATTAGCAATTTTGTACTCAATCCTGCAGCCTAAGCCATCTAAAATAAAAGGTACGGGCAGCCCATGTGAATTTAAAGCACCTACTATCTGGGTACTTCACATCCTGGACTGTTTAGAACCTCAGAAACTGCATTAGCAAATGAAGAATGCTATTCACTTTTGTTGTTGTTGTTGTTACTGTGGCCACACTACTGTAACAAAGGCACTGTAAATCCACTTGAAAGCTGCCTGCCTTGTTAAGTCTTGGCATGCCATATTTACTTCTCTCTCTCTTCCAGATGCCACGTTGACAGAGGATGATGCAAGGAGTTCAGATCAGCAGGGAGATAAAGAAAAAAGAAACCTCAACAGTTGGAGATATTTAAGGGAAATAATAGGAAACCATTTTCAAGTCACTGTCATTGCTAAGGAGCAAGTGGATCCACAGCAATGTACAGAAGAGCCCAAGGAATAAATGCCTCCCCCAGGTGTAACCCCCCCAAAAACAAGCACATGCCACCTTCCAGCTCTGGGGCCGGGGAGGGGCACTGGGACTGCCTGCCCCGGGAAAGGGACTTCTCCAGGTACACAAGGGCAAGGCTAAAGCAACGAGAATTTGGCCTCAGAGACAACCACGACCTTGAGAGAGCAAGTTGCCTCTCGCCATTCATGCACACGCACGTTGCGTGCCGAGCCCCTTCTCCAGGGACGCCCTGGGACGCTGCATCCTGTACAAGGCTGGACTCAGCTCTTCAGAGTGCCCTGACCCTTCAGCCACACTCTGTGACCCACCAGAATGGGACCTTGCACCAAGCTGAACGCAGCCTCGGGCCAAACGGGGGGAAAGCCAAGGGAAGAGGGGTGCCAGGCAGAAGCTGGCTGCTCATGCTACTGTGAACCCACAGTCCCGTGAGCTTTTGCAAGCTGAATCACCTCCCTCGGGAGGAGATAGAGGCTGCAGTTCTCCACTGCAGCACTGCCCTGCGTTACCAGCTCTGCTAGGCACTTGCTTACAGTCTGCGGGTACAGCTGGAACCAGTTTACAGCCTTGTTTTACTTTGCAACTGCAAACCCTTAGACGGTTTCAAACCAGGTTTCTAAATAAGCATGCCTGGGTGAGAGAGGGGTTGCATCACTTCCATGCTTTAAAGATTGGTTTTAGACCCACCAGCTTCAGTCTACAGATTTTCATGAAAATACAACTTCATCCTTCTTACAAGTCCTCTCCCAGTTTCAAGGAAAACACCTGTCACTGTACAATGGTTCCTCTTCTCTTATTCACCTTCCAGAAGCAATAAGTTACAAGCTCTGGCCTGCAAAGTATCACCACTGGCATTTGAATTCGCACCCAATGCAATTAAAGAACTGCTTGTGTCTCAGAGGTGTCAGTTCAGGCTCTTTGCAAACTCAGGCTAACATTAATTACTGTCACAGTGACAGCAACCCTAACTGCCCAGTACACCAGCAAACGAGGTGTCGGTTTGCTGCGTAACCAATCCTAAATACTTCACTGAACTCCTTGCAGCAGACAACTGCAAAGAAGAGATCCTTGTAGCACGAGGCAACATAGCAAGTCAAGCAGGGAAAGCTCCCTGCTGAAACCAGGATATCATAAAGGCTGGGAAATAAGGGCCATGAAAAGAGAGGAGAGACTGGAGGGTGAAGACAGCTTCCCATGAGAAAGGGTGGCCCTTCTCCTGCCTTCCTCAGCCACCAACCCACAGGAGGCTTTGAAATCAGTCACTTTGCTCCAGGTTCATTTTGCATGGGGCCATCTGCCTTGATTTTCTGCCCCTTTCCTCCCCGCAAAAGTCATCTTAAAAGTGTACTTGGAATAGCTTCTGTGTGCTACCAACATCTAACAGTGCCCGACTGAATTTTAATTTCAGTAATGCAATAACTCATCGGCCTGTCATATTTCATATTAATCAATGAGCATTAATTGTCTCCACTGAGCATCAGTAATGAATTTGGCAAACCTTACAGACTGAACTTGAATATATTGTATTACCACAGCAAAAAGAGCGAGAGGACAAAACAGAATAAGCTGTGCTGTGTATTCATATGCTTCTTGCTTCCTTCTTCCTTTAAGATAATCTATTAATAAGCCAAAGGACACACACAAAGGTATGTATTCCTGTCCATTGCCAGTCAGTTCCACAATGGTTTCCAATTAGGCAGAGACTGTCAGACCATAATGCAAGGACACCCGAACACAGGGTGGCACGAGAACACCCACACCGTGCAGCTGAAGCCCTAACACAGAAATGTGTACATCAGAAGCAGCAAGAGTAACTAATTGGAAATGTTGCCCAACAGAAAAATTGGCATTTCTTATTTCTGAGGCAAGTGCCAATAAACAGAGACATGTCAGCTATTTATTTACTTTCTGACAGTCCAATCCTGTGGCACATTCCCAAATGACTGCAAGAAAATAGGAAACTGCTCATTTTTCAAGCAAGCGCTCCATGGCACATGGCATTTCAGCCACTAACGACTCACATGGTCCTTTGATTTAGGGATTAGCTGCAATTTTACTCCCTTGAATCAGGAGTGACTTCGCTGAAGTCAGACTGACCCCGGGGAAGAACATATCAAACCAACTCCACAGCAGGAGGACTGCCCAGCCCTGGCAGAGGGGCTTGTACCTGCGTCCCAGCTCACTGGGTGATCCACCATCCCTGCAGATGATGGAGCAGCAGAGGGGCAGAGGCTGTTCAAAGGCAGCACTCGCAAGCCTTCCACAACTAACACACAGGTACTCTGCATGCAGGGCACTGCCAGCCCAGCGCAGGTGGGTCTACAGAACCATTTCCCAAAGCCTCTTTGCTAAGGGGTTTTCAAGGTGCCGTGCACCTCCTGACTGCGCTATTGATGCATTTCTAGCTGAGCTACAGCACTCTGGTGCTTCGCTGGCCCACACTCCATCAAGTACGAGACAAAATGTTCGATTCGTACAAAATTCTGACTCTGCTGTATAAATCCCCACGTGCTCCTCGCTGAGCAGCACGCATCCCTCTGCCCATGCCCTGCACAACCCCCAGTGCAGCAGAAACCACCGGAGTGTCACTGGAGCTGTGCACAGGACCTCTCGCTGGCAGAGCTCCCTGCTCCATACACTCGCCAGTTCAAGGGCAAGACAAGGGACAAAGTATTAGACATCGGTGTTCTTGAGGGTTCTCTCACCCTACTTGTATTTGTGGTGATGTTCACGTGCTGCTCTGCTGCCTCTCTAAACTTGAAGAGCAGCACTTTGCCCTTCATGGGCACCAGTTTACCTCTGCGACCCCCAAAAAGAACACTAATTAATATGAATAAATCACATTTTGAAGGCACCAGCGTACTTTGCAAAGCCTACCCCCATGAGATTAAGCTCTTGTGTCACTTGGGTAGTTTGGAGAACTGCCCTAGGACAACATAATTTTAATCCTAAATATTAATGATGTTAAATAATTTCTCAGTCCCTCCAAAGGAACAGATTATTTCACAAGCATGGGGCGCTAGGGACCACAGGGCATTTCCTCTTTAGTTTTCTATATCCATGCTGTTTGAGGATAGGACAAAGTGTTAAACTATATCTAAGCAGCAAGATGAAAAAGCAGGTACGCCCAAAGAGATCGTGCACCTCTGGCCGGCTGCAGAAACATCTGCTGGCTCAAAGCTATCCCCTAGCCTCGCCTCTCCAACAAAGTCATGCGAAGAACAGTGCTAAGAGGTAGCAGGATGCTGGTGGAAGGACTCAGCCTGCCTGTCCTTGTTTCCCTGCAATGCTTCCTCCCTTCCATGCCAGGTATTAAATTCCTCTGTACTAACAAGCCTCCAGATAACAGCATTGACCCTTCCCATCACAGCACTGAGAATCAGACCTGCCAGGGCCACAGCACTGATGTGCAAAGGCACAGCGTGTTTGGCATGGAAGAGGTGCCAGCTGGCAGAGCAACCACAGTAACACGCATGACGACACAGCCACCCTGCAGGCTCTGGGTAATGTGTCTGCCTGCAGCTTGTACCTGCCCGTTTATTCCCGTACATGCTCATTCAGGCAGATGTCTCAAAGCCACCTGCAGCCCAACAACCTCCTGCCGAGTTAGGGACATCTAGAGCTCAGTGTGCCTATGCCAGGCTGGCTCCCTGCCACCTGCACAGCCCTCCCTCTGCCCCAGACTTGCAGCTGCATCACAGACAGACAAGTGTCCTCAGGGACAGCACAGCTGCAAGGCTTGAAAACAGAGGGGATGGAAAAGCACCATCTGCTCCAGTCCAGGGTGAGGCAGGGAAGTGGCTGCCCGATCGGAAACAGAAAAGCTCTCTGGATCTATTTGTTCCTCTAGTATTTTCCATAATAATTAAACCCCTACCATTGGGTAGAGATGGCTAAACACCAATACCCCACCCTGCCATTTTCCTACTGTTCCACGTGCATCTTCCCTCACGAACGCTCAAGGAAGCGCAGGGAGGGAAAGCACAGCCCGTCAGTCCCTGCTGCAGCAGCTAACAGCATCCTGCAGTGCCAAGAGGGGACCAGCTGCAGACTGCCGGACCACAGCCTGGAGCAGACCCCACAGCAGGCTGTGGGCTATAACCAGTGCGTAAAAACCACGATGACTTCAGACATAATGTTCCGCTGTCTCGCTACCGTGTCCAACATGCTAGGCATTAAGGTGACTCCAGTTTTCAAAGGTGGCGGTCTCCACTCTGATCAAGCTCACTTCGGGTCCTCCAAATAACAGGTCACTTTTAAAAGACCTCTGTATCTACCGTTAGTGGAGCAAACCGATAATCACACAGCAGTGGACAGACACCAGAAACCAACACCTTGGGAGGCCGCCCCACCACAGACGGCAGACTCTCTTATCTCTGAAACCAGCGGACACGACATCAAATGTTCCATCACTGAAGGATACAAATGGTCTGAAACACATAGGAGCCTCCAGCCTATGAGAGCATAATATTCACCATGGGGAAAGAGTTTCCCCTGATTCTAGATCCAGGGCAACCCCGCTGGAAGCAGGACAGTCCTCAAACCCACACCAGATGCCCTGTTCTGAATCCAGCCCTGCAGGTTCAGCTTCCACTGAAGGCACCAACCTCTCTGGACCTCCAGTCTCACCTTGTTCTCCTCAGGGGTGAACTGGATGTGGAAAGTTGAACACATGCCAGGTGCTACCTTACAGCACACACCACCGGGGCTGGTCAACTTGAAGTAAGGCGACGTCTCCAAGACAATCTTCACCAGCCGAGGAACCTGCAGGAAAGACAGGAAACTATGATTTTGCCACTCATATGGAAACATGAGGAGAAAATACCTGGCCATGCCCTGGGGACATCCCGCGTTAACCACCTTTCCAAAGCACTTTTAACTCTTGAGGTTGTCACAACCCAGACTGGAAGCCTAGAGAGTCGCAAGGGTGATCCCCTCGGGTTAAATTAAGGTGAAATGACACCAAATGACCAGTAAAAATGTTTTGCTTGCGGTTGAAAACAATTTAAAACAATTTAAACTTGGAAAAGGATAATAAGCAATGTGGTCTCTAAGGAAGGGAAAGGGAAAGGGAAAGGGAAAGGGAAAGGGAAAGGGAAAGGGAAAGGGAAAGGGAAAGGGAAAGGGAAAGGGAAAGGGAAAGGGAAAGGGAAAGGGAAAGGGAAAGGGAAAGGGAAAGGGAAAGGGAAAGGGAAAGGGAAAGGGAAAGGGAAAGGGAAAGGGAGAGGGAGAGGGAGAGGGAAAGGGAGAGGGAGAGGGAGAGGGAGAGGGAGAGGGAGAGGGAGAGGGAGAGGGAGAGGGAGAGGGAGAGGGAGAGGGAGAGGGAGAGGGAGAGGGAGAGGGAGAGGGAGAGGGAGAGGGAGAGGGAGAGGGAGAGGGAGAGGGAGAGGGAGAGGGAGAGGGAAAGGGAAAGGGAAAGGGAAAGGGAAAGGGAAAGGGAAAGGGAAAGGGAAAGGGAAAGGGAAGAGTCAAAGCAATCCGGATCAGCACCCCTGGATCCAGCGCTGTCTCAGGTCTGACCATCCTGGGTGGTGAGTGCACACACAGCAAAGTTTCTGTCGCCTTTTCAGTTCATCTTATCAGCTGGTCAGCGTACTTCTGCTTCTGGGGCAGAAATGCTCACCTCTTGTCAGGCCTTGTTGCCTCTTCAATGGTGAAGGCACCAAGTCGTTAGCAAGGCAAGCATGGTGCCTGGCTTACACAATAGAGCCACACAGTACCGGGCTTACCCAGTGCAGACAGTGATTAGCAGTCTTTGTGCTTGAGGGGGAACTTTTGGTTTCACTCAGTTTCCCCCCTTTGAGGCCCACATAAGGAGTTTGTCAATACAACTGCAAGGGAGCGGGGGTGCAGCCTTCCATACACTCCCGCTCCCTCGGGTGACATTCCTTAGAGTAATCACAAAGGCCACAGCTTGTCCTGGAGGTTTTCTCTGTCGATGAATGTTTGAGGCATCAGTTCCTTCAGTTCCTTACAGAGGTACATGCACCTAATACACCAGGATGGAATCCATCCTGCCAGGGCAAAATAGCCCTATGCCAGAGGCAGTAGGGCAACACCCTGCTGTGAAGGAATCACCGAGCAGGTGAGACACCAGCAGTGCCAGAGATAATACCTGAATCAAGTCATCCACATATCAACCAGTCCAAAGAACCTGCGGGCTTCTGCCTGCACACCCCCAAGCAGTCATGACTCTGGAGGGGGATGAAATACCTGAAGGCAAAACAGTACCTGTTATACTGGGGGGAGGAAGAAATTCACTTCTAACATACTGGGTTTGAGTGGGGCAGTCAAGCTGCAGTGCTACAGTCATGCAGGCAGAGCAGCAAGAGGAGGAGACCACAGACACAGCAAAAGGAGGAACATAGGAAGACAAAGAGACAAGAAACAAGGAGATGGCTAAGGGAATTTAAAGGGGGCTGTAGAGAAGCAAGGGAGAAGCCCACCACACTACAAGGAAAGGCTGATGCAGAAGATGAGAGCGGTCAATTTGCCAAAATGATGGAAAGCCAGACAACCCCCCAGGCTGGGCCTATCAATTATGGCCTTAAGAGGCATTTTCTGCCTTGAGATGCATGACCAGCACTGACTCACAGTGTGGTTTCATTATTAAAAGCCACTCTTGGCTCTCTGGAGGCTCTTGCTGTCTGGTGTCTGTAGCCAGGCAGCTGCCAGTGCAGGCAAGGCAGATTTCTGGGCATTCCTCCCCACACCCAGGAGTCCAGGCAGGCACCTTGCTGCAAGTTTCTGCCCTCTGGGATACCACAAGCACAGAGACAGCAAATAGGTGTTTTCTAGCACACTGATATCAACCCCTGAGCACCAAATCTCATCTCAGAAAGTCTAAAACAGGCAATTTTGACTGACAGGCAGCTACGCTGATAAACAACAAACCTACGTGAGGCTTGGGGAAGAACGGAGGTTCATTCTTCACCACCCGCTCGAGCCTGATAACCCCTGGCCAAGGAGTCCTGAAGTCTCCAAATGCCCTTTGGTCCCAGCAGTGCCTTGGGACAGCAAGTTCCAGGAGCCAATTTCACACTGCAGACAAACATTTTGGTCACCAAGTCCCTTGGGAGATGAGCTAAGACCTTCAGCAAAAGCCACCCAGAACATCGCTGAGGGTGGTGAGGAGCAGCCTGAAGACAGAAAAGCAATTTTACAACACACAGGGGAGAGCAGTAACTATACAGCAAAGCACTTCTGTATTTGAATGATTACAGAGCCTCTATCTGGAACATATACTTTGCTGTCAGCTGGATTTTTACGGAGCAGACAACCTCAGGCTACCATGCAGTATAGGTCAGTGTGATTTGGAGGAATCTGTGAAACTGGTGAGAAAACTTTGAGACAGAGTACAGTGTTGCTGGACATCACCAAAAGCCAAAAAATTAGACTATAACCACGTCTCTTGGGATTATCATCTCTATTTTTGCTTACTTAAATATGCCAAGGATTTTCCTTAAAGCTGATCTTACTTTTACACCAGAGCTGTCCAATGGCTGAGGTCTTACTAGCTTCAAAACTAATTCCTTTTGGAAAAAATCAACAGCTCACACATTGCCTCCCCTTTACAGGGCATACAAATCACAAGGTGCAGCTGTACAAGTTTATTATTTTTTACTGGGAATAGCAGAAATGTTGATGCAGATGTTCTTTTCCACTTGAGGAAGCATGAATAGAGCAAATTGACTGTTTGCCTGTTGGCTGGTACTTGGCAACCACAAATATTTTGAAGTGCCGCCTGGATAACGGAGCAGCTGAAGCCAAAAGCCTTAATGGGAACAAAGCAGAGCCATAGGAAAAAGAGAAACTGAGGCACATTTTAATCAGGAAACGGATACCTACAGCAAAGAGTGCCCAGAATCAGTGTGGACCCCGTGAATGGTATCCCTTGGACAGGGGCACCCACGCTGCTCTTTCCAGTATTCCCAAGCTAAACGCCAGGCCAGGAATGGCGCAGGACTCTCCAGGAATAACTGAGGGACCACCCTGCAACTGTCTTTGCCAAAGGGTCTTCCATTTTCAACCATGTCCCTGTCAAAACCTGTTATCTCAGAATATACTTTGACTTCTCTTGCTGTTCCCCCACCTGCAACAGCTTTTTTTGTCCACTTGTTTGTTTTCCAACAAGACTGGTAGATTTGGAGGGGGGGTTAATTCACGTGCTCTCACGGACACTTCCATCTGCCCATCCTGCCCCCCTCTCACGTATACATCTTACTCTTCATTACAGAACAGTATCTTTAATTACACCTTTTTCTGAACTTTCTCTGCTTCCAGAACACTTACTCTTACGTGTCAACAGAAACCCTTGCGTGTACAATGTTCTCTCCCAGAGCACTTTCCCACTCAGCTCCTTTCTTCCCTCCTGTCTTTTCCCACCAGCTGCTCTTGGCACATGCCTCATTCAAGCAAACGTTTCCCCTGCCGAAATTCAAAAGGTCTCAATTTTCCTCTTTACAGTGCAACAACATTGCTGACATTTTTCAACTTTTCCCTTCTCAACTTTCCTGGGAAATCTCAAAATGATCACAATTTTTTCAAGTAAAGGTGGAGACCTTCAAGAGAACATTACTCTGGATGTGCTGTGGTTCTCCAAAGGGAAAGCAGAGAGCCCGTTGCTTAGAAAAACCTGAGCAGAACTGCATTAAGCTTAGCAGGAGCCTGAAGTGGCACCTAAAGGCCTCCCACTGCTTCTGCTAAATCAGTCTGTTTCCCCTGCTGCTTCAAAACACCCCTCCTGGAGTGCTAATGCCACTAACCATAACCTCCTCCAGCATGAAGGGGAGAAGGCTCAAGCCCTGGGCTTTGACAGCGAGCTGCACAGAGGCAGCTAAACAGGCTGTGAGAGGCAGAGGCGTCCTGCCAGAAACCAAGATTAACCAGGGAGCCACCAGCACATGGTGCACACTCGAGGTAAAGCAGGAGAGCAGGTAAGAACTGTACAACCCTCAACGTTCCCATCAATCCAGGGCTTTCAAGGGGAAGGACGCTGACTAGAAAAGCTCCTTTGTGTTAGATACCACCAATGCGTGGCCAAAATCAGGGGGAGAATCCCCAGCATGGGAAGATTTCCACCATCCTGCAGAATAAAGGTGGTGAGACATTTTATTCTGGGTGTGCTGTGCTGCAGCAGATAATTTGTTATGCTGTAAACCACAGGAATTACACTGCTCTCCTCTTCGAGCACAGTGTTAAACCTCCGCATCCCAGCACTTACCTTGTCAGTGTTCCTCAGAATCAGTGGCACTTCGTAGACCTCAAAGGGGATGTAGTTCTGAAATACCACCTCTGAAGGAAAAGGCTGAAACACGCTCTGTTCCAGGTCAACTGCTGAGAACTGGAGAGGCAAGACAGAGCAGTGAGAGGAGGGTCAGCTGCTGGGAGAAAGATTCATGAAAGAATCCTACACCGATCTCCAGTGGAGTACAGTCTCTTGGTGAGTACATCAGCGTGGCTCATGCTAGGCAAACAGCCCCCCACCTGTGTTCTGAGCTGATCAAAAGTTTCTGGACCACACTGAGCAGGCTCAAGCTAAGAAGCTCTTTTGGTGGGTGTTCCTCCAGGTTTCCTTCTCCAGAATGCAAGGCAGTGCTTACTGCCAGCAGAGCCCTGTGCTGACGTGGTCACACAGCTCCAGAGCACTTCCTGGAAGAGCCACGAGCACTCATGGAGCAAGCGAAACCCAAGAATTTACATGAGACTCCATGGGAAACAATTTTGGGATGATCTTTACTCTGAGACAGAGAGACCGAGTCCCACACATCCCTAAATATCTTTTTTGATAGAGAGCCTAGAAACCAGTTAGAAGACAACACTACCAGAGGAGGTAAGGCTAAAAAGAAGGTAACACAGTAGTTGGGAAAAAGACAAAGGAGGTGAATGCTGGATAGTGATAAGGTTTAGTTCTTTCCTCAGCATTACTGGGCAACTTCAGTAAGACTGGACTTGGTATCTCCTTTTTCCACAGGCTTTAAATAGATGCTTTATTGTATTCCATTATTGCCATTTCATTTAATACCACTGCAGAAGCATGTCTGAAACTATACACAAACAGCAAATGTTCACAGAGCAGAGGCAATACTTGAGAAAATTCCTCCCTGCTTTGTCTCCCCTCTCCCAGCTGCACTGTTCCCACTCAAAAGACCCAGGCAGGCCTCCTGCTGCTCCACAGGAGCCACGCTCACACGGCAGCTCGTGCCTGCAGCACGCTGCCAGTTATGTGTGCGCTCATCTGATGCGTTCCCAGCCTCCTGTGCTGCCTAGGGCAATCCTTAACCAATTGGTTACAGGTCTCTTGCTGGCAATTTTCCACTCAACAGCCTACCTCAGCGATCCACCCGTTTGGACTGTGTGCTGTGGTGAGCAGTCCTGTGAGAAAAGCAGCTTAAACATACATCTAAGTAACCACTGATCCAGAGAATGCACTTCCACTCCCCTCTGCCCAGGGCCATTCCCCTGTATATCTGGCAGCCTGCAAAATCTAACACCCTGTAAAGGTCCCACACATTGTTCCAACCCAAATCGTTAATGCACTTGGTTTTGTTAAATCTTGAGTAATTTCTATAGGCCCTCAGCCTTCAAGGGGCAATGCTGCCACCGTTGAGGGAGTCCCAAGACCCCAAGCATTTGACAGTGACTACACCAAAGCACGAGGTGGCTATTTCACCAGCAGGATGGAAAATGGCAAGCTCGAGCCCTTGCAGCCTGCCCCAGCCTTCCCCCAGTATCGTGCTTTGGCAGAGGTAGCTAAACTCCAGCAAAACCCACCAACTTCAGCAGAGGTTATTTATATTGACTTAGCGCAGATCAGGACTTCCAACCTCTCACCAGGGAAAAACGTTCTACCTTTCCCAGCAGAAGGAACTCCACCACCACCAGCAGTTTGAAATGACAACAGGCCCTAGTCACTGAGGTATTCAGATGAGCCAGAGGCACGCCTGTCACAAACACACGCCCTCTTCAAATGTCACATCAAGCAGCAAGGAAAAGGGCAGGAAAAGGCTACCTTGTGATGGGAGGTTTCACCCATGTCTAGAAGCTGGGTAATCCGGGGCCGCCTCATCTCCCGGGTGCTGGCCAGCCTCTGCTTGGTGGTAAGAGACATCTCCTTCAGGAAGGCAGAGGGAGTCAGCTGAAATGCAAAACACCACCAAGAGCTACAGAAATACCTTTCTGCAGAGAGGTTTTTCTCATTCAAGTGCCACTGATGAATAATTTGTGATCACAGCCACTAGATAGTCCTGGAAGTCCCGTGAATTACCTACTGAAATATTTAACATCAGTAAATTAATGATATAGAGCGGAATACACATGCTCTAAGCAAGTGGTTCTGTCCCATTAGCTTCTCCTTCATGAGGTGATGCGACATGTTGGGGGATTTCTGTTCTTTGGGTATTTGTTCCCTCTTGAGTTTTGCTGGATTGAGCCAGAGACCTTTGAAGAGAGCGGGGAGGAGTTATCAGAGATCCCCTAACTCCACCCTTGCACAGTGCTCACAACCAACACGCAGGTGGAGATGGCACTGCTGGGTGAGTCAGAGGAAAGCAGAAAAGCAGCGTTGTGCCAAGACTGAGGTGGAGAGGAATGGGTCCAAGTTTTCATTATTTCTTTTCCATTAGCACTTGTTTTCTCTCTGTTCTGGCCTCACAGACCCCTCCACAGAAGGATACAGAGATGTCTCCTTGACAGAGCCTCAGCACTGGGTCACCTCCAGTGAAGGGAGCTCCAGCCAGCAAAGGGGACAGTTGTGGGTGGGAAGGAGGAATCGCCCTGAATCCACTGCTGTTTGCAGGGCGGCATCTGTGCTCCACACAGGACACGAGATACCATGAAACAACTCTTTTGGAAGCTATTCTATCTGGGACAGCTGTGTCCTGTCAAGACTCCAGGTGGTTTGAGCAGCCCACCACATGCCCAGCTGCCCAGCGGTGTGGCCAGGGCAGCACTGGCAGGTATGCCCACGGGACAGAAGATGTTACTGCCCACACAGCAAAGAGGACGGAAGGAAGCACATGCTTGTGCTTCAGCTGTTCCCGTGCAATGCCCAGTACACTCCTTTATCTCGGCTCCACTGGCACATTCAGGCAAGACCCTGGACTTTCCCTGAAGTGACACAGTCCACCCCCCACTGCACCACGACAGCCCCCTCCAACAGAAGCACGGCAGCAAAGAGGTGGGGAGGTGGTGCCTGGCTCCACAGCACCCTGACAACAGGAGGGAAAGGCAGAGGAGGGACAGGGGCAGCTGCCAGCCTTAACCCAGCTCCTACCCGGCCCCCAGCAGGTACTTACAGGCACACGCTGCTCTGCCTCTCTGACCAGCTTTGGATTAACACGTACTGTCACCTTACTCTGGAGTCCATCAGCCATTTTGGAGGACCCCATGGACCGATGAATCTTGCCAGTGGCCATGACTAGGCAAACCTGGAAGGGGTAATAATGAGACTTTGAAAATCCAGAATCCCATTCATGGCACACCCAAAGGATACACCTGTGTCTCCAGGCTGTGGCATCCTTCCTAAGCAGACAACATAAGGCCGCCCCACACTGTTTCATGACTAGAACATATTTAAGTGGCAGAGTTAAGATTCATAGAAGTAAAACTCCATAAAAACATTCGCTGAGCCAAAACAGCTTTTTGCTGTGGGTGCAGTCCCACGAGCCACAACTATGTCTTTTAATGAACTTCATCTGTCAGCTGACAGTGAGATGCACCAAGGACCAATAGAGATTCCCCAGCTCCACATACCATCATTTACTGCTGTGGCTCCTGCCTTAAGTCCTTACAGTACCATTTTCCCCTTCCCAGCATCCGATCTCTGCTATCCTGGCTTGACACCTTTGCAACTCCCTTTTTATTTACACTTTTTCTGACATCTGGACCACATTTCAAAGAATCATTTAGGTTGGAAAAGACCTTTAAGATCATCGAGTGCAGCTGTAGACCTAGCACTGCCAAGCCCACCACTCCTTTCCCTGGATGTACGCAGGAACTGCTGCTCAGAAAATCACCTACGGAGTTCAAATGCAGGGAAAGGACAGGGAGGGGGAGTTGGCTTTGCAGTCCCTCCCAGCTAGGCCACCTGCTGCACTTTTCATCCTCAGCCTCCACAGCGTTTTCTAGACAGAGCAAGAAGAAGCTAAGCCCTCATGTACACACCGTGCAAAACAGATTTCAGGCCAGAACAGCCCAAAGGCCCTGTGCAAACCAAGGCGGGCAAGGCCAGCGGCGGCGAGGCAGGCAGTCCCCGTCCCCTCCACGTTTCACCCACAGCCCGGGTGCACTCACAGCCGCAGCCCCAGGGAAAAAAGGGAGACAGGCCGGCACATCCTCTCTCCGGGAGCAAAGCTTGCTCCCTGCCCGGCTCTCTGGGGGGGAGGAGGGGCTCCAGCTCCCAGCCCCCGACACGGAAAGTGCTGCAGCCTCCAGGTGCCTCTCGCCCAGCACAAGAGCCCCCCCGCCCTGTGCTCCGGGGGTAACCTCCCCCCTCAGACCCTCCCCATTCCAGCGGCTGCCGTGCAGGGACACAGATCCCGCAGGAGGGCGAGCGCAGCCCGCGGCCAGCAGAGGTTGGGCAGGACCGAGGGCCCCCTGCCCCGGGCACCCCCCTCTCGCACAAGGGATGTCCCCAGCTCCGCGGCGTGGGGCAGGGGGTATCACACCACCCCCCCACCCCCCCCCGAGCTCCCCCGCAGCCCCGGTCCCTGCTCCGCCCCGCTCCCAAGCACCCCCCGCCCGCGGCTGAGCCGCCCGGCAGCACCGGCACCCAGAGCCGCCCTCCGGCTTTCAGCCGGGGAGGGGACGCAGCCACCACCCCCCAGCATCCCCCACCTCGCCCACTCCGCGGGGCCGTGGGGACACACTCACGGGAGGATCCCCGCTGCCAGACGGGCTGTTGCTCCCGTTGCCAGGGCAACTGGGCGTCCCGGCCGGCCCCAACACTGCCATGGCAACAGCGGGGACGCGGGGGGGGGGGGGGGGGGCAGCTCCGGGACACGCGGGCAGAGGGGACAGGGATGCTCAGTGCCCAAAGCCCCAGTGAGCACAGCAAGCAGCCCTGAAACCGCCTCCAGCACACCCGCCCGGCTCCAGCACAGCCGCAGCCCCGGGTGCGTTACCCCGGCACGGGGCAGCGGCTACAGACAGTCCCGGCAGAACCCAAAGGGCTTCTCCCGGCTCGAACAACGCGAGCCGGCGGGCAGTGTAGGGTTAATTAACTCTGCTGTGGAAAGAGCCACACGCCACCGGGGAACACCCCGGGGGGCAACAGAGCCTCCAAAGCTACTCACACACAACCCACAGCAGTGCCAGCACCCCCTCCAAAGGGTCGAGCTGCTTCCTGCTCCCCACGCTTGGTCCTAACCCGGATCCCAGTTCCACCAGTTCCACCAGCTCAGCTGCTTTGCTGCCACCTCACACCTCCCAGCCCGCCCGCGGCAGGGCTCTGGCACAGGCCCACACCGATGCACAAACAACACAACCACCCCTGTCCCTCTCTGGGACACCCTGTCACAAATTAACCCTGCCAAGCGCAGCCCGACAGGCACAGCACTAACTCCTGACTGAACCCCGGCTCCCCCCACGCCCTCACCCAGCAGCTCCACCCCCTGGGCTCCGCTCAGCAGATGCATCACACCCCAGCGCCTCTGCCCAGTGCCCTTGTGCAGGGGCTGGCACGGGGCTAAGGGGAGGTCAGGCCTTGCTGAGCTTGGCTCAAATCCCTCGTGTTCATTCCAAGGCCAGAGATGCTTCTGCAACCAGGAAAACCAGACGGCTTGGCTGGCTGGCCAGAGCACAGCGGAAAACAAGCCACGATCGAGCCACAAACACACACCAGGGCCTGCTGGCACTTCTCACCTTCCCCCCGCTTCCATTACTTTTGGAGCCCCATTTACTGGGATTATGAACTAAATCGCTATTAATATCCAAACTGTCCTTTATTACCCTTTACATTTTTTTGGTGGGAACAGAAGGAAGGTAAACGTCACTTAACTGCTTCACTTCACTAGAGCAGCTGACCCGACGTGACTTTGTGCCTGACCTTACCAAGTGCTCAGAATATTATGAACAGCCTCAAATCCAGGGATCGCTGCTGCTCCGAGTGTTAGCAAAATCAGAACACTTTCCTGCTTTGCAAACCAACAAAAATCAAAGATAAACATGTACAACATTTACTAAGCACTAACTCTGGACTACCAATAATTTTCCCTCCCTTTCTGCCTAACTGGACCAAGGAACAGATGGATTTGCCCACTTATTTTCTGGGACTTGAAAGTCCAGCGCTCTCAAACACAGCTCTACTCTAAAATTTTTTTTTACATCCTGACATTGGGTAAAATCACAGATCATATTCCCTCCTGCTTCCTTCTGTTCCACTCATCTATGCAAAGACTAACATTCCCTTCCCCCCGAGTTTTACACACACCCTGCAATCAAGGCAGTAACTTCACTCCTTCACTCCCAAAACAGCTGCAGCATTGTACATGCCCGAGGTACTGGGCCCTTTACAGGTCCAGGAAAGGACAAGGTGGCCAGTTCCTTTTGTTCTTGCAAGAAACCCCAGAGCACAGCCCTGTCCTATGGACACAAGGCCATGCTGCAGCAAGAGCTGGGATTAAAGGCCTTCAGGGCCCGGGAGCTTGGCAAAAGCTGTGCTGAGGAAGAAGCTGATGTGAGCACTTCGATACGGCCCTAAGGCACCCAAATCCCTTTGTGCATGTGTCCAACAGCTTCCCTCGGTGAAAGAAAACTGAACAGCTCTGATGAGACTGTGCTGACAGGGACGGGAAATTAAGAATAAACAGCAAAGTGCTTAAAGGACATGAAGAACAAAAAGGCAAGTTCCACGTAGAGGCACAGCCCCACGCCTGTACAGATCCTGTGGCTGTCACTGTGCCCCGTGCCAGAGGTCTTGTTTCAAGGGACCCCACGTCACTCGTGGCGGAGCAGCAGCACCAGACTCAGAGCTGTCGGATACCAACTGATCGCCCTCCAAACTTAAAGGCTGGGGATAGATGGGCACACTCTGCCCTACAATACACTGCACCCAGCTGCTCTTGTGGGATCACAGACTGGTGTCTGAATCTTGCTTCAGTACGCACAATCAATCCTCTGTCTTCTTCCTTACGCAAAAATCAACCATCTCCCTCTGGATTAGTTGGTTAATTTGCCTTCCTATTACACTTTGCTGGAAGAGGAATAGAGAAGATCTGTTACTAGTGAGACTCAGGATGCTGTTGAACAATTTTGTTCAGTTACATCATCTTGCCCTGTTCAGGGCTAAGTAGAAAGGTCACATTTCTTGCCTAGAAATCCCCTGCTTAGCTGTAATTACCATATAAACGGCATCTCAAGGGATCCAGGAAAGCAGGAGAATTTCCAGGACAACACTGCTAAGTGGCTGAGTGCTTTCTAAATCAAATCTCACTACCCAGGAAGCCTCACCAGTCACCTTTATATTCCAGTCCCTCTCTATTTTATCACTTTGTACTGTCATCCTGCAATTTATTACAAAAGCTCTACCATAGCTGAGAGAATGAATAGGAGCCCAGTGTTACACCTTCCTGTTATTTAATGAACTTCAGCTGTCTGCTGACACTGAGATGGACCAAGGGCCCCTTCCAAGGGTCCCTTCCAAGGGTCTGCTGGAGAGTCCCCAGCTCCACATACTATCATTTACTGCTGTGGCTCCTGCCTTAAGTCCTTACAGCACCATTTTCCCCTTCCCAGCATCCGATCTCTGCTATCCTGGCTTGACACCTTTGCAACTCCCTTTTTATTTACACTTTTTCTGACATCTGGACCACATTTCAAAGAATCATTTAGGTTGGAAAAGACCTTTAAGATCATTGAGTGCAGCTGTAGACCTAGCACTGTGTCCCAATCCAATATCGGGGCGGGTTCTTAAACGATCCCAAGAGCGAGATTAAGACGCAAACGAGGTCAGATGCTGTATAACCTTGTGAACTTTATATGCTATAACAATTTGTAATAGCGATAGGACAGAGAGGAAAAGAAGGGGAAAGTCAGAAACCCTAAGCAAGAAAGACGGTAGGTATGCAGCTAATTACCACCACCACCAGGGATCCAGCGATGTTCCAGTGGCTCGGACTCGGTGCAGGTGGTGGTGTTCCAAGCTCCGCTGAGGTCCTGGCCCCAAGTAGCAGGTGTTGAAGAGGGGAGCCCCCCGGGAGGAGTACACAGTCCTTTTATTGTCCCAGTCCCCTTGATCTTTTCCAAGGAGTCCACCCATTTCGTGCCAGCCTGCACGTCTCACCCCGATCGTGGGGCTCCTGGTCTCATGGTCCCCCATGCGCAGATGCCCAGGCGCTGGTCATGCTGGCTGGCGCATCTCCCGCATCCAGATTTAGCTTCGGGCGGATGCTGTGGTTTTGTCTGGGACCCTTCGTCTCCTTCAGGGCGTACTCCTCCATGGCAACGGGGTGCTGGGGCCAGGAAATGGTGGTGGTGCTACAGCAATGTTGAGACAAAAGTCCAACACAGTTCCTTACACACTGCCAAGCCCACCACTCCTTTCCCTGGATGTACGCAGGAACTGCTGCTCAGAAAATCACCTACGGAGTTCAAATGCAGGGAAAGGACAGGGAGGGGGAGTTGGCTTTGCAGTCCCTCCCAGCTAGGCCACCTGCTGCACTTTTCATCCTCAGCCTCCACAGCGTTTTCTAGACAGAGCAAGAAGAAGCTAAGCCCTCATGTACACACCGTGCAAAACAGATTTCAGGCCAGAACAGCCCAAAGGCCCTGTGCAAACCAAGGCGGGCAAGGCCAGCGGCGGCGAGGCAGGCAGTCCCCGTCCCCTCCACGTTTCACCCACAGCCCGGGTGCACTCACAGCCGCAGCCCCAGGGAAAAAAGGGAGACAGGCCGGCACATCCTCTCTCCGGGAGCAAAGCTTGCTCCCTGCTGCCTGCATTTCTGACTCCAAGAGAACACATGTGGAGCAGCCCAGGGCGTGGAGAGGGGATCACACTGACACACAGCCCAGCACAGAAGCAAGCCAGCCCCCTCAGCACTTCAGACAAGCCACCCTCCTCCATCCTAGCAGGGTCTGACCGAAGCAGGCTGCTGGCCCTGCTCTCTTCAGAGGCAAGGGAACTGTTGGTTCATGCAGGGAGCCGCTCTACAGGGCTGAAAATCCTTCCCCCATCCCCTGGGAAATGCTGCTGACAGCTCTCATCCTCCTGCAGAAACACACGAGCGTACAGCCAAGGGCAGCAGCAGGCGTGTGGCATTATTAACCTCTCTCTTGCTGCAGTGCCAGAAGGACACAGAGCACCATCAGCCTGCATCCCCCCGGAGCCCTTCTGCAGGCTCCGAGACAAAGCCCCAGCACAGGCACTGCCCAGCTTCTGCACACCAGGACCAGAGCCCCTGGGGGGTGACACAGGCACATCAGAAACATCTTCCCTGGCATCAGTGCTGCACTCACCAGATCGAACCCACAGAGTAACTGGGCACAGCTGGTGTCTTGCACAGGACACAGAGCTGCAGCAAAGGCAAAAACAAGGGCTGCAGTGAGGCCCCAGGGAGAGGAGGGCAGTGCTGGCACAGACACCTTACACCATCCATGGGAGCATTCCCTTCCCCTGTTTTAACCCATGAAGGAAGAACTCCAGCGCTCAAAGACAGGACTGACTGCGACACTCAAACCGTTTTAGATGCTATCAAAAGGTTTCCTACCAAATAACTGCAGTGACATCACTTACCCAGCTGCATCCTCATGAAGTCCCAGTTGTGAATTCCCAAATGGGCAGCCCATAATCCTCTCTAATCCAAGCAGGGTTCATACTTGTTTTCTTCTGAGAAAGAAGGGAAATAAAGTTGGCTCCTTTTAGCCATGTTTCCCCTGACTTCCTCTGAGCAACACAATCCCACATTGCAAGGGAGAATATTAATTCTTTTGGTAGCACACACATCAAAGCACAGCCCTGGGTTTGCTGTATTCCCTTTTATTCCCATGTTCAGAATCAATTTTTTTCCTCACTTTCTGTTTATTTTACATCTCACTTCCAAGCCCTAAGCTGCTTCTCTACTCCTTTTCTAAATCAAGACAGTATCTCAAATGCCTACATTTTGGACACCCTGACATTAGCGGTGCAACCATGAAATCCAAAAAGAGTAAACTGTTTTTTCCCTACTGCTTTTTGAAACAAAGCAAAGCTCTTGGCCCCAACAAATGTAATGCCTCCTAGGTTTTCCTTTTCTGTAATACTATGAAACCATTCAATCCAGCCAGCTGTCTTTGTGTAAATGCAGAAGAAAATTTACAAGCCTCAAGAAGTTAATCACAGCTCAAGGGGAATCTCTGACATGGAGGTTAGCAAGGCAGTAACTGTGAGGCTGTGACTGCCAGCAGACAATGCCACAGGAAGACGGGTCGATTCTGGATGGAGGTTCAGGCCTGACCCAGCTGATGCCTAAGGATACTGCCCTTAGGCATCTCAGCCTAAACAAGAAAGTGGACAGTTGTCAAGGGCACTGATCACCTACACAGTTACAGGATGCTTCAACAGTTGTTCTGGGGCTCACTCTACCTTAATCCCAACTCTCCTGGCCTTGTGTTTCCTCTGACAGTTAAAACCACCTAAGTCCTCACCATACTGAGGGCAGAAACATGCTGCAGTACCAGCACACTGCAGGAGCAGGGCTCAGTGGCCTTTCACAGTCACAGACGCAGAGCAGGGGTCAGCCTCTCCTCCTCCACACCCAGCTCTTCTCCTCAGCTGGCAGAGTCCTGCCATGGCATTCTCCATCCCACCCAGTGCCACGGGACACCATAGGCTGGGGAGCACCAGGCCCCCCACCCCTCCACCCAAGGAGGGCACAGAGCCTCCTTCAGAGCCCAAGCACATGGCAGCTCTCTATTACTGGGCACCTCACACATTTAAAACCATGGCAATACCTGAGCACCCACAGCTCACCAAGATCCTCCCATGGTCAGCTCCAAGGACCACGCTAAATGCCACAAGTGGTCCTTCCCTCCAACTTCTCTAGGCCAAGAAAAAAAACCCTCATGTGCTTTACCTGGTCCACAACAGCTTGGTTGGCATTTGCAGCTTCTGGCATCACTTGGCAGCTCCATTTGCAGCAGGACGGGTCTCATTGGCTCCTGACTTCACAGTAAATCGGTCATCCAAAGCCCCAGCAGGTCCAGTACCTCTCCTGCGAGGCACTTTCAAGCACCAACATCCAGGTCTGTGATCTGAAGCAAAGGAGAGGAAGGACCAGAGGAAATAACCTCAGGTTGCTGCAGGGAAGGTTTAGATTAGACTGTGCTGTCTCAGCTCCAGCTGCATCCTCCTTCCCTGCCTCCCAAGGGCAAAACCAGTAATCTTTATCTCTTCCCCTCTTCCCAACATTAACAATGACTAGATAAAACACATCAAAGGAGACGACATCAGGAAAGGCACGTGGACCGTGATCTGTGCTGTCAGTTCTAACAGCTGGTATCCTTCAGATTCCAGGGAGCTGGAATTTCTCTTACAGCCAACTTGAAAATTAAAACTATTCTCACTAGCCAAGAATTTTTCTCTAAGGACAGAAAACTACTGGCTTGGGATCTGAAGGTTCTTACTCCGAATCGCACTCCTGCAAGTGAGGAATTGAATTAAGACCAGGCTTTTTTCCTGGCAGGTTCTCTGCTCGTCCAGAGAAAGAGGGCGGGAGGGTTGGAAGTTTATTTGAAAGCTGAGACGGATTTTACAGGATCCCAGTTATTTAGATTTTCCATTACACTGAGCCATCACAAAGGCATGGCTAGGTAGGCTTTTTTTAAAAAAAAGTTGCTCAAATTAATCAGATCTAGAACTAAACGAACGCAGGAAAGGCTTTTGCCTTTACAATCCTTTCATCCGTGTCTCCTGATTACGCTTCCCTCTACTGCTGCCCAAATCCAGACGGTTTATGCTTTGGGCCATTTGTTTCACGTATAGAAACTTTGTTTTCTGCCTCTTCTTTTCTTCCATGTATTTGATATTTCTCAGCATGACACAGTTCTGCTGCTGTGTTCACTGGTAACATTCTTACCTGCCCACGCTCTGCGCTGGGTTTCTGTCCAGCTCCAAATCCAGGCTGCTATGACAGAAACTCCAAGTTAGTTTCTCACATTTGGAAAACTTCCCTTCTGTAACTGTCAGTGAGGCTTTGTGATGGTTTAGTCCCTGCCGGGGTCTGAGACCACGCGGCCGCTGCCCCTCCCCCACAAAGGGAGTGAAATATAAAGCCCCAAGACTGAGATAAGGAAAGGTTTAATACAACAGTGCAACAGCAACACAACAAACAACAACAATAACAATAATAGTGATAGCAATGAACAGAGCAAAATATCTACCAATACAGCAGTGAGAGGACCAGATGTACAAAACCACGAGCCCCGCGCTCTCCCGCCAGGATGTGACGTCCGTCCGTCCGGTCCGTCCGCATGGTATCCGATAACCCGGCTAGAGCTCCCCCCCCACTGCTGGCGAAACTTAACTCTATCCTGGTTAAACCAGGACAGGCTTGAAACTGCTCCCATTGGCTGATAGACCAAACCCTTTCTCGTGGTTACTGAAGGAGGTTGTGGGGTCTGACGTCTTTACACTCGAGTTTCATGGCTGTCTTCATCAGCAAATAATTTAAATATGGGGGAAGCAGCAGCAGGCAGAGAATTCACTCTGAGAATGAACCATTTCCTCTGAACCAAAAAACGAATGGGACCAGAGGTTACAGCGTCTGCATTTTGTAGAAGTTTTGTAAGGTTCTTGGGAAGATTATCCCTATGTTGTGACTACAGAGAAAGGGAATTTGCCTGCAGCGGAGCAATCTGCCAAAGCAAGTTTTGGCAGAACTGGGAGGAGGTGAAACACTGAAACCCCAAAACTGTGCTGCCCCCGAATCCCGTTGCACTGTACCTGGGGAGCAGGTGGCATTCGACCTACACACGTGCTCTGGTGTGTATCTCCCACGGGGCTGCCAGCAAGCCAGAGAGAACAGAGGGAAGGTGCAGAATGTTTCTAGAGAAAGATGCAAGAATACGTGGTTAAAAAACAAAATAAACTAAAAAAGAAATACTGTACTGAAGAAAGTACTAGTTAAGAAGGAGCAGTGGGAATAAATGGATGAAAGGGAACATTTGCGACGGCCTGGAAAGGCTACTCAAAGAAAATGCAACACTTTTAGCACAGGTCACCTCCTCTCCTCCACCCGCGGTTTCAAAACCTACTTTGTAAAACCCAATTATGTGTTATGTGTTTCCTTCCCCGGATGAGGCATTTCCCCATCCTCCTTCACCCAGAATGCCTGTTCAGTTCATGAGAACCGTGCTGCCTTTTGACAAGAGCATCCGAGAGAACCAGGCTGTCCCTCAGCACCCTGCATGTGGTTCCCTGCGTTCAGCCCACTGCAGTTACTCACGTCACGCTGGAATTTGTTCAGTTTTCTCTGTCTTTCTGCACATCCCAACCCCCACTGCATTAGTGCTAGGAAGGCTGACGAGTGTGGAAAGATCTGTCAGCATACTTTTTAAATGCCCACCTCACATCATTGCAATTTTCTTTGCAGATTTATGAGGGAACTGCTCAGGTTCAAAGGGTGATCGCAGCTCATGATCGTGTTGCCAAATATAAGGCTCAGAGAAATGTATCCAGCACGGCTGGTGCTGCTGCAGTGCTCTGTGCTCTCAGCGAAGAGGATTGTAGTGCATTTCTCAAGGCAATTAGAAAGGTGTGGGAAAAACCCCTTTTCCTTCCAAAAAGGGAAAATAAAATCTTTTCCTTGGGTACACAGTTAAGCACTACTTCTGTACTCCCCGCCCATTCCCTCCCTTCACTCCTTCTGACTAACAAACTCGCTGATTTCTAAACATTTCTGAATTCCAAAGTCATTGGCTGTTGTCTTGCCCCACTCGCTTGCTCTTAAATCTTTGGCTTTTGGTGGGAGAAGAGGTAAAAAACTTCTCTGTAAAATCTATACGACCAAAATGGGAACAAAATTATTAGTTTTTATTGCCTGCGATGGCATCTAGCACGTAACACGGAATGGGACTTTAGGTGTTTCCGCGTTGTTCAGAATGATACGGATTTGCCTCCACTGTGTTATCACCGGAGTTTGGGTGGATAGCAAATTAGGGAATCTCAGGGAAATCGATGCCGCTCCCTCAGGAATCCCACGTTGCAGCACACTGTCTCTAGGTCACCACTTGCTAAGAGAAATATGCGAACACTGGGGTTTTGTGGCCTCTAGAAACTTGTTTCTGTTAAACAATTGAAAGCGACTACATCTTTCCTTCTGGACCTTTCCAGAACATACAGTCTCATAAAGTACACCACAGACTGGGGTTATTCTTCTCAAATGGTGCCCACATTATCCATATTTTACACACACTCAGGAGTCAGTATAAACAAAAACTAGTTCTCGTTTTCACAGGGCTTCTTTTGAGGGACAAAACCATCTCACTCACCTGAATGCAGCAAAGACTGGAATTGTCATTCGGTGCGTTTATCTCTGGGCCTCAAAGGAACCTGTAACACACATGAAGAAAATCCTTGTTTTCTTGTGCTTTAAGCAAGATGACTTCTTTAGGGATGAATGGGAAGTACAACTCTTGAGAAATACAGACACGTGTTTTTATCAGCGTGGGAAAAAACAAGTATGATCACTCAGTTTTAAATGTGTTTTCATTTTGACTGATCCCACAGCAAAGAACCTGGAGGAAATGGCCTTATTTTCAGTTACAACAATGCTGGAAAGGGCAAGAAATGAGAACCTGACAGCACAATGGTTTTTCACTGTAAAATTAGATGATCAAAGTGTTATTTCTGACCGTCATTGATGCATCCTATTAAAAATCTCTTTATAAGCAGAGAGGTGGGGTTGCTTTTACTCCCTTTGCTTGTCGCATCATTTCAATTGTATTTCAGGCAAACTGCCCAGTGCCTGCAGTGTGCCACAGCCCGCAGCCCCCGAACAGCCCTCCCAGCTCTGCAGCACCAAGGCTGCGCTGGGTCGCTTTTCAGGAGTTAGATACTATCCAGTAGGAACAGATTATCAGCTTCAGAGAGCGTGGCCTCTCTCACTGCTATGCTTCTTAAGCGACTAAATGTTCAATTAGGACGATTCAAGTGAAAGCAGGCACCTTCTCCTTGAGAATGACTTACAGCATCACATTTATTTCACATCTGGTATATTTAAACCTGTTACTCCTTTCCATCAGTATATATACTTAACTGCATTTCTCGAGAAGGAGGAATTTTATTGCTTTTTACCTTGGATAGGCCCTTTTGTCAGTGCTGGCAGAATGCATCTTCCCCGGCCTTCCTGGGGAATCGCTCGGCGCTGGTGAGGCCGCCCCCGAGTGCTGTGTCCAGCGCTGGGATCCCCAGGACAAGAGAGGCGGGGACAGACTGGAGAGGGTCCAGGGATGGGCCACGAAGGGGACGGAGCACGAGGCTGAGCGAGCTGGGGCTGTGCAGCCTGTTGAAGGCTCAGGGGGATCTTGGCAATGTGCACAAACACCCGATGGGATGGAAGGAGGCCGAGGGAGCCAGGCACTCCTCAGCAGCGCCCACCAACAGGGCAAGAGGCAACGGGCACAAATGAAACACATAAAACCCCACCTGCACACAAGAAAACACACTTTTTTTTACTGCGAGGGTGGGTCAAACACCGGCACAGGCTGCACAGAGAGGTTGTGGAGTCTCCAGCCTTGGAGTTACTCAAAATCCAACTGGACATGGTCCTGCACAACTGGCTCTGCTGGAGCAGGGGGGGTGGACTCGATGACCTCCAGAGACCCCTTCCCACCTGAAACCCCATGGAATTCATAGAATCACAGAATCATCTCAGCTTGAAAAGCCCTCGAAGCTCCTCCAGTCCAGCCATGAACCTCACCCTGACCGTTCCCAACTCCACCAGCTCCCTCAGCGCTGGGTCAACCCGACTCTTCAACCCCTCCAGGGATGGGGACTCCCCCCCTGCCCTGGGCAGCCCATTCCAACGCCCAACAGCCCCTTCTGCAAAGAAATCCTTCCTAAGAGCCAGTCTGACCCTGCCCTGGCGCAGCTTGAGGCCATTCCCTCTGGTCCTGGCGCTGGTTCCTTGGCTCAAGAGACTCATCCCCCCTCTCTGCACCCTCCTTTCAGGGAGTTGTAGAGGGCCAGGAGGTCTCCCCTCAGCCTCCTCTTCTCCACACTAAACCCCCCCAGTTCCCTCAGCCGCTCCCCATCAGACCTGTGCTCCAGACCCTGCACCAGCTCCGTTGCCCTTCTCTGGACACGCTCGAGTCATTCAACGGCCTTTTTGGAGTGAGGGGCCCAAAACCGAACCCACTCATCGAGGGGCGGCCTCACCAGGGCCGAGCCCAGGGGTCAGATCCCTTCCCTGGCCCCGCTCCCTGCTGCAAAATTCCTTCGCAGCCGCTCACCCAAACGCCCTCGCTCCACCACGGCCCTGGCAGCCCCGCTCTGAACGCAGCGCCGGGCGGTACAAATCCTGTCGCCAGGTGCAAAGTCTGAATCGCTTAAGGAAGAGCTTCATGGCGGTGAACTGCCACTGACTGCCCTGCGGGAAGATGAGTGCTGTGACACGCCGGACAAGTATTGGCTGGAAAAAAACACCCAACCCCCCTTGAAAACCCCGCAAAAAACCCAACGCACGCCGCAACGCCTCAAACCCCTCCCCCAGAGCCCTCCCCCCGTACCACCCCCCACCGCCCGAAATAAAGAAACAAAGAGACCTTATTGCCTGTGCCCTGTGCCAGCAGCGTTACACACACTTTCCCTTGTACTCTCCGAAGGATGTTTCCGCGCGGCGCGGATCGCAGCTGCAGGGCCCAACACCAGGAACTCACCCCGCACGCAGCCTCACGGGCTGAACTGGGCAGAAAAAGAGTTTATTTGTGAGAGGAAGCGCGGCTGCACGGCCCTGCCCCGCGGCTGGCTCCGGCGCCGGGCTCTGCTCAGAGCCGCGGCTTCCGGGCGGGGTCCTGCCGTGCCCAGGGCGTCCCTGTGCCCGCCGGCACGCGCGGGTCAGGCGCTGGGAAGGGCACCTCTAGCGGGGGCCTTGCCGGAGCTGCCTCGGCCCCGCCGCGCCCCGGGACGCTCTTTCCGGCGGCGGCGGCGGCAGCGGCGGCGGCGCGTGCAGGTACCGCGCGGCGGGGGAAGGGCCCGGCTGCGGCCGCCGGTGCCTGGGCCCGAGGGGGGCGGGGGGGCTCCGGGCTCGGCCGCTCGTCCCAGCGGGGCGGGGGAGCCGGCAGCGGGGCTGAGCGGGCGATCGGGTGCCGGGGGAAGAACCGGCGGGTGCTCGGAGGGGAATCGGTGCCTCTGCTCGGGCACTGAGCTCGGCGCGTGCGGCCTCGGCAGGGCCGGGGGGAGGAAACGCGGCGAGAAGTGTCTGAGGGGCAGAAACGAACTCGGTACCTTCCGGGGCAAAAAACCGCAGCGGGCAGAGCTGTTGAGGTTCATCTGCTAAAGAAGCTGCCAGCTCTGGGAACACTGTGCTGCTGAAGCTCCTCCACTGGTGATGTTGTCTGCGCTCACCGTGAATTCTGCAGCGGCTTCTCCGAATATTCCTTAGCTACGGGCGTTACTGGGGTTTTGTAGACAATCGCTTTGGGGTTTTCCGAATGCTTCTCGGTGCACGTTGAGGTGAAAGATGCGTCTGGCCAGAGGAAGAGGAAAGGTTTGGATTCTCTAGATACTGATTTGCACAGAACTATAGATTGCTGCGTATTAAATTATGTTTAAATAATGAGGGAGCAATTGTACGGAATGTACAGTTACGGACCAGTTTTGATGCGTGTGGAGTGTGTTTACACTCTAGTACCGTACAAAAGAAGTCTTGTGGTAGTCTGTTGCTATGTTGTGCTCCTCAAATCTGCTTTTTTCCCTCTGTTTAGCTGGAGATTTCTGTTCAGCGGGTATTTCTCTGCTGTGCACTTTTCCCCCGAGCAAAAGGGCTCAGTCTCAGTCCTGTTGCGCACAGCTAGCTCCGCCGTAGCTGAAACGTCTCACCATCTCTTCTGTCTCCTGTTTTCTCTCTCAGGGGCCCCGTGGTGAAGAACAGTCCCCAGAGGGCTCTGGTGCTCCCAGACAGCGTCTTGATGGCTTGTGCCGTGTCCCTCTGGTGCCGTCTCCAGGAGCGGGTGAGTGGCGTCACGCCGCAATAAGGCAGCGTCCCACTTTGGGAAGAAAGTGTGCTGGGTTGGAACCCCTTGGGCAGGCCGGGAGGAGGCTGCCTTCCCGGGTCAGGGATGAGCGCTGGCATGTATTATCTGATCTGGAGTTGATGTCTGCCCCCGCTTTAGCTCTAGAATTACTCTGAGACCCGGGGAGCTCCGGTTCCCTTAGGCTGTGTCCTTGGAGCTTTCCCACGCTGTGGCATCCCGTTGGCGTCCCAAACTCTGGCCCGGCGTGAGGAGAAGGGGCCCAGTTTGGGTTTTGTCCCGTTTGGGCGCTGGGGAGGCAGAGTTCTGGGCTGAACGCTGGTGTTAGAGGAGATGCTTTCCCGTTCCCTGCCTGCAGCTCTGGATACCCCAGGGGAACAGCGTTGGCAAGTGCTGGTGGAGAGACGTGGGGGTGACCGTGCCCAGCCTGCCTGGGTGAGCCTGTTCCGAGTGCCCCCACCCTGTTCAGTCCCACCTGCACCTCCAGAAGGCTTGAGGGGCCGTGGTCACGTCTGCCTCGGGTCACAGTTAACAGTCACGGGTTCAGATCGGCTTTCTAAGGCGGAAAAGCAACGATGATCTATTTTCTGCTGGGGCCGTAGTTCCGTTTAGGGTTTGCAGTCGCCATCTCCTGGCAGGTTTTCCTTTTGCACATTCACACGCTCCTTAAAATGCTGTGAACGGACACCGCTTTGCACAGCAGTTCAAAAGCTTCTGGCAATCCTACCTGTATCTTGCAGTGTTCTGGGACAGGCACATCGCTGGTGGCGTGTGTGCTTCTGGTTTTGTTGTTTGTTGGACGTCTGGGCGTTGTTTTTTTCAGGTGAAGGTGATAATGAGCAGGCTTCAGCTGACACTGTTGTTTCCTGGAAGTTGTACTTTCCTATGACCCCCAGAAACGTGGCCAGACGTGCCACAAATGGTATTTCCCGGGGAAAATAGAGGGATTTCTCAGTGCCTGTGTGTTGCACGAGACATTGTAGATAAGCCGGGTGGTAGATGTCCCCGCAGCTGCCAGGAGCGTTAATGATCAGAGTTACCCAGTCTCTGCCCGTGAATCCATTTGTTCTGTGGCTGATCCTCCGTGAGCCGAAGGGTGAGAGGAATATACGGGATTGACCCTCAGGCTGATGCAGAATAGTCCTGGAGGCCGTGTCCAGCCTGCAGAAAGCAGCTTGACTGCTCTGGGGGTTTGGTTGTTTTCTTTCAAAGAAAAGAGCAGTGCTCTGCCTGATCTTTTAGGATCTTTTTCCACAAGCTTTACTCTTGTAATATATTATTTACTCATTACTGTTCTATAAGGGCATTGTGTAACTGGAAGTTTTATACAAAAGCAACATTAATGGAGAAGTCCGACTCCTTTGAAGCTAAAAGGTGAGATGTGCGCTTGTTTTGCATCCTCCGTGCAGGACTTGGTTCCTGCTTTGAGATCTCCCTGCCTTTACTCTGCTGAACTGTGCTTAGTTTTTCAGTACCAGCTGCTGTCTGTAATTGTGTCTCTCTGGTTGCACAGGATTCCTGGCTGTACCAGACCGGCTGCATGAAATAAATGTGGACTTGCTGGGTCGGTGGCTTTGTGACCATCAGGCACCTTCTGGAGGACGTGGAGGGGAAGCAGAGAAGGTATTAGGTGGCTTCTTTTGTTTGTTCAAAGCTCAATGGAGATTATTTTGTCTGAAGTGGAAGAATTTGGGGAAAATAAGGTCATGACTCTTAGGAAATACTGTGTAAAGTGCTCAGAGTGTTTTGGCCTTTGTTTTGGTTCTTTGTTCTGTCACTAACACTTGTCCCCCAGTCTTGAAGTGCACCCCAGAGGGTGGCCTGTGGCCCCCCCCAGTGTCCCTGTGGCCCCCCCCAGTGTCCCGTGATCCCTCAGTGGTGACAGAGACGGTGTCTTGGGGGTCCCCAGAGTGTCCCTGGATGTCCCCCAGTTTCCCCATTCCTGCCCCCCCCGGTATCTCCCAGTGTCTCCCAGTGTACTGGGTAGGACCCCTCGGGGATGGGGGGGTGACAGGGTGTGAGCTGGGGGCCTGTCGATGTCCCCCAGGGGTCCTGGGACCCCCTTCCAGGGCTGCCCGCCCCCCCCCCCCCCCCCCCCCCCCCGGTGACCCCCTGTTAATACCTGCACCCGCATGCAGTTAATAACCCAATAAACTCCCAGTGCCCCCCGGTTCATCCCAGTGCCCCCCCGAGCCGCCCAGTGCCCTGCAGTTTATCCCAGTGCCCCGCAGTGCAGCCCTGTCCCTCCGCGTCCTGGGGCTCTTGCACCCGCAACAGGGCTCTGCACTTGTGCAAATGGGGCTTTGAACAAGTCCCAGGTGTTGCACCTGCATTTGCACCAGCCCCGGACGTGGCACGTGCGTTTGTACAAGCTTGCGCGTCGCACAGGCCTTTGCACAGGCGTTTGTACGAGTCCCAAACGTTGCAGGAGCCTTTCCCCAGCCCCAAAGCTTGCACGAGCCTTTACACAAGCCCCAACCTTTGCACACCCACTCGCACAAGCCCCACCATTATCGGAGCCTTTGACCCGCCCTGCCCAGGGGAGGGCAGGGGTTGGGGTGGGACCAGCTCCGTTAAAACCAGCAGCTCCCAGTTCCCCACCCCTCCCTGCTCCCACTGACCCCCCCAGTCCCAGTGCCCCCCCCGCCCCCGCCGTGCCCCTTCATTTCACCCCGCTCCAGCTCCCCCTTTGCCGCCGGCTCCAGACCGTGGCGGTGCTGCAGTGGGTCTGCTCCTGCCTCGCCCTCGGGGAGTAGCTGGGGGTTGGGGATTTGGCCATTTGGGGAGGGGGGGTGTTTCCCAAACCCCCCTCGGCCACCCCCTCCTCCTCCTCCCAGCTGCTGGGGGCAGTGCCGTGCCTGCAGCAACCTCCGCTTACTTAAGATGGAGCTTTAGCGGGCGCCCAGGAGATGGCGAAATCTTCTCGTCGGTCGGTCGCTGTAGGGACACGAATCACCACACATGGCATTAATTCTCATTTTGGGGACAAAGAGACATTTTCACACATCCCTGAACTCCAGAGATCCTTGCCTGCCGGTACTCTGCTCGTTCCTAATCTAATGACTTTTGTTTGTGCCTTCTGTGCTCTTTCCCCGAGGCAAAGAAGGGACCCGCGTGTGGTGGGTTGATCTCAGCCAGGAAAAGCCCGACCCGGGGATGGAACAGCTGATTTCAGCGGCGGCCTTGGGAGCAAGGACAGAGGTGGTCGGGGCTGTGGGAAAGGAGGCGGGGAGGAGGGCATGTGGGGAACACCAGGAGAAGAGAGAGAAGGAGGCACTAGAGGTCTGAGTGTAACCACTGCAAACGTAAATTCAACAACAAACTTCATCAGTTTGTTGCAGAGCGGAGATGGAGCCAAGGGGTGACGTTCCCCAGCACAGTGCTGCCCAGACACTCACGGACACGGGATTGCTTAAACCAAACTAATTTATTGGGGATTTCTTTAGGGTATTTATCTATTTCTTTATACTACTATCAATATTATTTCTATGGGGTATTTATTGACGCCCTCCTGCGCCTCCGAGCTGGAGCAGCGTGCCAGCGGAGCGGGTCAGAGGCTGCGCGGGAAGCGGGGACCCGGCTGGTGTTGGGATGCTCCCGGGGCAGAGGAGGCGGCGCAGCACGTTCCCCGTCAGGAGCTGCTGGGGGTGCAGCAGCGCGTCGCCGGCAGAGCCCCCGCGGTGCCCGGCGCTGGCGGACGACGTGCCCCAGGGGTGGTCTCAGGGGCGCGAGCAGCAGGTGCTTGGGGACGTTGTTCTGGGGGCGCTCGTAGGTGCTGCCCTGTCCCAAGGGTGGATGCGGCCCCGTCAGGAGGGAGTTCTTGGGGCAGGCTTGCTTGGCAGGCACCGCGGAGCTCCCTGCCTTCTGCAGAGGCTTGTCTCCAGCCAGGGTGTCACTGGGCTCTGCTTTGCCCTCGCAGTCCTCGTCCTCCTCTCTCTGAGGCTCCTCGGCACCGCTGGCGCTTCCCTGCTGGCTGTCGCTGTCGCTGTCAGCGCTGCGCTGCCTGGGCAGCCAGTAGAGCCCCAAGAGCACGAGCAGGGCGTCGGCGGAGGCCCAGAACCACCAGTGCTGGCAGGCCCAGAGGAGCAGGCCTTCCGGAGCGAGGCCGCGCTGCTCCTGGCTGCTCTGCTCCATCTCCTCCAGCAGCCGGGTCATCTGCCGCTCCTGCTCCTCGCGCTGCCGCAGGAGCTCTTGCGTGGCCGCGTCTTGCCGGTCCCCGGCTCTGAGCACATACTGCACGATGCTCAGCAGGGTCAGGATGCGGGTGATGAACACAGCCATGGTCTGGAGGAGCAGGAGGGAGAGAAGGGGCTCAGTGGGGCTGGGTGGGAGGGAGGTGGCGGCTGGGGCAGCAGGGGAGAATATGCCAGGGCTGGGGCCAGGTGGGAGAGGGCCCGAGGGAGCTGGGAGGCAGTAAGGGGGAGGGTGGTGAGCGCTGCAGGGACGGGGACATCTCCCCACAGCCCCCAGGCACTGGCCGTGGCTGGCAGCCCCGGCACCCCTGCGCCCAGCCCCGAGGGCGGCACCTGCCCTGCCCCAGGCGCTCCCCGCAGCGGCTGCGCCCTCGCCCCGGCTGTAGAAACCCCCCTGAGGGGCCAGAGCTTCTGCCCCGGCCCTCGTCCGGCCCAGCCTTCCCCCCGCCGGCCTCACTCACCGCTGGCCCGAGCCGTACTGCAGCGGGTGCTGCCGGCTGGCACCCTGGTGACATCCCTCGGTGACTTCTCCTCTGTGATGTCACAGGCACCAGAGCCCCACGGGGACACCCGCCCCTTGGGCCACGGCCACTGCCCCTGGCTCTGCAGCCCCTGCAGGGGCAAAGCACAACCCCCCTGGCAGGACAGAGCTCCTGGCGCCCCTAAACAGAATCACAGAATCATTCAGGTTGGAAAAGACCCTCGGGATCATTGAGTCCAACCATCAGCCCGACTCTACAACGTTCTCCCCTACCCCACATCCCCCCACAGCTCATCCAAATTCATACCAAACCTGCAGGTCACGCTGTCCAGGAAGGAAGTGGCACCTCAGCTGGCTGGAGCTGTCACCCACAGGCAGAGGTGGCTTATGTTGGCAACACTTTCGAGCTTCCTTCAGCTCTATTTTCTGCTCCGATCCTCCCGTCTTTTATCACATTCCACCTCAGTTTCCCACTTGCAAAACACCAGCTGAGCAGCCGAGCCGGAGAAGGAAAACCGCCGCCGAGGAGCTGGGCATGGGGAGCCTCGGTGCTACCCCAAGGTGCACCCCGCTGCCTCCTGCCTTGGGCACTGGGTGTCTGGGTGGGTTTGCTGTGAGATGAGGCTTCCCAGCACTGATGCCCTGGTTTAAGTGCTACTTTAGACAGGTATGTGCTGCCTTCCTCCAGTCCTGCTTGCAACGGGGCAAGATTTTTCTCCTCACACTGCAGAGTTGCAGAAGCTGATGGAAAGCTGAGCTGGTTGAGCCTGGAGCTGGTGATTGCAGGTGTGGTTTCTGAGCAGCAGGTGCGAGCTGATGGCACTCGTTGCTCTGATTTATTACACTCCGCAATAAATTCGTAAGACCCCACTATCAGAAGAGATCAAAAATAGGCTACTTCAACAGGCCGTAGTTTGAGGAGCTTCTCCTTCCCCCACTCTCTATAAACAGCCTCACCCTGGGAGCTTGAGATGTCTTTAATTAAACGGAAGGGTTTTTACTGTCACCAGAAATAGAAGTCTGGAGATGCTGATGCCCTCATCTGGTGTTTCCTGCCATTGTCCTGGCTGTCGGTCCTAAAGCCTTCAAATATTGCAGGTGCTTCTGACAGACACAAGCAATGGCAGCTGAGTCTCATTTCCGTGTGTTCCCCGGCGGGGGCACCTCTATCATGTCCCCAGCGTGGGAAACCAGCTTGGACCGCGGCTCTGTCATGGCAGCAGAACACGCGTGATGAACTGTTTCCTGCCAGTCCTGTGCTGGGGCCGAGAGACAAATCCATGGCATCGCTACAGAGGAGGAAACATTTCCACTGAATGGGGGTTTTTTCCCCTTCAGTTTCACTCCTTTTGTCAGCACACTTACCTAGAGCAAATATTTTATTTCATTCTTACAAACAGTCCCCGCTGTTTTCAAGAGGAATGGAGAGTTCCTGCAGCACAGGCACCTGCTGCTTGTTGCAGGCTGGTAGCAACCCACTGTTTTAAACACAGCTGCAGCTACAAGCCCATACCCCTGACAGCCTGTTGGCCAGCACCCCAGCCCTTCTCCTGCCCTTTCCCTCGAGCTATTTTTAACACACACGCTCAAATCCATGCTTTTTTTTTGCCCCCCCCCCCCGAGTTTTTCCAGTTTCTGTCTCCCTGTAGAATAAGAAGCCTTGACTCACGCTCTGTGCTGTGCTGGTGCGGAGGTGACCTGGCAGCAAGCAGAAATGCTTGTGTGATGCTGGGGGGACAAAAATAAGAGCCCCCTGATTTGGGAGGAGTGCTCCCAAAATGCCGTGGGGATGTTTAGATCCATTTAGGACATTTGTTTTCCTTCACTGGGAGTTTTTCTGGTTTGTCTCTCTCCTACTATGAAGTTCTGACTGCAAATAATAATTTATTAAAGAACTCTAAAACTTATTATTAGTATCTGGTTGGTTTTATTAGAAACCAACCACTCGTTTCGGTGGAAGCATGTTCTTTACCATGCAGGCTGCCACAGGTTGATTAGCCCACTGTCATGCTAAGAAAGGCTGTGCTGGTGGTGATGTTCTTCTGCCAGCCTCTAGGGAAAAAAAAGAAAAAATCCATTTTTTTTTACTCGGAGAACTGAAAATCAATGGTAGTTTTACTGGCCGGAGCTCAGCTATAGCAAAACTTGGGCCAACATCTCTGCAGGTGTAAAGCAGTACAGCGGCTTTGGCTGGAGAGTGCTCGTGCCAGCTGAGCCAGATGGGTTTTATTGCCTGTTTGGTCAAATTAAAGGAAGTTTGGGTCTCATGTCAATTCTGACAAAGAGATTTGTAAGCAGGAGCATTGAGGATGGCAAAAAGTCCTGCACATGACCACTTGTTATTACAAACGAATCAGACTTGCATGGTCAGCACAGGATCCCCGGGCTGTTACTGACCCTAAGACCTGTCCTCCTCCTGGGGAGGTCAAACCGGGCTGTTATTTGTGTGGTGTGAGCAGCGATCACCCCAAAACCTCAAACCTCCCCCGACAGCAGCGGGGCAGCACGAGGGCGGCCCTGGCTTGCACAGGGAGCTCCACGGCCCCGGCTGAGCCCCGGGCTCGGGCTCCCGGCTCCCCCCATGGCCCAGCGCCACCAGCAGCAGCAGCCGCAGCAGCAGCCAGGAGCCTTTGGGGAGAAGTTCTTTCTGGCGCTGTCCCACGTGTGTGTGCAGCACACGCACCCCCACTTCTGCTGCTCCGACCTGTGCCGGATTGTTCCAGCCCTGCAGCGCACCCAGAGACTCCTGACTGCCCGGCCCGTGGGGAAATCAGATCCCCCTGGTCAGGGGAGGGACGGAGGCGGGTCTGTCAGTGGCCGTGCTTCTGCTGGCTGGCGAGGAAGAAAAGGAATGTCTGTAAAAAAATAAATAAATCTTTTCCCCACGGCAGCAGCTTCCCTTCTTTTTAACATTGTTTAGGCAGCGATAAACCAGCATGCAGGGAATAAATAATTAACGAAATGAGTCTTTCACAGGTCCCGCCCCTCCTGGTTGTCACCAGGCGCTGTTCTTCACATCCCCTTTCCTTAACCGCCGCCCGTTCTTCCACCTCCAGCCACCCTTTGACAAATGTTTCTTCTCATTTTCCTCGGGGTGTTTTCCCTTGAATTCCCCATCACGGGCGTGCCGATACGTGTTAGGGCGAGCGGATTGTGGTGGGAATTACAGCTGCTGTTTGCAGATCGCACTGCGGACCCGTGCTGGGGCAGCGGCCACCAAAGGCCACCCCCACCCCGGGAGAGGGAGCAGCTCTTGTCCGTGGGGAGCGAGCTGGGCGCTCCTCACGCCCCCCCAGCCCGGCACACGGGCTCCTCTCCCCGCTCTGTCCCCTCTGTCCTCTCTTGCCCTCTTCCAGCCTTCCCTTTCTTCATCCCTCACTTCTCCTCTGCTCTCTGGCCCTGGTCAGATACTTCCTTCACCCCCCCGCTATTGCGTTCTCCGAACAGAGCGAAAAGCGGGGAGAATTTCTTCACCGCGAAGGTTGTCGGGCACCGGGACAGGCTGCCCAGGGAGGTGGTGGCGTCCCCAGCCCTGGGGGTATTTAACAGACGCGTAGACGTGGCGCTCGGGACGCGGTTTAGTGGTGGGTTCACCAGTGTTGGGTTCACGGCCGGACTCGGTGACCTTAAAGGTTTTTTCCAACCAGAATTATTCTGATTCTCCGATTCTATTAATTCTCTAGTGCTGTCTTGCACCCAGTAAGGGAACGCTACTGCTGGTACCTGAAGGGATTTTGGGGTTTTTTTGAGAAGGCAAAATTGCCACTTGGTGTCGTGGTTTAACCCCAGTCGGCAACTAAGCACCTTCCCCCCCAGCAGGATGGGGGGAGGAGAATTGGAAAGGGAAAAGTGAGAGAAGTGGTGGGTTGAGATAAGAACAGTTCAATAACTGAACTAAAATAACATCAATAATAAATTGTCATGAAAAGGAAAAATTAGCAAAGAGACAGAAATGAAACCTAAGGAGGACAAGTGATGGCAATGAAACCAACTGCTGACCACCAACCGACCGGTGCCCAGTCAAAACCAGCCCAGCTCCCCAGTACAGGAGAGGATTTTGGTGCTGGGACAAATGGCGACGTGCCAGCTTGGCGTGGGGGTGCCTTTTTGTGCCCTGAGACCCCTCGGGAGAGGCAGGATGGGCTAAAGCTTCCCTGCTCCTCCTCCTCCTCCTCCTCCTCCTCCTCCTCCTCCTCCTCCTCTCTGGGCTTTGTGGTCTCGCGGGACACCCCGGGTGCGGGTGTGCGGCCCTGGGGGCAGCGGCACAGGGACACTGCTCGGGGGGGTCCCCGTGGGAAGGACACCGTGGGACTGGGCTTGTTGCTCCAGCTTGATTTAAAAAAAATTTTATTGAAGTACGGCCTTTCCCCGAGAACTGCACCTCTCCGAGGGTCATCAGGCGCAGCACCACAGCGACCGCAGGCTCCATCCTGACCTTGGCTTCTGCTTTAGAGCTGTCAGGATGAGGACGGTCTGAGCTGCCAGGCACCTGATGGAGTGCTCAGCATCGTTCTCCAAGGACTGGAGGGCTGCGAGAGAAGGAAACAGAGCAGAGGTGAACCCCCCCTGCCCGCAGAGACCCCAGGAGCCCAGGCTCTGTCCCCCGCCCCACCAGCCCCCGCCAGCACAGCACTGCCCCTACTCACCACTGTGGCAGATCTCCCACAGCTTCTCCAGCCTGAGGATCCTCCGGCGCCGCGCAGCAAGCCCTGGGGCACAGGGCTCCTGTCAGAGCTCTGCTCCCCCTCAGCAGGGCTGTCCCCCAGCAAGGACAGCACCCGAGGGTGCTGGGACCCAGCAAGACTCCCAGCGAGCCCCACCAGTGGGGACTGGGGCCGGGTGACCAGAAACGGGTCCCCGGGAACTCACCCATGAACCTGACGGCCGCCTCTCGCACGCTGGCCTGAGGGTCCTCCACATAGGGCAGGCTCTGGAGCAGATACTTGTCCGCGCTGTTCCTCTTGTGCGTTATCTGAGGGAGCACAAGGGCACGGGGCTGGTACGGTCCCTCCGCAGCCGTCCGGACCATTCCCTCCTGCCAGCACCCCGCTCCCTCCCAGTGACTCCCGTCTCCCAGCCAGGAGCCCCGTGGGGCTGAGGGCCAGAGAGAGCCGCAGGCAGAGGGGGCTGGGGGTGCTGAGACCCCTCCATCCTGCTGCCAGGGCCCAGATGGGCCGGGGTCTCGTGGAGAAGAGCCCTTGGGGGCGGCGTGCTGGAGGGCAGGGAAGGAGGATGCAGCTGGAGCAGCGGGGCTGGAGCAGGGCGGCGATGCAGAGCGGCACAGCCCCCCCCACGGCACGGCTGCAGCCCCCATCCAGCCTGGCCCGGGGCTTTGGGGGTTGTCCTCACCAAGTACTCTCCGATCAGGGGTGTCTGCCCTGTCTCGGCCAGGAAGCTGAGCCTCCTCCAGCCCAGGAACTCTGCACAGGCGCGGAGGGTGTCCCAGGAAGCCTGCGGAGAAGCAGAGGCTGGGAGATGGCACCAGAGCCCAGGGAAGGAGACCTGGCATCCTCCTCCTCTGGGCCGGGCTTTGAGCTGCAGGGACGGGGTGATCCCGGGATTGGATCCCCCTTCATTCCTGGGGCCATCCCGCGCTCTGGGAGCTGGCCCCGACACCCGGGGGGTCTTTGGGCACAGCCCTGGGGGACAGGGATGGGGGCTCAAAGCACACAAAGCCCGTGGGGACTCGTGTGCTCGGTGGCCACGGGCCACTGCTGAGCAGGGAAATGTCTGTGCCCAGTTCTCCGGCCCTGCTGGTGCTGGGGCTGCAGGGACCCTTCCTCTGGGCTGGGGGGGCCCCCACCTCCCCCTCCAGCTCAGCAGCAGGGGGTAAGGAGGCCGGTGGAGGCGGGACCAGCGCAGCGGGACCCTGCGGTGACACACAATCCCATTGTCCCTCACGGCCAGGCCACCCCCGTGGTGTCAGCACGCCCTTCCCCGTGACACCAGTCACTGATCTCTGACCTTGGCCACGCTCTCGATCTTCTCGTTGGTGTGGAAGAACAGCGGCAGCACCGCACCCTGCACTTTCTTCACCATTTTTTTGGTGTTTCTCCCCACCGCGGTCTTCATCACGTCTTCGAAGAGGCGGATGGAGAGCTCCCGCACCCGGCTGGACTCCTGGCAGGGAGGAGGACAGAGGGAGCTCAGCATCAGCCGCTCCTCGCCCACGGGGAGCAGGGGCGTTAGCGTGGCTGGGGGGAAGAGGAGCTGCCCCAGGGTCGGATCCTGAACGCAGGAGCCGTCGGCCAGACCTGCAGCTGCGGCTCAACGGCCACAGAGCCCTGAAAGGCCTCGGAAGAGGAGTGGGGAGGGGAAGAGCCTGGAAAGGCCACGGAAGGAGAGTGGGAAGAGCCCCAAAAGGCCACGCAAGAGGAGCCAGGGGGACATCCCTGCCCAAATGCTGCCCGCAGGGCAGGGCTGAACGTCCTTCACCCATCGCCTCAGCTCCAGCTCCCGCCTTACATCATCGAAGAGGAGCAGGAGCTTCTCCGCCAGCCTCAGAGCGATGAGCTTGGCCTCTTCCCTCTTCATGTGAGGAATCACGTTGATGAAGAGCATCAGGGCCTTCATCCTGATATCGCTGCTGGCTGCCAGCAGGTTCTCCATGATGTCAGGCAGCAGCACCAGCATTTTCCTGGCCTGTATGGAACACACCGGTCACCTTCTTGTGAAGTGGTGAAAGACCCCCCCAGGCACCCCCCAGCCCCTCCAGAGCAGGGAAGGTGCTTGGAGCCGTCACCCCGCACCCTCCCGGCCGGGGCCAAGCCACCGCATCCCCCAGGCCCCGGCTACCAACTTGGCTCCCCTTGCTGACCCCCCACTCACCGTTTCGGGTGTTTTTGAGAGTGTCGTGAGGCCCGCGAGCACGAGAGAGAGCATCACCGGGCTGGGACGCCTCAGGTACCTCTGGGTTTTGTAGAGGGCAGCAAACTGCTTGTCGTCAATGACAGCGCTGACCAGCAGCTAAAATGGAGACAGTGGTGAGAGACCAGCAGAGCTGCGGGGCTCCCTCCCCTGCACCGGTACGGCCCGTGGCAAGGGTCTCCTCTCCCCTTGAAGCCACCTCCGAGTCCCCACATCTCTGTCCCGGGGCCAGAGCCGGGCAGGGGGATGCAGGCGGGGTGGAAGGCAGAGCGCTGCCTGCGCTGGGACAGGCTTGGTGGGGCCAAACCAGCACCGGGTGGGCCCGAGTGTGTGGCACAGGGGTCTGGGAGGAGGAAGAGGAGGAGGAGGAGGAGGAGGAGGAGGAGGAGGAGGAGGGGGAGGAAGGCAGAGCGCTGGGGCTGAGCGTGGTCACTCACAGCCAAGGGGTAGATGCAGGCGTCGTCCGCGGCACAGCTGAACACCCTGCGCAGCCGCCAGTCCCGCAGCACACCGAGCAGCTCCGACACGACTCTCCACAAAGCCCAGGGCACGGAGATCATCACCTCCCACATGGCCACGGCAGCGCTGCGGAGCCAGAGCCAACTCGGTCAGCAGAGCTGCCTCGGCTCCTCCAGACCCCAGCCCTGCCCACCCCCCTCATTTCGGGGTGCCCGGGGAGGCAGAGGGGGTGAGGTTCTGTTCCCCATGGGGCAGGGGCTCCGCTTTGGCCGGCTATGGCCGGAGTGGGAAGCGTGGTGGGATGGAGAGCCCTGCTCCTCGGGGATATCCCACAGTTTTCCGTGGGTCTGGCAGCCAGAGAGTCTCTGGGCCACTCTCCCCGTGGGGAACGAGCCTTCAAGGCTGTCGGGGCCGGTACCTGTCACACATTGGAGAGATGACCAACAGGCTCCTGACCACCTCCCTGGGGCTCCACCTGGTCAGCAGCAGCAGCAGCGAGTCCAGGCTGCGCCGGGCCGGCTCCGCGCGGATCTGCTCCACGTTTGTGTGGATGCATCTCAGGACTTCTGGCACCTGGAAGGGACACGGGTGAGGATGGTGCTGCCCTTCCCATCCCTCCCTGCCGCCTTGACATGGCTTCGGGTGCCCGAGAGAGCCGGGTTAGGGCAGGAAGAACAAGACTTGACACGGTTTGACACGGAAGGACAGTTCAGCCACGGGGCACTTACATCCGTCAGCCAGGACGCCGGGTCTGTCATGGCCGTGTCCACAACGCCGCTGCCCAACTGCCTGTCGTGGACATCGTCTGCCGTCAAGGCCTCGATGGCCACGAGGAGAACATCTGTCTTCTGAGAAGGCTGGAGGTATTCGCCAAACACCTACAGGTGGAGGGACGGCGGGGGAAGACGTGTCACGCTGAGCTTGGCTGAGCAGCTCGGCCACCTCTGGGTCCCCTTGCTCGCACAAGCCGATGCCACGGACAAGGGTCCCGGGGAGGGGGGAGCTCGTTACCGTAGTCATGTCGCTGCTCTCAGAATCCCATCCCGGTTTCTCTGGCATCTCCTCTGGCAGCGTCTCGTCTACACAGAAACATGGAAGAGTAGGTAAGACAACGGCCATCTTGGCCAACCAGCCTCCCAAAGGGTGAAAAGAGCCTGAAACGGGGGAAACGGGGTCCTGGCGTCGGCCCCCTGACTCACCGATCCGCAGCGGCAGGACCGTCGTCACCTCGCAGGGCTCTAGCGGAGAGCTGCTCTCCGGGGGAGACCCCACCTCCTCCCAAACCACCCTGGGGCTGCTGGGGGGTCTCTCTGCCATCCTCAAAACTGGGTGAGGGACAGCGGGGGGGGTTCAGCTTTAGGGAGTGACGGGAAAAGACGTGGGCTGTGCTCAGGAGTCTCCTCGCTGCGCTCCTGCCCTGTCCCTTCCCCGTCTTGTCAGACGCTGCGGGGCTGCGCTGCTTAGATACGGTGCCGTGGGGTGACACGGAGGGGTGTCACAAAGGGGTGTCACAAAGGGGGGTCACATTGTGACCTGTCACCTAGGCTGGGTGGGGCAGGGGTTCCGCTGCAGGGGATAGGGACCCAGCTTGCCACTGGGCCATGGCTCCTCTCGGGGTGTCCCCAGCCCCCCATCATGCCCCCTCAGGACCTTCCTGTACCCGCCGGCTCGTCCCAGAGGGTTCACACACCCCGGCACGGCCCCCGGACCTTCTGCTTCGATCCTGACAGAAACACTCCAGACTGCCCCGTCTCTACTTTGCGGTCACCTGGAGCGTTTGCTCGCCTGTCTCCCGTTCTCTCCCACACTCCCAGAGCAGCTTTAATCTGCTACAGCAGTGTCCTGGTTTCAGCTGGGATAGTTCATTTTCTCGAGCTGGGAGGGAGCACAGCCGCAGTGCTGTGTTTTGTGACGGCGGGATCTTCCTTCTGTCGGGATCGCTGGCCGGGAGCGGGCTGTTGGTCGGTGGGTGGTGAGCAGTCGCCTTGTGCATCACCCATTTGTACTTTCCATTGTTGTTATTTTTTTGCTTTACTACAATCACTAAACTGGTTTTTTTATCTCAACCTATGAGTTTTCCGTGTGTCCCTCCACTCTCTTCCCCCATTCCCCCGACGGGGGGAGGGGGAGCGACCGGCTGCGTGGTGTTTGGCTCCGACCGAGTTCAAACCACGAGAGTCCTTTTTGGTGCCCAGCGTGGGGCTCGAAGGGTTGAGATAACGGCAGATCGGGTCAGTGTGTCAGAACCATTTGTTAGGAGCATTCATTAGATTGGCTTAGCAATTGCTGGGCACAATGTCGATCGCTTGGCTCCTTAAAATTTCTTCTCCTCATTTCACACAGAATCACAGAATCATTCAGGTGGAAAAGACCCTCGGGATCATCGAGTCCAACCCACAGCCATGGCAAAGGTCCCTGGGGAAGGTCCCTCCCATGGGACCACGCTGGGCTGATCTCAGCGCCACTGGCCAACTGCCAAACCCTTCTCCCCCTGCTGCGGTTGCAACTGATTAAAAAAGTCGACGCTCTTTTGCAACTTTCCCCCTTTATTTTTATTCCTCTTTTTCCTGATGGCTCCAGCCAGGGCCTCTCCGGCCCGGGGAGATCTGCTCCTCGGCGCGAGGCATCGCGGGGAGCCGGGTCCCCTCATCCCTCCATCGGGTGCCCCAAAGCCCGGGTGTTCATCGAGGGGCTTCTCGAGCAGGTTGGCCTTGGAGTTCCACGTCCGGAATCGTTTTCCCAGGTTACTGCAACACCGGCCAGAATTTCTGAGGAGGAAACTTCACAACACTCTCCATCTTATCCTCCGTAGCAGCCACTTGGGCCCATCGCAGGAGGCCTCCTCGAGCAGGCTGGCCTCAGAGCTCGTCGTCAACAAAACAGCTATGACGGGTGTTCCGAAGTACGAGGCCTCCTGAGGAGGGGAGGGCTTGGCTTTCCGGGTCTTTGCAGCTGCCAGCATTTTTTCCACCATTCTTTGTCCTCGTCTTACTTGTCCTCCCCATCCTCCTCATTTTTCCCCCCATTCTCCTTCTCCTCGTCCTCCTCGTCCCCACCCTCCTCCTTTTCCTTTTCCTCCTCCTCCTCCTCTGCAGCTCTGAGCCGTCGCTGCCTGCGCTTGGGCTCGGCTCTGCTTTGACGCTCGGTCTTTGAGCGCAGCTTTGCCCTTGGCTTGGCCGGTCCCAGGCTGCTTTTCTCCAGAGGAATCCCCCAGGATCACCGGCTGCTGCCTGGAAGGACACAACGGCAGAGAGGTCTCTACCTGAGCACACGCTGGGTTTGGGGCTGCATCCTGCCCCCCATGACCCCCTTTGTGCCTCTTTGTGCGGAACGAAACCCCCTGAGCCGGGCCCCGCGGCTGACACACGGCTGTCCCCGTGTCCGCAGGCCACGCTGGGGCTCTCCTGAAGGGCTGGAGAAGATCCAGCCCCGTGAAACTGGGGGCTCCCAGTAGCCCCATCCCACCCCTCCGATGGGCGGTGATGGACGGCAAGTGCTTGGGGCTGGGGAATGGGCTCCGGCTGGGTCAAAAAATCATAGAATCACAGAATAGTTTGGGTTAAAAGGGACCTTTAAAGGTCCCTTTAGTCCAACCCCACCCCTGCCACGGCCAAGGACATCTTCAACCAGAGCAGGTCGCTCCGAGCCCCGTCCAACCTGACCACGAACGTTCCCAGGAATGGGGCATCCACCACCTCTCTGGGCAACACGACCCTGTGCAGATCCCCAGCCCTGAGCCTTCAGCCTCACCTGACCAAAGACTTTATCTTCTTCCTCTTCTGCCCTGTGATCTCCTGGAACTGTGGTGGTTCCTGGTTAGGCGAGCTTGGAGCAGCGAACGCAGGACATCCCACTGGAACTGGGAGGAGAAACCTCGTCAGAAGAGCATCGCTGGGCCGCTGCCGGCCCCGGTGACACGCAGGGGTGCTCCGGCCCCTTCCCCAAAGGTCCGAGAGGGCCGTGCTGCTCCCCTCGCAGCCGCCATCGCAGCCTCTCTGCCCCCAGTTCCCCATTGCCGTGGTTTTGCGACGGCATCGTCAGCTCCCGGTGTGGGAAGGGGGAGCGGGGAGGTGACAGGGACTCTTTTGGGGGGTCGTTTCTTGGCGGGGAGGAGGCGGCCTTGGATCACCATCCTCCCACCGCACCCTTGGGCGCATCCCACCCCGGGGCTCCGTGTTGGTGAAGCCAACGAGTCGTTAGGACAAACGGCTGTGCCGAGCTGGGAGGAAGCTTTGGCACAAGTCGGAGCCCTTTGACACTCAGCGCCGGTGATTTCCAAGTCAAATGACAGAATTTGGTTGCCCGCACTGTGGAAAGGAGCCGGGAGCTGCTTTACCTTGTCCAAGAGGTGGCAGAAACTCTCTTCTCGTCTGCTCATCCTTGCCAGGGACTTGTCTCGAGGTCTTGAGAAGAGCCCTGAGAGGTGGTTTGTGCACAAACTCCATTTCAAGCCCGGGAACGAGGAGAAGACACCGCCGTGACCCAGAGCACCACCAGCCCTTGCCGCTCGCCGTGCTCACCGGCAGATTTTGGCATTGCCGTAAAGGCTGTTTTTTTTCCCCAACTCTAGCATGTTTTTCCCCAAGTCCACCATGCCCCATCCCCAAGCACAGTCCTGGGAAAAGGAGTCACCCAGCAAAGAGTCCAGGCCACCATGGGAAGGAAGTGTTGCCTAAATTCCTCGGTCCTACCCATCAAATCTGCCTTCTGGGAGCGACCACGGCCTGGGGACATCAAGAGTCGCTGCCGGGTGTCCCCATGGGAGGACACCCGTGGGGTCACAAGGAGCAAATGTCACCTTGAGAGCAGCTACAGCAGCCAACGTACTCACTCGGGAAAGATGACGACGTGGCCAGAGAAACTCAGGGAGGCCACAGGTACCATCCAGGACACCACCATGTCCAGCAGCCGGGGGACCTGCAATGGAGGAGCTCCAAGATGGTGGGATGTCCTCAGCATGGCTGTGAGGCTGTATTGGAGGAGCTCGAGGCAGGGAGAGTTGGTAGGACCATCAACTCTCACCTGGCCGTGTCCTGCCGGGCCACCGCCATGGGACTGCCCGCGCGTGCCACGGAGAAACAGAACCACTCACCTTGAAAATCACTTGTTCCAAGTTCTCCTTCCCAGACAACATCTCCAGGAAGTCGTAGTAGAACTTCCATTTTCACCGTCGTGCCTTCAATGAGGAGCACCCCGATGTCCCTCAGGACGAAGGCGACGTTCTCCCCCTTCCCCAGGCAGTAAGAGAGGAGGGACACGGTGCCCTGGATGCAGCCCTCCGCTTTCTGCCGGGACACCGAGGCGGCTGCAGCCACCTTGCAGTATTTGAGGGGCTCCAGCTCCTTGTTGCCTGAAAAAAACCACACGAGAGGGATGGAGACGTTCACCCAGTGGCCCTTCCGCAGGCGCTTCCCAAGGCGAAACGATCGTTGCCTCCCCCAGAAAGAAAAAAACCCCAAATTTTGGGCTCTGCTCCACAGAGGGGGAGTCACTTCCGAGAAGCTTCTCAGCCCCAGGGAAGGGACGCGATGACCGTGAAGCCAACTGGGGTTTAATCCGCCATCTTACCGGGCAGGTAGGCCTTGTTGTCCGACAGGACAGGTTGCGGACCACGATGACCTTTCTGGCCAGGCGAAAGACGGGCCTGTGGATAGTCACGGCCTCCTCTCCAACCTCGATCTGTCTGGAGACAACGTCGAAGCAGCCGAGGGCGGGAATTCGGACACCCTGGAACAGAAGAGAAGGAAGGACCCAAGGGTGAGGACGGCAGAAGGAAGAGCTGGAGGTGGCCCTGACCAGGGATGGTGCTTTGGGATGGATCCTGCCCGCTCCCGCTTGGGGAGGAGACGCTGAGTCCTCCCCCTCTGAAAAAGTCAGGGCAGGAGCAGCCTGGAGAAGAATTTGAAATCCAACCGCTGGTCTATTTGAAATAGATTTTAAGGCCTAGTGAAACGTGGTCGGGACTGAGCGATCTCGTCGTACTACCAAGGCAACCGGGGTGCTGCTCAACAGGCCTGAAAAGTGTTCTTAGCCCGCTTCTTGGATAGTCCCGACCCAAGGCTGCTCTAAAACCCAGTCAAGCTAATCCTATGGAGGCAGTTTTAACAAAGGATGATTAATTGACTAAACACAGGGGGGTTGCCAGATTAAGAGAATTTAGGATATCAAAACTGCTCACTCTACCTAAGCTTTTCGTAGAACATCTTGGAGTCTTTCTCAGAATTGTGTGAGATAATAATATCATAAATAACTAATAACTAAGAAAAGATGAGAATCAAGAACTAAAAGGTTGAGTGGCAACTTCCAAAGACTTTGGACTCAGGTAATAGATTTAGAAACAGTGTATAAACACCGCGAGTCTTTCGGACATTGGCCACTCACTGAGGTGTTGGCCCAACTCTGAGTTGTCAATAAAGCTAAGCCTAGAGATTCTTTAACAAGCCCGAGGGCATCCGGGGGGTCTCCAGCGCCCAGGATCAGCCCTGAGGTCCACCACCACCTCCCAGAGGCGATACCACCCTGGCACAAGCCCTGTTTGTCCCCCAGCGGGGACTTTTGGGGTGAGTTTCCCACTTTCTGAGGAGGGAAGAGAAACGACAGGCCGTGCCCCGGGGCCGTGGGGACTCCCCAGCCCTCTGGGCGGACAAGGAGGATGCGGGTGTCACCCCACCTTGCGCAGCAGCAGCTGTTCTTAAATGCAGCCGGCCACCGCGTCCCAGACGGCTCTTCGCTCTGGAAAACAAAGGAAAACAAGGTCACGCTCCACGTCCACCAGCTCTCAACCCTCCAATGTCCCCCTGAGCTCTGGCGCGTTGAAGACCACGGTGGGGAGAAACACCAAAAAAATGGTGAAGAAAGTGCAGGGTGCGGTGCTGCCGCTGTTCTTCCACACCAACGAGAAGATCGAGAGCGTGGCCAAGGTCAGAGATCAGTGACTGGCGTCACGGGGAAGGGCGTGCTGACACCACGGGGGTGGCCTGGCCGTGAGGGACAATGGGATTGTGTGTCACCGCAGGGTCCCGCTGCGCTGGTCCCGCCTCCACCGGCCTCCTTACCCCCTGCTGCTGAGCTGGAGGGGGAGGTGGGGGCCCCCCCAGCCCAGAGGAAGGGTCCCTGCAGCCCCAGCACCAGCAGGGCCGCAGAACTGGGCACAGACATTTCCCTGCTCAGCAGCGGCCCGTGGCCACTGTGCACACGAGTCCCCACGGGCTCCGTGTGCTTTGAGCCCCCATCCCTGTCCCCCAGGGCTGTGCCCAAAGACCCCCCGGGGGGCTGGGGAGACACCCCTGATGGGAGAGGGCTTGGTGAGGACAACCCCCAAAGCCCCGGGCCGGGCTGGACGGGGGCTGCAGCCGTGCCGTGGGGGGGGCTGTGCCGCTCTGCATCGCATCGCCGCCCTGCTCCAGCCCCGCTGCTCCAGCTGCATCCTCCTTCCCTGCCCTCCAGCACACAGCCCCCAAGGGCAAAACCAGTAATCTTTATCTCTTCCCCTCTTCCCAACATTAACAATGACTAGATAAAACACATCAAAGGAGACGACATCAGGAAAGGCACGTGGACCGTGATCTGTGCTGTCAGTTCTAACAGCTGGTATCCTTCAGATTCCAGGGAGCTGAAATTTCTCTTACAGCCAACTTGAAAATTAAAACTATTCTCACTAGCCAAGAATTTTTCTCTAAGGACAGAAAACTACTGGCTTGGGATCTGAAGGTTCTTACTCCAAATCGCACTCCTGCAAGTGAGGAATTGAATTAAGACCAGGCTTTTTTCCTGGCAGGTTCTCTGCTCGTCCAGAGAAAGAGGGCGGGAGGGTTGGAAGTTTATTTGAAAGCTGAGACGGATTTTACAGGATCCCAGTTATTTAGATTTTCCATTACACTGAGCCATCACAAAGGCATGGCTAGGTAGGCTTTTTTTTAAAAAAAGTTGCTCAAATTAATCAGATCTAGAACTAAACGAACGCAGGAAAGGCTTTTGCCTTTACAATCCTTTCATCCGTGTCTCCTGATTACGCTTCCCTCTACTGCTGCCCAAATCCAGACGGTTTATGCTTTGGGCCATTTGTTTCACGTATAGAAACTTTGTTTTCTGCCTCTTCTTTTCTTCCATGTATTTGATATTTCTCAGCATGACACAGTTCTGCTGCTGTGTTCACTGGTAACATTCTTACCTGCCCACGCTCTGCGCTGGGTTTCTGTCCAGCTCCAAATCCAGGCTGCTATGACAGAAACTCCAAGTTAGTTTCTCACATTTGGAAAACTTCCCTTCTGTAACTGTCAGTGAGGCTTTGTGATGGTTTAGTCCCTGCCGGGGTCTGAGACCACGCGGCCGCTGCCCCTCCCCCACAAAGGGAGTGAAATATAAAGCCCCAAGACTGAGATAAGGAAAGGTTTAATACAACAGTGCAACAGCAACACAACAAACAACAACAATAACAATAATAGTGATAGCAATGAACAGAGCAAAATATCTACCAATACAGCAGTGAGAGGACCAGATGTACAAAACCACGAGCCCCGCGCTCTCCCGCCAGGATGTGACGTCCGTCCGTCCGGTCCGTCCGCATGGTATCCGATAACCCGGCTAGAGCTCCCCCCCCACTGCTGGCGAAACTTAACTCTATCCTGGTTAAACCAGGACAGGCTTGAAACTGCTCCCATTGGCTGATAGACCAAACCCTTTCTCGTGGTTACTGAAGGAGGTTGTGGGGTCTGACGTCTTTACACTCGAGTTTCATGGCTGTCTTCATCAGCAAATAATTTAAATATGGGGGAAGCAGCAGCAGGCAGAGAATTCACTCTGAGAATGAACCATTTCCTCTGAACCAAAAAACGAATGGGACCAGAGGTTACAGCGTCTGCATTTTGTAGAAGTTTTGTAAGGTTCTTGGGAAGATTATCCCTATGTTGTGACTACAGAGAAAGGGAATTTGCCTGCAGCGGAGCAATCTGCCAAAGCAAGTTTTGGCAGAACTGGGAGGAGGTGAAACACTGAAACCCCAAAACTGTGCTGCCCCCGAATCCCGTTGCACTGTACCTGGGGAGCAGGTGGCATTCGACCTACACACGTGCTCTGGTGTGTATCTCCCACGGGGCTGCCAGCAAGCCAGAGAGAACAGAGGGAAGGTGCAGAATGTTTCTAGAGAAAGATGCAAGAATACGTGGTTAAAAAACAAAATAAACTAAAAAAGAAATACTGTACTGAAGAAAGTACTAGTTAAGAAGGAGCAGTGGGAATAAATGGATGAAAGGGAACATTTGCGACGGCCTGGAAAGGCTACTCAAAGAAAATGCAACACTTTTAGCACAGGTCACCTCCTCTCCTCCACCCGCGGTTTCAAAACCTACTTTGTAAAACCCAATTATGTGTTATGTGTTTCCTTCCCCGGATGAGGCATTTCCCCATCCTCCTTCACCCAGAATGCCTGTTCAGTTCATGAGAACCGTGCTGCCTTTTGACAAGAGCATCCGAGAGAACCAGGCTGTCCCTCAGCACCCTGCATGTGGTTCCCTGCGTTCAGCCTACTGCAGTTACTCACGTCACGCTGGAATTTGTTCAGTTTTCTCTGTCTTTCTGCACATCCCAACCCCCACTGCATTAGTGCTAGGAAGGCTGACGAGTGTGGAAAGATCTGTCAGCATACTTTTTAAATGCCCACCTCACATCATTGCAATTTTCTTTGCAGATTTATGAGGGAACTGCTCAGGTTCAAAGGGTGATCGCAGCTCATGATCGTGTTGCCAAATATAAGGCTCAGAGAAATGTATCCAGCACGGCTGGTGCTGCTGCAGTGCTCTGTGCTCTCAGCGAAGAGGATTGTAGTGCATTTCTCAAGGCAATTAGAAAGGTGTGGGAAAAACCCCTTTTCCTTCCAAAAAGGGAAAATAAAATCTTTTCCTTGGGTACACAGTTAAGCACTACTTCTGTACTCCCCGCCCATTCCCTCCCTTCACTCCTTCTGACTAACAAACTCGCTGATTTCTAAACATTTCTGAATTCCAAAGTCATTGGCTGTTGTCTTGCCCCACTCGCTTGCTCTTAAATCTTTGGCTTTTGGTGGGAGAAGAGGTAAAAAACTTCTCTGTAAAATCTATACGACCAAAATGGGAACAAAATTATTAGTTTTTATTGCCTGCGATGGCATCTAGCACGTAACACGGAATGGGACTTTAGGTGTTTCCGCGTTGTTCAGAATGATACGGATTTGCCTCCACTGTGTTATCACCGGAGTTTGGGTGGATAGCAAATTAGGGAATCTCAGGGAAATCGATGCCGCTCCCTCAGGAATCCCACGTTGCAGCACACTGTCTCTAGGTCACCACTTGCTAAGAGAAATATGCGAACACTGGGGTTTTGTGGCCTCTAGAAACTTGTTTCTGTTAAACAATTGAAAGCGACTACATCTTTCCTTCTGGACCTTTCCAGAACATACAGTCTCATAAAGTACACCACAGACTGGGGTTATTCTTCTCAAATGGTGCCCACATTATCCATATTTTACACACACTCAGGAGTCAGTATAAACAAAAACTAGTTCTCGTTTTCACAGGGCTTCTTTTGAGGGACAAAACCATCTCACTCACCTGAATGCAGCAAAGACTGGAATTGTCATTCGGTGCGTTTATCTCTGGGCCTCAAAGGAACCTGTAACACACATGAAGAAAATCCTTGTTTTCTTGTGCTTTAAGCAAGATGACTTCTTTAGGGATGAATGGGAAGTACAACTCTTGAGAAACACAGACACGTGTTTTTATCAGCGTGGGAAAAAACAAGTATGATCACTCAGTTTTAAATGTGTTTTCATTTTGACTGATCCCACAGCAAAGAATGTTTCCGCGCGGCGCGGATCGCAGCTGCAGGGCCCAACACCAGGAACTCACCCCGCACGCAGCCTCACGGGCTGAACTGGGCAGAAAAAGAGTTTATTTGTGAGAGGAAGCGCGGCTGCACGGCCCTGCCCCGCGGCTGGCTCCGGCGCCGGGCTCTGCTCAGAGCCGCGGCTTCCGGGCGGGGTCCTGCCGTGCCCAGGGCGTCCCTGTGCCCGCCGGCACGCGCGGGTCAGGCGCTGGGAAGGGCACCTCTAGCGGGGGCCTTGCCGGAGCTGCCTCGGCCCCGCCGCGCCCCGGGACGCTCTTTCCGGCGGCGGCGGCGGCAGCGGCGGCGGCGCGTGCAGGTACCGCGCGGCGGGGGAAGGGCCCGGCTGCGGCCGCCGGTGCCTGGGCCCGAGGGGGGCGGGGGGGCTCCGGGCTCGGCCGCTCGTCCCAGCGGGGCGGGGGAGCCGGCAGCGGGGCTGAGCGGGCGATCGGGTGCCGGGGGAAGAACCGGCGGGTGCTCGGAGGGGAATCGGTGCCTCTGCTCGGGCACTGAGCTCGGCGCGTGCGGCCTCGGCAGGGCCGGGGGGAGGAAACGCGGCGAGAAGTGTCTGAGGGGCAGAAACGAACTCGGTACCTTCCGGGGCAAAAAACCGCAGCGGGCAGAGCTGTTGAGGTTCATCTGCTAAAGAAGCTGCCAGCTCTGGGAACACTGTGCTGCTGAAGCTCCTCCACTGGTGATGTTGTCTGCGCTCACCGTGAATTCTGCAGCGGCTTCTCCGAATATTCCTTAGCTACGGGCGTTACTGGGGTTTTGTAGACAATCGCTTTGGGGTTTTCCGAATGCTTCTCGGTGCACGTTGAGGTGAAAGATGCGTCTGGCCAGAGGAAGAGGAAAGGTTTGGATTCTCTAGATACTGATTTGCACAGAACTATAGATTGCTGCGTATTAAATTATGTTTAAATAATGAGGGAGCAATTGTACGGAATGTACAGTTACGGACCAGTTTTGATGCGTGTGGAGTGTGTTTACACTCTAGTACCGTACAAAAGAAGTCTTGTGGTAGTCTGTTGCTATGTTGTGCTCCTCAAATCTGCTTTTTTCCCTCTGTTTAGCTGGAGATTTCTGTTCAGCGGGTATTTCTCTGCTGTGCACTTTTCCCCCGAGCAAAAGGGCTCAGTCTCAGTCCTGTTGCGCACAGCTAGCTCCGCCGTAGCTGAAACGTCTCACCATCTCTTCTGTCTCCTGTTTTCTCTCTCAGGGGCCCCGTGGTGAAGAACAGTCCCCAGAGGGCTCTGGTGCTCCCAGACAGCGTCTTGATGGCTTGTGCCGTGTCCCTCTGGTGCCGTCTCCAGGAGCGGGTGAGTGGCGTCACGCCGCAATAAGGCAGCGTCCCACTTTGGGAAGAAAGTGTGCTGGGTTGGAACCCCTTGGGCAGGCCGGGAGGAGGCTGCCTTCCCGGGTCAGGGATGAGCGCTGGCATGTATTATCTGATCTGGAGTTGATGTCTGCCCCCGCTTTAGCTCTAGAATTACTCTGAGACCCGGGGAGCTCCGGTTCCCTTAGGCTGTGTCCTTGGAGCTTTCCCACGCTGTGGCATCCCGTTGGCGTCCCAAACTCTGGCCCGGCGTGAGGAGAAGGGGCCCAGTTTGGGTTTTGTCCCGTTTGGGCGCTGGGGAGGCAGAGTTCTGGGCTGAACGCTGGTGTTAGAGGAGATGCTTTCCCGTTCCCTGCCTGCAGCTCTGGATACCCCAGGGGAACAGCGTTGGCAAGTGCTGGTGGAGAGACGTGGGGGTGACCGTGCCCAGCCTGCCTGGGTGAGCCTGTTCCGAGTGCCCCCACCCTGTTCAGTCCCACCTGCACCTCCAGAAGGCTTGAGGGGCCGTGGTCACGTCTGCCTCGGGTCACAGTTAACAGTCACGGGTTCAGATCGGCTTTCTAAGGCGGAAAAGCAACGATGATCTATTTTCTGCTGGGGCCGTAGTTCCGTTTAGGGTTTGCAGTCGCCATCTCCTGGCAGGTTTTCCTTTTGCACATTCACACGCTCCTTAAAATGCTGTGAACGGACACCGCTTTGCACAGCAGTTCAAAAGCTTCTGGCAATCCTACCTGTATCTTGCAGTGTTCTGGGACAGGCACATCGCTGGTGGCGTGTGTGCTTCTGGTTTTGTTGTTTGTTGGACGTCTGGGCGTTGTTTTTTTCAGGTGAAGGTGATAATGAGCAGGCTTCAGCTGACACTGTTGTTTCCTGGAAGTTGTACTTTCCTATGACCCCCAGAAACGTGGCCAGACGTGCCACAAATGGTATTTCCCGGGGAAAATAGAGGGATTTCTCAGTGCCTGTGTGTTGCACGAGACATTGTAGATAAGCCGGGTGGTAGATGTCCCCGCAGCTGCCAGGAGCGTTAATGATCAGAGTTACCCAGTCTCTGCCCGTGAATCCATTTGTTCTGTGGCTGATCCTCCGTGAGCCGAAGGGTGAGAGGAATATACGGGATTGACCCTCAGGCTGATGCAGAATAGTCCTGGAGGCCGTGTCCAGCCTGCAGAAAGCAGCTTGACTGCTCTGGGGGTTTGGTTGTTTTCTTTCAAAGAAAAGAGCAGTGCTCTGCCTGATCTTTTAGGATCTTTTTCCACAAGTTTTACTCTTGTAATATATTATTTACTCATTACTGTTCTATAAGGGCATTGTGTAACTGGAAGTTTTATACAAAAGCAACATTAATGGAGAAGTCCGACTCCTTTGAAGCTAAAAGGTGAGATGTGCGCTTGTTTTGCATCCTCCGTGCAGGACTTGGTTCCTGCTTTGAGATCTCCCTGCCTTTACTCTGCTGAACTGTGCTTAGTTTTTCAGTACCAGCTGCTGTCTGTAATTGTGTCTCTCTGGTTGCACAGGATTCCTGGCTGTACCAGACCGGCTGCATGAAATAAATGTGGACTTGCTGGGTCGGTGGCTTTGTGACCATCAGGCACCTTCTGGAGGACGTGGAGGGGAAGCAGAGAAGGTATTAGGTGGCTTCTTTTGTTTGTTCAAAGCTCAATGGAGATTATTTTGTCTGAAGTGGAAGAATTTGGGGAAAATAAGGTCATGACTCTTAGGAAATACTGTGTAAAGTGCTCAGAGTGTTTTGGCCTTTGTTTTGGTTCTTTGTTCTGTCACTAACACTTGTCCCCCAGTCTTGAAGTGCACCCCAGAGGGTGGCCTGTGGCCCCCCCCAGTGTCCCTGTGGCCCCCCCCAGTGTCCCGTGATCCCTCAGTGGTGACAGAGACGGTGTCTTGGGGGTCCCCAGAGTGTCCCTGGATGTCCCCCAGTTTCCCCATTCCTGCCCCCCCCGGTATCTCCCAGTGTCTCCCAGTGTACTGGGTAGGACCCCTCGGGGATGGGGGGGTGACAGGGTGTGAGCTGGGGGCCTGTCGATGTCCCCCAGGGGTCCTGGGACCCCCTTCCAGGGCTGCCCGCCCCCCCCCCCCCCCCCCCCCCCCGGTGACCCCCTGTTAATACCTGCACCCGCATGCAGTTAATAACCCAATAAACTCCCAGTGCCCCCCGGTTCATCCCAGTGCCCCCCCGAGCCGCCCAGTGCCCTGCAGTTTATCCCAGTGCCCCGCAGTGCAGCCCTGTCCCTCCGCGTCCTGGGGCTCTTGCACCCGCAACAGGGCTCTGCACTTGTGCAAATGGGGCTTTGAACAAGTCCCAGGTGTTGCACCTGCATTTGCACCAGCCCCGGACGTGGCACGTGCGTTTGTACAAGCTTGCGCGTCGCACAGGCCTTTGCACAGGCGTTTGTACGAGTCCCAAACGTTGCAGGAGCCTTTCCCCAGCCCCAAAGCTTGCACGAGCCTTTACACAAGCCCCAACCTTTGCACACCCACTCGCACAAGCCCCACCATTATCGGAGCCTTTGACCCGCCCTGCCCAGGGGAGGGCAGGGGTTGGGGTGGGACCAGCTCCGTTAAAACCAGCAGCTCCCAGTTCCCCACCCCTCCCTGCTCCCACTGACCCCCCCAGTCCCAGTGCCCCCCCCGCCCCCGCCGTGCCCCTTCATTTCACCCCGCTCCAGCTCCCCCTTTGCCGCCGGCTCCAGACCGTGGCGGTGCTGCAGTGGGTCTGCTCCTGCCTCGCCCTCGGGGAGTAGCTGGGGGTTGGGGATTTGGCCATTTGGGGAGGGGGGGTGTTTCCCAAACCCCCCTCGGCCACCCCCTCCTCCTCCTCCCAGCTGCTGGGGGCAGTGCCGTGCCTGCAGCAACCTCCGCTTACTTAAGATGGAGCTTTAGCGGGCGCCCAGGAGATGGCGAAATCTTCTCGTCGGTCGGTCGCTGTAGGGACACGAATCACCACACATGGCATTAATTCTCATTTTGGGGACAAAGAGACATTTTCACACATCCCTGAACTCCAGAGATCCTTGCCTGCCGGTACTCTGCTCGTTCCTAATCTAATGACTTTTGTTTGTGCCTTCTGTGCTCTTTCCCCGAGGCAAAGAAGGGACCCGCGTGTGGTGGGTTGATCTCAGCCAGGAAAAGCCCGACCCGGGGATGGAACAGCTGATTTCAGCGGCGGCCTTGGGAGCAAGGACAGAGGTGGTCGGGGCTGTGGGAAAGGAGGCGGGGAGGAGGGCATGTGGGGAACACCAGGAGAAGAGAGAGAAGGAGGCACTAGAGGTCTGAGTGTAACCACTGCAAACGTAAATTCAACAACAAACTTCATCAGTTTGTTGCAGAGCGGAGATGGAGCCAAGGGGTGACGTTCCCCAGCACAGTGCTGCCCAGACACTCACGGACACGGGATTGCTTAAACCAAACTAATTTATTGGGGATTTCTTTAGGGTATTTATCTATTTCTTTATACTACTATCAATATTATTTCTATGGGGTATTTATTGACGCCCTCCTGCGCCTCCGAGCTGGAGCAGCGTGCCAGCGGAGCGGGTCAGAGGCTGCGCGGGAAGCGGGGACCCGGCTGGTGTTGGGATGCTCCCGGGGCAGAGGAGGCGGCGCAGCACGTTCCCCGTCAGGAGCTGCTGGGGGTGCAGCAGCGCGTCGCCGGCAGAGCCCCCGCGGTGCCCGGCGCTGGCGGACGACGTGCCCCAGGGGTGGTCTCAGGGGCGCGAGCAGCAGGTGCTTGGGGACGTTGTTCTGGGGGCGCTCGTAGGTGCTGCCCTGTCCCAAGGGTGGATGCGGCCCCGTCAGGAGGGAGTTCTTGGGGCAGGCTTGCTTGGCAGGCACCGCGGAGCTCCCTGCCTTCTGCAGAGGCTTGTCTCCAGCCAGGGTGTCACTGGGCTCTGCTTTGCCCTCGCAGTCCTCGTCCTCCTCTCTCTGAGGCTCCTCGGCACCGCTGGCGCTTCCCTGCTGGCTGTCGCTGTCGCTGTCAGCGCTGCGCTGCCTGGGCAGCCAGTAGAGCCCCAAGAGCACGAGCAGGGCGTCGGCGGAGGCCCAGAACCACCAGTGCTGGCAGGCCCAGAGGAGCAGGCCTTCCGGAGCGAGGCCGCGCTGCTCCTGGCTGCTCTGCTCCATCTCCTCCAGCAGCCGGGTCATCTGCCGCTCCTGCTCCTCGCGCTGCCGCAGGAGCTCTTGCGTGGCCGCGTCTTGCCGGTCCCCGGCTCTGAGCACATACTGCACGATGCTCAGCAGGGTCAGGATGCGGGTGATGAACACAGCCATGGTCTGGAGGAGCAGGAGGGAGAGAAGGGGCTCAGTGGGGCTGGGTGGGAGGGAGGTGGCGGCTGGGGCAGCAGGGGAGAATATGCCAGGGCTGGGGCCAGGTGGGAGAGGGCCCGAGGGAGCTGGGAGGCAGTAAGGGGGAGGGTGGTGAGCGCTGCAGGGACGGGGACATCTCCCCACAGCCCCCAGGCACTGGCCGTGGCTGGCAGCCCCGGCACCCCTGCGCCCAGCCCCGAGGGCGGCACCTGCCCTGCCCCAGGCGCTCCCCGCAGCGGCTGCGCCCTCGCCCCGGCTGTAGAAACCCCCCTGAGGGGCCAGAGCTTCTGCCCCGGCCCTCGTCCGGCCCAGCCTTCCCCCCGCCGGCCTCACTCACCGCTGGCCCGAGCCGTACTGCAGCGGGTGCTGCCGGCTGGCACCCTGGTGACATCCCTCGGTGACTTCTCCTCTGTGATGTCACAGGCACCAGAGCCCCACGGGGACACCCGCCCCTTGGGCCACGGCCACTGCCCCTGGCTCTGCAGCCCCTGCAGGGGCAAAGCACAACCCCCCTGGCAGGACAGAGCTCCTGGCGCCCCTAAACAGAATCACAGAATCATTCAGGTTGGAAAAGACCCTCGGGATCATTGAGTCCAACCATCAGCCCGACTCTACAACGTTCTCCCCTACCCCACATCCCCCCACAGCTCATCCAAATTCATACCAAACCTGCAGGTCACGCTGTCCAGGAAGGAAGTGGCACCTCAGCTGGCTGGAGCTGTCACCCACAGGCAGAGGTGGCTTATGTTGGCAACGCTTTCGAGCTTCCTTCAGCTCTATTTTCTGCTCCGATCCTCCCGTCTTTTATCACATTCCACCTCAGTTTCCCACTTGCAAAACACCAGCTGAGCAGCCCAGCCGGAGAAGGAAAACCCCCGCCGAGGAGCTGGGCATGGGGAGCCTCGGTGCTACCCCAAGGTGCACCCCGCTGCCTCCTGCCTTGGGCACTGGGTGTCTGGGTGGGTTTGCTGTGAGATGAGGCTTCCCAGCACTGATGCCCTGGTTTAAGTGCTACTTTAGACAGGTATGTGCTGCCTTCCTCCAGTCCTGCTTGCAACGGGGCAAGATTTTTCTCCTCACACTGCAGAGTTGCAGAAGCTGATGGAAAGCTGAGCTGGTTGAGCCTGGAGCTGGTGATTGCAGGTGTGGTTTCTGAGCAGCAGGTGCGAGCTGATGGCACTCGTTGCTCTGATTTATTACACTCCGCAATAAATTCGTAAGACCCCACTATCAGAAGAGATCAAAAATAGGCTACTTCAACAGGCCGTAGTTTGAGGAGCTTCTCCTTCCCCCACTCTCTATAAACAGCCTCACCCTGGGAGCTTGAGATGTCTTTAATTAAACGGAAGGGTTTTTACTGTCACCAGAAATAGAAGTCTGGAGATGCTGATGCCCTCATCTGGTGTTTCCTGCCATTGTCCTGGCTGTCGGTCCTAAAGCCTTCAAATATTGCAGGTGCTTCTGACAGACACAAGCAATGGCAGCTGAGTCTCATTTCCGTGTGTTCCCCGGCGGGGGCACCTCTATCATGTCCCCAGCGTGGGAAACCAGCTTGGACCGCGGCTCTGTCATGGCAGCAGAACACGCGTGATGAACTGTTTCCTGCCAGTCCTGTGCTGGGGCCGAGAGACAAATCCATGGCATCGCTACAGAGGAGGAAACATTTCCACTGAATGGGGGTTTTTTCCCCTTCAGTTTCACTCCTTTTGTCAGCACACTTACCTAGAGCAAATATTTTATTTCATTCTTACAAACAGTCCCCGCTGTTTTCAAGAGGAATGGAGAGTTCCTGCAGCACAGGCACCTGCTGCTTGTTGCAGGCTGGTAGCAACCCACTGTTTTAAACACAGCTGCAGCTACAAGCCCATACCCCTGACAGCCTGTTGGCCAGCACCCCAGCCCTTCTCCTGCCCTTTCCCTCGAGCTATTTTTAACACACACGCTCAAATCCATGCTTTTTTTTTGCCCCCCCCCCCCGAGTTTTTCCAGTTTCTGTCTCCCTGTAGAATAAGAAGCCTTGACTCACGCTCTGTGCTGTGCTGGTGCGGAGGTGACCTGGCAGCAAGCAGAAATGCTTGTGTGATGCTGGGGGGACAAAAATAAGAGCCCCCTGATTTGGGAGGAGTGCTCCCAAAATGCCGTGGGGATGTTTAGATCCATTTAGGACATTTGTTTTCCTTCACTGGGAGTTTTTCTGGTTTGTCTCTCTCCTACTATGAAGTTCTGACTGCAAATAATAATTTATTAAAGAACTCTAAAACTTATTATTAGTATCTGGTTGGTTTTATTAGAAACCAACCACTCGTTTCGGTGGAAGCATGTTCTTTACCATGCAGGCTGCCACAGGTTGATTAGCCCACTGTCATGCTAAGAAAGGCTGTGCTGGTGGTGATGTTCTTCTGCCAGCCTCTAGGGAAAAAAAAGAAAAAATCCATTTTTTTTTACTCGGAGAACTGAAAATCAATGGTAGTTTTACTGGCCGGAGCTCAGCTATAGCAAAACTTGGGCCAACATCTCTGCAGGTGTAAAGCAGTACAGCGGCTTTGGCTGGAGAGTGCTCGTGCCAGCTGAGCCAGATGGGTTTTATTGCCTGTTTGGTCAAATTAAAGGAAGTTTGGGTCTCATGTCAATTCTGACAAAGAGATTTGTAAGCAGGAGCATTGAGGATGGCAAAAAGTCCTGCACATGACCACTTGTTATTACAAACGAATCAGACTTGCATGGTCAGCACAGGATCCCCGGGCTGTTACTGACCCTAAGACCTGTCCTCCTCCTGGGGAGGTCAAACCGGGCTGTTATTTGTGTGGTGTGAGCAGCGATCACCCCAAAACCTCAAACCTCCCCCGACAGCAGCGGGGCAGCACGAGGGCGGCCCTGGCTTGCACAGGGAGCTCCACGGCCCCGGCTGAGCCCCGGGCTCGGGCTCCCGGCTCCCCCCATGGCCCAGCGCCACCAGCAGCAGCAGCCGCAGCAGCAGCCAGGAGCCTTTGGGGAGAAGTTCTTTCTGGCGCTGTCCCACGTGTGTGTGCAGCACACGCACCCCCACTTCTGCTGCTCCGACCTGTGCCGGATTGTTCCAGCCCTGCAGCGCACCCAGAGACTCCTGACTGCCCGGCCCGTGGGGAAATCAGATCCCCCTGGTCAGGGGAGGGACGGAGGCGGGTCTGTCAGTGGCCGTGCTTCTGCTGGCTGGCGAGGAAGAAAAGGAATGTCTGTAAAAAAATAAATAAATCTTTTCCCCACGGCAGCAGCTTCCCTTCTTTTTAACATTGTTTAGGCAGCGATAAACCAGCATGCAGGGAATAAATAATTAACGAAATGAGTCTTTCACAGGTCCCGCCCCTCCTGGTTGTCACCAGGCGCTGTTCTTCACATCCCCTTTCCTTAACCGCCGCCCGTTCTTCCACCTCCAGCCACCCTTTGACAAATGTTTCTTCTCATTTTCCTCGGGGTGTTTTCCCTTGAATTCCCCATCACGGGCGTGCCGATACGTGTTAGGGCGAGCGGATTGTGGTGGGAATTACAGCTGCTGTTTGCAGATCGCACTGCGGACCCGTGCTGGGGCAGCGGCCACCAAAGGCCACCCCCACCCCGGGAGAGGGAGCAGCTCTTGTCCGTGGGGAGCGAGCTGGGCGCTCCTCACGCCCCCCCAGCCCGGCACACGGGCTCCTCTCCCCGCTCTGTCCCCTCTGTCCTCTCTTGCCCTCTTCCAGCCTTCCCTTTCTTCATCCCTCACTTCTCCTCTGCTCTCTGGCCCTGGTCAGATACTTCCTTCACCCCCCCGCTATTGCGTTCTCCGAACAGAGCGAAAAGCGGGGAGAATTTCTTCACCGCGAAGGTTGTCGGGCACCGGGACAGGCTGCCCAGGGAGGTGGTGGCGTCCCCAGCCCTGGGGGTATTTAACAGACGCGTAGACGTGGCGCTCGGGACGCGGTTTAGTGGTGGGTTCACCAGTGTTGGGTTCACGGCCGGACTCGGTGACCTTAAAGGTTTTTTCCAACCAGAATTATTCTGATTCTCCGATTCTATTAATTCTCTAGTGCTGTCTTGCACCCAGTAAGGGAACGCTACTGCTGGTACCTGAAGGGATTTTGGGGTTTTTTTGAGAAGGCAAAATTGCCACTTGGTGTCGTGGTTTAACCCCAGTCGGCAACTAAGCACCTTCCCCCCCAGCAGGATGGGGGGAGGAGAATTGGAAAGGGAAAAGTGAGAGAAGTGGTGGGTTGAGATAAGAACAGTTCAATAACTGAACTAAAATAACATCAATAATAAATTGTCATGAAAAGGAAAAATTAGCAAAGAGACAGAAATGAAACCTAAGGAGGACAAGTGATGGCAATGAAACCAACTGCTGACCACCAACCGACCGGTGCCCAGTCAAAACCAGCCCAGCTCCCCAGTACAGGAGAGGATTTTGGTGCTGGGACAAATGGCGACGTGCCAGCTTGGCGTGGGGGTGCCTTTTTGTGCCCTGAGACCCCTCGGGAGAGGCAGGATGGGCTAAAGCTTCCCTGCTCCTCCTCCTCCTCCTCCTCCTCCTCCTCCTCCTCTCTGGGCTTTGTGGTCTCGCGGGACACCCCGGGTGCGGGTGTGCGGCCCTGGGGGCAGCGGCACAGGGACACTGCTCGGGGGGGTCCCCGTGGGAAGGACACCGTGGGACTGGGCTTGTTGCTCCAGCTTGATTTAAAAAAAATTTTATTGAAGTACGGCCTTTCCCCGAGAACTGCACCTCTCCGAGGGTCATCAGGCGCAGCACCACAGCGACCGCAGGCTCCATCCTGACCTTGGCTTCTGCTTTAGAGCTGTCAGGATGAGGACGGTCTGAGCTGCCAGGCACCTGATGGAGTGCTCAGCATCGTTCTCCAAGGACTGGAGGGCTGCGAGAGAAGGAAACAGAGCAGAGGTGAACCCCCCCTGCCCGCAGAGACCCCAGGAGCCCAGGCTCTGTCCCCCGCCCCACCAGCCCCCGCCAGCACAGCACTGCCCCTACTCACCACTGTGGCAGATCTCCCACAGCTTCTCCAGCCTGAGGATCCTCCGGCGCCGCGCAGCAAGCCCTGGGGCACAGGGCTCCTGTCAGAGCTCTGCTCCCCCTCAGCAGGGCTGTCCCCCAGCAAGGACAGCACCCGAGGGTGCTGGGACCCAGCAAGACTCCCAGCGAGCCCCACCAGTGGGGACTGGGGCCGGGTGACCAGAAACGGGTCCCCGGGAACTCACCCATGAACCTGACGGCCGCCTCTCGCACGCTGGCCTGAGGGTCCTCCACATAGGGCAGGCTCTGGAGCAGATACTTGTCCGCGCTGTTCCTCTTGTGCGTTATCTGAGGGAGCACAAGGGCACGGGGCTGGTACGGTCCCTCCGCAGCCGTCCGGACCATTCCCTCCTGCCAGCACCCCGCTCCCTCCCAGTGACTCCCGTCTCCCAGCCAGGAGCCCCGTGGGGCTGAGGGCCAGAGAGAGCCGCAGGCAGAGGGGGCTGGGGGTGCTGAGACCCCTCCATCCTGCTGCCAGGGCCCAGATGGGCCGGGGTCTCGTGGAGAAGAGCCCTTGGGGGCGGCGTGCTGGAGGGCAGGGAAGGAGGATGCAGCTGGAGCAGCGGGGCTGGAGCAGGGCGGCGATGCAGAGCGGCACAGCCCCCCCCACGGCACGGCTGCAGCCCCCATCCAGCCTGGCCCGGGGCTTTGGGGGTTGTCCTCACCAAGTACTCTCCGATCAGGGGTGTCTGCCCTGTCTCGGCCAGGAAGCTGAGCCTCCTCCAGCCCAGGAACTCTGCACAGGCGCGGAGGGTGTCCCAGGAAGCCTGCGGAGAAGCAGAGGCTGGGAGATGGCACCAGAGCCCAGGGAAGGAGACCTGGCATCCTCCTCCTCTGGGCCGGGCTTTGAGCTGCAGGGACGGGGTGATCCCGGGATTGGATCCCCCTTCATTCCTGGGGCCATCCCGCGCTCTGGGAGCTGGCCCCGACACCCGGGGGGTCTTTGGGCACAGCCCTGGGGGACAGGGATGGGGGCTCAAAGCACACAAAGCCCGTGGGGACTCGTGTGCTCGGTGGCCACGGGCCACTGCTGAGCAGGGAAATGTCTGTGCCCAGTTCTCCGGCCCTGCTGGTGCTGGGGCTGCAGGGACCCTTCCTCTGGGCTGGGGGGGCCCCCACCTCCCCCTCCAGCTCAGCAGCAGGGGGTAAGGAGGCCGGTGGAGGCGGGACCAGCGCAGCGGGACCCTGCGGTGACACACAATCCCATTGTCCCTCACGGCCAGGCCACCCCCGTGGTGTCAGCACGCCCTTCCCCGTGACACCAGTCACTGATCTCTGACCTTGGCCACGCTCTCGATCTTCTCGTTGGTGTGGAAGAACAGCGGCAGCACCGCACCCTGCACTTTCTTCACCATTTTTTTGGTGTTTCTCCCCACCGCGGTCTTCATCACGTCTTCGAAGAGGCGGATGGAGAGCTCCCGCACCCGGCTGGAGTCCTGGCAGGGAGGAGGACAGAGGGAGCTCAGCATCAGCCGCTCCTCGCCCACGGGGAGCAGGGGCGTTAGCGTGGCTGGGGGGAAGAGGAGCTGCCCCAGGGTCGGATCCTGAACGCAGGAGCCGTCGGCCAGACCTGCAGCTGCGGCTCAACGGCCACAGAGCCCTGAAAGGCCTCGGAAGAGGAGTGGGGAGGGGAAGAGCCTGGAAAGGCCACGGAAGGAGAGTGGGAAGAGCCCCAAAAGGCCACGCAAGAGGAGCCAGGGGGACATCCCTGCCCAAATGCTGCCCGCAGGGCAGGGCTGAACGTCCTTCACCCATCGCCTCAGCTCCAGCTCCCGCCTTACATCATCGAAGAGGAGCAGGAGCTTCTCCGCCAGCCTCAGAGCGATGAGCTTGGCCTCTTCCCTCTTCATGTGAGGAATCACGTTGATGAAGAGCATCAGGGCCTTCATCCTGATATCGCTGCTGGCTGCCAGCAGGTTCTCCATGATGTCAGGCAGCAGCACCAGCATTTTCCTGGCCTGTATGGAACACACCGGTCACCTTCTTGTGAAGTGGTGAAAGACCCCCCCAGGCACCCCCCAGCCCCTCCAGAGCAGGGAAGGTGCTTGGAGCCGTCACCCCGCACCCTCCCGGCCGGGGCCAAGCCACCGCATCCCCCAGGCCCCGGCTACCAACTTGGCTCCCCTTGCTGACCCCCCACTCACCGTTTCGGGTGTTTTTGAGAGTGTCGTGAGGCCCGCGAGCACGAGAGAGAGCATCACCGGGCTGGGACGCCTCAGGTACCTCTGGGTTTTGTAGAGGGCAGCAAACTGCTTGTCGTCAATGACAGCGCTGACCAGCAGCTAAAATGGAGACAGTGGTGAGAGACCAGCAGAGCTGCGGGGCTCCCTCCCCTGCACCGGTACGGCCCGTGGCAAGGGTCTCCTCTCCCCTTGAAGCCACCTCCGAGTCCCCACATCTCTGTCCCGGGGCCAGAGCCGGGCAGGGGGATGCAGGCGGGGTGGAAGGCAGAGCGCTGCCTGCGCTGGGACAGGCTTGGTGGGGCCAAACCAGCACCGGGTGGGCCCGAGTGTGTGGCACAGGGGTCTGGGAGGAGGAAGAGGAGGAGGAGGAGGAGGAGGAGGAGGAGGAGGAGGGGGAGGAAGGCAGAGCGCTGGGGCTGAGCGTGGTCACTCACAGCCAAGGGGTAGATGCAGGCGTCGTCCGCGGCACAGCTGAACACCCTGCGCAGCCGCCAGTCCCGCAGCACACCGAGCAGCTCCGACACGACTCTCCACAAAGCCCAGGGCACGGAGATCATCACCTCCCACATGGCCACGGCAGCGCTGCGGAGCCAGAGCCAACTCGGTCAGCAGAGCTGCCTCGGCTCCTCCAGACCCCAGCCCTGCCCACCCCCCTCATTTCGGGGTGCCCGGGGAGGCAGAGGGGGTGAGGTTCTGTTCCCCATGGGGCAGGGGCTCCGCTTTGGCCGGCTATGGCCGGAGTGGGAAGCGTGGTGGGATGGAGAGCCCTGCTCCTCGGGGATATCCCACAGTTTTCCGTGGGTCTGGCAGCCAGAGAGTCTCTGGGCCACTCTCCCCGTGGGGAACGAGCCTTCAAGGCTGTCGGGGCCGGTACCTGTCACACATTGGAGAGATGACCAACAGGCTCCTGACCACCTCCCTGGGGCTCCACCTGGTCAGCAGCAGCAGCAGCGAGTCCAGGCTGCGCCGGGCCGGCTCCGCGCGGATCTGCTCCACGTTTGTGTGGATGCATCTCAGGACTTCTGGCACCTGGAAGGGACACGGGTGAGGATGGTGCTGCCCTTCCCATCCCTCCCTGCCGCCTTGACATGGCTTCGGGTGCCCGAGAGAGCCGGGTTAGGGCAGGAAGAACAAGACTTGACACGGTTTGACACGGAAGGACAGTTCAGCCACGGGGCACTTACATCCGTCAGCCAGGACGCCGGGTCTGTCATGGCCGTGTCCACAACGCCGCTGCCCAACTGCCTGTCGTGGACATCGTCTGCCGTCAAGGCCTCGATGGCCACGAGGAGAACATCTGTCTTCTGAGAAGGCTGGAGGTATTCGCCAAACACCTACAGGTGGAGGGACGGCGGGGGAAGACGTGTCACACTGAGCTTGGCTGAGCAGCTCGGCCACCTCTGGGTCCCCTTGCTCGCACAAGCCGATGCCACGGACAAGGGTCCCGGGGAGGGGGGAGCTCGTTACCGTAGTCATGTCGCTGCTCTCAGAATCCCATCCCGGTTTCTCTGGCATCTCCTCTGGCAGCGTCTCGTCTACACAGAAACATGGAAGAGTAGGTAAGACAACGGCCATCTTGGCCAACCAGCCTCCCAAAGGGTGAAAAGAGCCTGAAACGGGGGAAACGGGGTCCTGGCGTCGGCCCCCTGACTCACCGATCCGCAGCGGCAGGACCGTCGTCACCTCGCAGGGCTCTAGCGGAGAGCTGCTCTCCGGGGGAGACCCCACCTCCTCCCAAACCACCCTGGGGCTGCTGGGGGGTCTCTCTGCCATCCTCAAAACTGGGTGAGGGACAGCGGGGGGGGTTCAGCTTTAGGGAGTGACGGGAAAAGACGTGGGCTGTGCTCAGGAGTCTCCTCGCTGCGCTCCTGCCCTGTCCCTTCCCCGTCTTGTCAGACGCTGCGGGGCTGCGCTGCTTAGATACGGTGCCGTGGGGTGACACGGAGGGGTGTCACAAAGGGGTGTCACAAAGGGGGGTCACATTGTGACCTGTCACCCAGGCTGGGTGGGGCAGGGGTTCCGCTGCAGGGGATAGGGACCCAGCTTGCCACTGGGCCATGGCTCCTCTCGGGGTGTCCCCAGCCCCCCATCATGCCCCCTCAGGACCTTCCTGTACCCGCCGGCTCGTCCCAGAGGGTTCACACACCCCGGCACGGCCCCCGGACCTTCTGCTTCGATCCTGACAGAAACACTCCAGACTGCCCCGTCTCTACTTTGCGGTCACCTGGAGCGTTTGCTCGCCTGTCTCCCGTTCTCTCCCACACTCCCAGAGCAGCTTTAATCTGCTACAGCAGTGTCCTGGTTTCAGCTGGGATAGTTCATTTTCTCGAGCTGGGAGGGAGCACAGCCGCAGTGCTGTGTTTTGTGACGGCGGGATCTTCCTTCTGTCGGGATCGCTGGCCGGGAGCGGGCTGTTGGTCGGTGGGTGGTGAGCAGTCGCCTTGTGCATCACCCATTTGTACTTTCCATTGTTGTTATTTTTTTGCTTTACTACAATCACTAAACTGGTTTTTTTATCTCAACCTATGAGTTTTCCGTGTGTCCCTCCACTCTCTTCCCCCATTCCCCCGACGGGGGGAGGGGGAGCGACCGGCTGCATGGTGTTTGGCTCCGACCGAGTTCAAACCACGAGAGTCCTTTTTGGTGCCCAGCGTGGGGCTCGAAGGGTTGAGATAACGGCAGATCGGGTCAGTGTGTCAGAACCATTTGTTAGGAGCATTCATTAGATTGGCTTAGCAATTGCTGGGCACAATGTCGATCGCTTGGCTCCTTAAAATTTCTTCTCCTCATTTCACACAGAATCACAGAATCATTCAGGTGGAAAAGACCCTCGGGATCATCGAGTCCAACCCACAGCCATGGCAAAGGTCCCTGGGGAAGGTCCCTCCCATGGGACCACGCTGGGCTGATCTCAGCGCCACTGGCCAACTGCCAAACCCTTCTCCCCCTGCTGCGGTTGCAACTGATTAAAAAAGTCGACGCTCTTTTGCAACTTTCCCCCTTTATTTTTATTCCTCTTTTTCCTGATGGCTCCAGCCAGGGCCTCTCCGGCCCGGGGAGATCTGCTCCTCGGCGCGAGGCATCGCGGGGAGCCGGGTCCCCTCATCCCTCCATCGGGTGCCCCAAAGCCCGGGTGTTCATCGAGGGGCTTCTCGAGCAGGTTGGCCTTGGAGTTCCACGTCCGGAATCGTTTTCCCAGGTTACTGCAACACCGGCCAGAATTTCTGAGGAGGAAACTTCACAACACTCTCCATCTTATCCTCCGTAGCAGCCACTTGGGCCCATCGCAGGAGGCCTCCTCGAGCAGGCTGGCCTCAGAGCTCGTCGTCAACAAAACAGCTATGACGGGTGTTCCGAAGTACGAGGCCTCCTGAGGAGGGGAGGGCTTGGCTTTCCGGGTCTTTGCAGCTGCCAGCATTTTTTCCACCATTCTTTGTCCTCGTCTTACTTGTCCTCCCCATCCTCCTCATTTTTCCCCCCATTCTCCTTCTCCTCGTCCTCCTCGTCCCCACCCTCCTCCTTTTCCTTTTCCTCCTCCTCCTCCTCTGCAGCTCTGAGCCGTCGCTGCCTGCGCTTGGGCTCGGCTCTGCTTTGACGCTCGGTCTTTGAGCGCAGCTTTGCCCTTGGCTTGGCCGGTCCCAGGCTGCTTTTCTCCAGAGGAATCCCCCAGGATCACCGGCTGCTGCCTGGAAGGACACAACGGCAGAGAGGTCTCTACCTGAGCACACGCTGGGTTTGGGGCTGCATCCTGCCCCCCATGACCCCCTTTGTGCCTCTTTGTGCGGAACGAAACCCCCTGAGCCGGGCCCCGCGGCTGACACACGGCTGTCCCCGTGTCCGCAGGCCACGCTGGGGCTCTCCTGAAGGGCTGGAGAAGATCCAGCCCCGTGAAACTGGGGGCTCCCAGTAGCCCCATCCCACCCCTCCGATGGGCGGTGATGGACGGCAAGTGCTTGGGGCTGGGGAATGGGCTCCGGCTGGGTCAAAAAATCATAGAATCACAGAATAGTTTGGGTTAAAAGGGACCTTTAAAGGTCCCTTTAGTCCAACCCCACCCCTGCCACGGCCAAGGACATCTTCAACCAGAGCAGGTCGCTCCGAGCCCCGTCCAACCTGACCACGAACGTTCCCAGGAATGGGGCATCCACCACCTCTCTGGGCAACACGACCCTGTGCAGATCCCCAGCCCTGAGCCTTCAGCCTCACCTGACCAAAGACTTTATCTTCTTCCTCTTCTGCCCTGTGATCTCCTGGAACTGTGGTGGTTCCTGGTTAGGCGAGCTTGGAGCAGCGAACGCAGGACATCCCACTGGAACTGGGAGGAGAAACCTCGTCAGAAGAGCATCGCTGGGCCGCTGCCGGCCCCGGTGACACGCAGGGGTGCTCCGGCCCCTTCCCCAAAGGTCCGAGAGGGCCGTGCTGCTCCCCTCGCAGCCGCCATCGCAGCCTCTCTGCCCCCAGTTCCCCATTGCCGTGGTTTTGCGACGGCATCGTCAGCTCCCGGTGTGGGAAGGGGGAGCGGGGAGGTGACAGGGACTCTTTTGGGGGGTCGTTTCTTGGCGGGGAGGAGGCGGCCTTGGATCACCATCCTCCCACCGCACCCTTGGGCGCATCCCACCCCGGGGCTCCGTGTTGGTGAAGCCAACGAGTCGTTAGGACAAACGGCTGTGCCGAGCTGGGAGGAAGCTTTGGCACAAGTCGGAGCCCTTTGACACTCAGCGCCGGTGATTTCCAAGTCAAATGACAGAATTTGGTTGCCCGCACTGTGGAAAGGAGCCGGGAGCTGCTTTACCTTGTCCAAGAGGTGGCAGAAACTCTCTTCTCGTCTGCTCATCCTTGCCAGGGACTTGTCTCGAGGTCTTGAGAAGAGCCCTGAGAGGTGGTTTGTGCACAAACTCCATTTCAAGCCCGGGAACGAGGAGAAGACACCGCCGTGACCCAGAGCACCACCAGCCCTTGCCGCTCGCCGTGCTCACCGGCAGATTTTGGCATTGCCGTAAAGGCTGTTTTTTTTCCCCAACTCTAGCATGTTTTTCCCCAAGTCCACCATGCCCCATCCCCAAGCACAGTCCTGGGAAAAGGAGTCACCCAGCAAAGAGTCCAGGCCACCATGGGAAGGAAGTGTTGCCTAAATTCCTCGGTCCTACCCATCAAATCTGCCTTCTGGGAGCGACCACGGCCTGGGGACATCAAGAGTCGCTGCCGGGTGTCCCCATGGGAGGACACCCGTGGGGTCACAAGGAGCAAATGTCACCTTGAGAGCAGCTACAGCAGCCAACGTACTCACTCGGGAAAGATGACGACGTGGCCAGAGAAACTCAGGGAGGCCACAGGTACCATCCGGGACACCACCATGTCCAGCAGCCGGGGGACCTGCAATGGAGGAGCTCCAAGATGGTGGGATGTCCTCAGCATGGCTGTGAGGCTGTATTGGAGGAGCTCGAGGCAGGGAGAGTTGGTAGGACCATCAACTCTCACCTGGCCGTGTCCTGCCGGGCCACCGCCATGGGACTGCCCGCGCGTGCCACGGAGAAACAGAACCACTCACCTTGAAAATCACTTGTTCCAAGTTCTCCTTCCCAGACAACATCTCCAGGAAGTCGTAGTAGAACTTCCATTTTCACCGTCGTGCCTTCAATGAGGAGCACCCCGATGTCCCTCAGGACGAAGGCGACGTTCTCCCCCTTCCCCAGGCAGTAAGAGAGGAGGGACACGGTGCCCTGGATGCAGCCCTCCGCTTTCTGCCGGGACACCGAGGCGGCTGCAGCCACCTTGCAGTATTTGAGGGGCTCCAGCTCCTTGTTGCCTGAAAAAAACCACACGAGAGGGATGGAGACGTTCACCCAGTGGCCCTTCCGCAGGCGCTTCCCAAGGCGAAACGATCGTTGCCTCCCCCAGAAAGAAAAAAACCCCAAATTTTGGGCTCTGCTCCACAGAGGGGGAGTCACTTCCGAGAAGCTTCTCAGCCCCAGGGAAGGGACGCGATGACCGTGAAGCCAACTGGGGTTTAATCCGCCATCTTACCGGGCAGGTAGGCCTTGTTGTCCGACAGGACAGGTTGCGGACCACGATGACCTTTCTGGCCAGGCGAAAGACGGGCCTGTGGATAGTCACGGCCTCCTCTCCAACCTCGATCTGTCTGGAGACAACGTCGAAGCAGCCGAGGGCGGGAATTCGGACACCCTGGAACAGAAGAGAAGGAAGGACCCAAGGGTGAGGACGGCAGAAGGAAGAGCTGGAGGTGGCCCTGACCAGGGATGGTGCTTTGGGATGGATCCTGCCCGCTCCCGCTTGGGGAGGAGACGCTGAGTCCTCCCCCTCTGAAAAAGTCAGGGCAGGAGCAGCCTGGAGAAGAATTTGAAATCCAACCGCTGGTCTATTTGAAATAGATTTTAAGGCCTAGTGAAACGTGGTCGGGACTGAGCGATCTCGTCGTACTACCAAGGCAACCGGGGTGCTGCTCAACAGGCCTGAAAAGTGTTCTTAGCCCGCTTCTTGGATAGTCCCGACCCAAGGCTGCTCTAAAACCCAGTCAAGCTAATCCTATGGAGGCAGTTTTAACAAAGGATGATTAATTGACTAAACACAGGGGGGTTGCCAGATTAAGAGAATTTAGGATATCAAAACTGCTCACTCTACCTAAGCTTTTCGTAGAACATCTTGGAGTCTTTCTCAGAATTGTGTGAGATAATAATATCATAAATAACTAATAACTAAGAAAAGATGAGAATCAAGAACTAAAAGGTTGAGTGGCAACTTCCAAAGACTTTGGACTCAGGTAATAGATTTAGAAACAGTGTATAAACACCGCGAGTCTTTCGGACATTGGCCACTCACTGAGGTGTTGGCCCAACTCTGAGTTGTCAATAAAGCTAAGCCTAGAGATTCTTTAACAAGCCCGAGGGCATCCGGGGGGTCTCCAGCGCCCAGGATCAGCCCTGAGGTCCACCACCACCTCCCAGAGGCGATACCACCCTGGCACAAGCCCTGTTTGTCCCCCAGCGGGGACTTTTGGGGTGAGTTTCCCACTTTCTGAGGAGGGAAGAGAAACGACAGGCCGTGCCCCGGGGCCGTGGGGACTCCCCAGCCCTCTGGGCGGACAAGGAGGATGCGGGTGTCACCCCACCTTGCGCAGCAGCAGCTGTTCTTAAATGCAGCCGGCCACCGCGTCCCAGACGGCTCTTCGCTCTGGAAAACAAAGGAAAACAAGGTCACGCTCCACGTCCACCAGCTCTCAACCCTCCAATGTCCCCCTGAGCTCTGGCGCGTTGAAGACCACGGTGGGGAGAAACACCAAAAAAATGGTGAAGAAAGTGCAGGGTGCGGTGCTGCCGCTGTTCTTCCACACCAACGAGAAGATCGAGAGCGTGGCCAAGGTCAGAGATCAGTGACTGGCGTCACGGGGAAGGGCGTGCTGACACCACGGGGGTGGCCTGGCCGTGAGGGACAATGGGATTGTGTGTCACCGCAGGGTCCCGCTGCGCTGGTCCCGCCTCCACCGGCCTCCTTACCCCCTGCTGCTGAGCTGGAGGGGGAGGTGGGGGCCCCCCCAGCCCAGAGGAAGGGTCCCTGCAGCCCCAGCACCAGCAGGGCCGGAGAACTGGGCACAGACATTTCCCTGCTCAGCAGCGGCCCGTGGCCACTGTGCACACGAGTCCCCACGGGCTCCGTGTGCTTTGAGCCCCCATCCCTGTCCCCCAGGGCTGTGCCCAAAGACCCCCCGGGGGGCTGGGGAGACACCCCTGATGGGAGAGGGCTTGGTGAGGACAACCCCCAAAGCCCCGGGCCGGGCTGGACGGGGGCTGCAGCCGTGCCGTGGGGGGGGCTGTGCCGCTCTGCATCGCATCGCCGCCCTGCTCCAGCCCCGCTGCTCCAGCTGCATCCTCCTTCCCTGCCCTCCAGCACACAGCCCCCAAGGGCAAAACCAGTAATCTTTATCTCTTCCCCTCTTCCCAACATTAACAATGACTAGATAAAACACATCAAAGGAGACGACATCAGGAAAGGCACGTGGACCGTGATCTGTGCTGTCAGTTCTAACAGCTGGTATCCTTCAGATTCCAGGGAGCTGAAATTTCTCTTACAGCCAACTTGAAAATTAAAACTATTCTCACTAGCCAAGAATTTTTCTCTAAGGACAGAAAACTACTGGCTTGGGATCTGAAGGTTCTTACTCCAAATCGCACTCCTGCAAGTGAGGAATTGAATTAAGACCAGGCTTTTTTCCTGGCAGGTTCTCTGCTCGTCCAGAGAAAGAGGGCGGGAGGGTTGGAAGTTTATTTGAAAGCTGAGACGGATTTTACAGGATCCCAGTTATTTAGATTTTCCATTACACTGAGCCATCACAAAGGCATGGCTAGGTAGGCTTTTTTTAAAAAAAAGTTGCTCAAATTAATCAGATCTAGAACTAAACGAACGCAGGAAAGGCTTTTGCCTTTACAATCCTTTCATCCGTGTCTCCTGATTACGCTTCCCTCTACTGCTGCCCAAATCCAGACGGTTTATGCTTTGGGCCATTTGTTTCACGTATAGAAACTTTGTTTTCTGCCTCTTCTTTTCTTCCATGTATTTGATATTTCTCAGCATGACACAGTTCTGCTGCTGTGTTCACTGGTAACATTCTTACCTGCCCACGCTCTGCGCTGGGTTTCTGTCCAGCTCCAAATCCAGGCTGCTATGACAGAAACTCCAAGTTAGTTTCTCACATTTGGAAAACTTCCCTTCTGTAACTGTCAGTGAGGCTTTGTGATGGTTTAGTCCCTGCCGGGGTCTGAGACCACGCGGCCGCTGCCCCTCCCCCACAAAGGGAGTGAAATATAAAGCCCCAAGACTGAGATAAGGAAAGGTTTAATACAACAGTGCAACAGCAACACAACAAACAACAACAATAACAATAATAGTGATAGCAATGAACAGAGCAAAATATCTACCAATACAGCAGTGAGAGGACCAGATGTACAAAACCACGAGCCCCGCGCTCTCCCGCCAGGATGTGACGTCCGTCCGTCCGGTCCGTCCGCATGGTATCCGATAACCCGGCTAGAGCTCCCCCCCCACTGCTGGCGAAACTTAACTCTATCCTGGTTAAACCAGGACAGGCTTGAAACTGCTCCCATTGGCTGATAGACCAAACCCTTTCTCGTGGTTACTGAAGGAGGTTGTGGGGTCTGACGTCTTTACACTCGAGTTTCATGGCTGTCTTCATCAGCAAATAATTTAAATATGGGGGAAGCAGCAGCAGGCAGAGAATTCACTCTGAGAATGAACCATTTCCTCTGAACCAAAAAACGAATGGGACCAGAGGTTACAGCGTCTGCATTTTGTAGAAGTTTTGTAAGGTTCTTGGGAAGATTATCCCTATGTTGTGACTACAGAGAAAGGGAATTTGCCTGCAGCGGAGCAATCTGCCAAAGCAAGTTTTGGCAGAACTGGGAGGAGGTGAAACACTGAAACCCCAAAACTGTGCTGCCCCCGAATCCCGTTGCACTGTACCTGGGGAGCAGGTGGCATTCGACCTACACACGTGCTCTGGTGTGTATCTCCCACGGGGCTGCCAGCAAGCCAGAGAGAACAGAGGGAAGGTGCAGAATGTTTCTAGAGAAAGATGCAAGAATACGTGGTTAAAAAACAAAATAAACTAAAAAAGAAATACTGTACTGAAGAAAGTACTAGTTAAGAAGGAGCAGTGGGAATAAATGGATGAAAGGGAACATTTGCGACGGCCTGGAAAGGCTACTCAAAGAAAATGCAACACTTTTAGCACAGGTCACCTCCTCTCCTCCACCCGCGGTTTCAAAACCTACTTTGTAAAACCCAATTATGTGTTATGTGTTTCCTTCCCCGGATGAGGCATTTCCCCATCCTCCTTCACCCAGAATGCCTGTTCAGTTCATGAGAACCGTGCTGCCTTTTGACAAGAGCATCCGAGAGAACCAGGCTGTCCCTCAGCACCCTGCATGTGGTTCCCTGCGTTCAGCCCACTGCAGTTACTCACGTCACGCTGGAATTTGTTCAGTTTTCTCTGTCTTTCTGCACATCCCAACCCCCACTGCATTAGTGCTAGGAAGGCTGACGAGTGTGGAAAGATCTGTCAGCATACTTTTTAAATGCCCACCTCACATCATTGCAATTTTCTTTGCAGATTTATGAGGGAACTGCTCAGGTTCAAAGGGTGATCGCAGCTCATGATCGTGTTGCCAAATATAAGGCTCAGAGAAATGTATCCAGCACGGCTGGTGCTGCTGCAGTGCTCTGTGCTCTCAGCGAAGAGGATTGTAGTGCATTTCTCAAGGCAATTAGAAAGGTGTGGGAAAAACCCCTTTTCCTTCCAAAAAGGGAAAATAAAATCTTTTCCTTGGGTACACAGTTAAGCACTACTTCTGTACTCCCCGCCCATTCCCTCCCTTCACTCCTTCTGACTAACAAACTCGCTGATTTCTAAACATTTCTGAATTCCAAAGTCATTGGCTGTTGTCTTGCCCCACTCGCTTGCTCTTAAATCTTTGGCTTTTGGTGGGAGAAGAGGTAAAAAACTTCTCTGTAAAATCTATACGACCAAAATGGGAACAAAATTATTAGTTTTTATTGCCTGCGATGGCATCTAGCACGTAACACGGAATGGGACTTTAGGTGTTTCCGCGTTGTTCAGAATGATACGGATTTGCCTCCACTGTGTTATCACCGGAGTTTGGGTGGATAGCAAATTAGGGAATCTCAGGGAAATCGATGCCGCTCCCTCAGGAATCCCACGTTGCAGCACACTGTCTCTAGGTCACCACTTGCTAAGAGAAATATGCGAACACTGGGGTTTTGTGGCCTCTAGAAACTTGTTTCTGTTAAACAATTGAAAGCGACTACATCTTTCCTTCTGGACCTTTCCAGAACATACAGTCTCATAAAGTACACCACAGACTGGGGTTATTCTTCTCAAACGGTGCCCACATTATCCATATTTTACACACACTCAGGAGTCAGTATAAACAAAAACTAGTTCTCGTTTTCACAGGGCTTCTTTTGAGGGACAAAACCATCTCACTCACCTGAATGCAGCAAAGACTGGAATTGTCATTCGGTGCGTTTATCTCTGGGCCTCAAAGGAACCTGTAACACACATGAAGAAAATCCTTGTTTTCTTGTGCTTTAAGCAAGATGACTTCTTTAGGGATGAATGGGAAGTACAACTCTTGAGAAACACAGACACGTGTTTTTATCAGCGTGGGAAAAAACAAGTATGATCACTCAGTTTTAAATGTGTTTTCATTTTGACTGATCCCACAGCAAAGAACCTGGAGGAAATGGCCTTATTTTCAGTTACAACAATGCTGGAAAGGGCAAGAAATGAGAACCTGACAGCACAATGGTTTTTCACTGTAAAATTAGATGATCAAAGTGTTATTTCTGACCGTCATTGATGCATCCTATTAAAAATCTCTTTATAAGCAGAGAGGTGGGGTTGCTTTTACTCCCTTTGCTTGTCGCATCATTTCAATTGTATTTCAGGCAAACTGCCCAGTGCCTGCAGTGTGCCACAGCCCGCAGCCCCCGAACAGCCCTCCCAGCTCTGCAGCACCAAGGCTGCGCTGGGTCGCTTTTCAGGAGTTAGATACTATCCAGTAGGAACAGATTATCAGCTTCAGAGAGCGTGGCCTCTCTCACTGCTATGCTTCTTAAGCGACTAAATGTTCAATTAGGACGATTCAAGTGAAAGCAGGCACCTTCTCCTTGAGAATGACTTACAGCATCACATTTATTTCACATCTGGTATATTTAAACCTGTTACTCCTTTCCATCAGTATATATACTTAACTGCATTTCTCGAGAAGGAGGAATTTTATTGCTTTTTACCTTGGATAGGCCCTTTTGTCAGTGCTGGCAGAATGCATCTTCCCCGGCCTTCCTGGGGAATCGCTCGGCGCTGGTGAGGCCGCCCCCGAGTGCTGTGTCCAGCGCTGGGATCCCCAGGACAAGAGAGGCGGGGACAGACTGGAGAGGGTCCAGGGATGGGCCACGAAGGGGACGGAGCACGAGGCTGAGCGAGCTGGGGCTGTGCAGCCTGTTGAAGGCTCAGGGGGATCTTGGCAATGTGCACAAACACCCGATGGGATGGAAGGAGGCCGAGGGAGCCAGGCACTCCTCAGCAGCGCCCACCAACAGGGCAAGAGGCCACGGGCACAAATGAAACACATAAAACCCCACCTGCACACAAGAAAACACACTTTTTTTTACTGCGAGGGTGGGTCAAACACCGGCACAGGCTGCACAGAGAGGTTGTGGAGTCTCCAGCCTTGGAGTTACTCAAAATCCAACTGGACATGGTCCTGCACAACTGGCTCTGCTGGAGCAGGGGGGGTGGACTCGATGACCTCCAGAGACCCCTTCCCACCTGAAACCCCATGGAATTCATAGAATCACAGAATCATCTCAGCTTGAAAAGCCCTCGAAGCTCCTCCAGTCCAGCCATGAACCTCACCCTGACCGTTCCCAACTCCACCAGCTCCCTCAGCGCTGGGTCAACCTGACTCTTCAACCCCTCCAGGGATGGGGACTCCCCCCCTGCCCTGGGCAGCCCATTCCAACGCCCAACAGCCCCTTCTGCAAAGAAATCCTTCCTAAGAGCCAGTCTGACCCTGCCCTGGCGCAGCTTGAGGCCATTCCCTCTGGTCCTGGCGCTGGTTCCTTGGCTCAAGAGACTCATCCCCCCTCTCTGCACCCTCCTTTCAGGGAGTTGTAGAGGGCCAGGAGGTCTCCCCTCAGCCTCCTCTTCTCCACACTAAACCCCCCCAGTTCCCTCAGCCGCTCCCCATCAGACCTGTGCTCCAGACCCTGCACCAGCTCCGTTGCCCTTCTCTGGACACGCTCGAGTCATTCAACGGCCTTTTTGGAGTGAGGGGCCCAAAACCGAACCCACTCATCGAGGGGCGGCCTCACCAGGGCCGAGCCCAGGGGTCAGATCCCTTCCCTGGCCCCGCTCCCTGCTGCAAAATTCCTTCGCAGCCGCTCACCCAAACGCCCTCGCTCCACCACGGCCCTGGCAGCCCCGCTCTGAACGCAGCGCCGGGCGGTACAAATCCTGTCGCCAGGTGCAAAGTCTGAATCGCTTAAGGAAGAGCTTCATGGCGGTGAACTGCCACTGACTGCCCTGCGGGAAGATGAGTGCTGTGACACGCCGGACAAGTATTGGCTGGAAAAAAACACCCAACCCCCCTTGAAAACCCCGCAAAAAACCCAACGCACGCCGCAACGCCTCAAACCCCTCCCCCAGAGCCCTCCCCCCGTACCACCCCCCACCGCCCGAAATAAAGAAACAAAGAGACCTTATTGCCTGTGCCCTGTGCCAGCAGCGTTACACACACTTTCCCTTGTACTCTCCGAAGGATGTTTCCGCGCGGCGCGGATCGCAGCTGCAGGGCCCAACACCAGGAACTCACCCCGCACGCAGCCTCACGGGCTGAACTGGGCAGAAAAAGAGTTTATTTGTGAGAGGAAGCGCGGCTGCACGGCCCTGCCCCGCGGCTGGCTCCGGCGCCGGGCTCTGCTCAGAGCCGCGGCTTCCGGGCGGGGTCCTGCCGTGCCCAGGGCGTCCCTGTGCCCGCCGGCACGCGCGGGTCAGGCGCTGGGAAGGGCACCTCTAGCGGGGGCCTTGCCGGAGCTGCCTCGGCCCCGCCGCGCCCCGGGACGCTCTTTCCGGCGGCGGCGGCGGCAGCGGCGGCGGCGCGTGCAGGTACCGCGCGGCGGGGGAAGGGCCCGGCTGCGGCCGCCGGTGCCTGGGCCCGAGGGGGGCGGGGGGGCTCCGGGCTCGGCCGCTCGTCCCAGCGGGGCGGGGGAGCCGGCAGCGGGGCTGAGCGGGCGATCGGGTGCCGGGGGAAGAACCGGCGGGTGCTCGGAGGGGAATCGGTGCCTCTGCTCGGGCACTGAGCTCGGCGCGTGCGGCCTCGGCAGGGCCGGGGGGAGGAAACGCGGCGAGAAGTGTCTGAGGGGCAGAAACGAACTCGGTACCTTCCGGGGCAAAAAACCGCAGCGGGCAGAGCTGTTGAGGTTCATCTGCTAAAGAAGCTGCCAGCTCTGGGAACACTGTGCTGCTGAAGCTCCTCCACTGGTGATGTTGTCTGCGCTCACCGTGAATTCTGCAGCGGCTTCTCCGAATATTCCTTAGCTACGGGCGTTACTGGGGTTTTGTAGACAATCGCTTTGGGGTTTTCCGAATGCTTCTCGGTGCACGTTGAGGTGAAAGATGCGTCTGGCCAGAGGAAGAGGAAAGGTTTGGATTCTCTAGATACTGATTTGCACAGAACTATAGATTGCTGCGTATTAAATTATGTTTAAATAATGAGGGAGCAATTGTACGGAATGTACAGTTACGGACCAGTTTTGATGCGTGTGGAGTGTGTTTACACTCTAGTACCGTACAAAAGAAGTCTTGTGGTAGTCTGTTGCTATGTTGTGCTCCTCAAATCTGCTTTTTTCCCTCTGTTTAGCTGGAGATTTCTGTTCAGCGGGTATTTCTCTGCTGTGCACTTTTCCCCCGAGCAAAAGGGCTCAGTCTCAGTCCTGTTGCGCACAGCTAGCTCCGCCGTAGCTGAAACGTCTCACCATCTCTTCTGTCTCCTGTTTTCTCTCTCAGGGGCCCCGTGGTGAAGAACAGTCCCCAGAGGGCTCTGGTGCTCCCAGACAGCGTCTTGATGGCTTGTGCCGTGTCCCTCTGGTGCCGTCTCCAGGAGCGGGTGAGTGGCGTCACGCCGCAATAAGGCAGCGTCCCACTTTGGGAAGAAAGTGTGCTGGGTTGGAACCCCTTGGGCAGGCCGGGAGGAGGCTGCCTTCCCGGGTCAGGGATGAGCGCTGGCATGTATTATCTGATCTGGAGTTGATGTCTGCCCCCGCTTTAGCTCTAGAATTACTCTGAGACCCGGGGAGCTCCGGTTCCCTTAGGCTGTGTCCTTGGAGCTTTCCCACGCTGTGGCATCCCGTTGGCGTCCCAAACTCTGGCCCGGCGTGAGGAGAAGGGGCCCAGTTTGGGTTTTGTCCCGTTTGGGCGCTGGGGAGGCAGAGTTCTGGGCTGAACGCTGGTGTTAGAGGAGATGCTTTCCCGTTCCCTGCCTGCAGCTCTGGATACCCCAGGGGAACAGCGTTGGCAAGTGCTGGTGGAGAGACGTGGGGGTGACCGTGCCCAGCCTGCCTGGGTGAGCCTGTTCCGAGTGCCCCCACCCTGTTCAGTCCCACCTGCACCTCCAGAAGGCTTGAGGGGCCGTGGTCACGTCTGCCTCGGGTCACAGTTAACAGTCACGGGTTCAGATCGGCTTTCTAAGGCGGAAAAGCAACGATGATCTATTTTCTGCTGGGGCCGTAGTTCCGTTTAGGGTTTGCAGTCGCCATCTCCTGGCAGGTTTTCCTTTTGCACATTCACACGCTCCTTAAAATGCTGTGAACGGACACCGCTTTGCACAGCAGTTCAAAAGCTTCTGGCAATCCTACCTGTATCTTGCAGTGTTCTGGGACAGGCACATCGCTGGTGGCGTGTGTGCTTCTGGTTTTGTTGTTTGTTGGACGTCTGGGCGTTGTTTTTTTCAGGTGAAGGTGATAATGAGCAGGCTTCAGCTGACACTGTTGTTTCCTGGAAGTTGTACTTTCCTATGACCCCCAGAAACGTGGCCAGACGTGCCACAAATGGTATTTCCCGGGGAAAATAGAGGGATTTCTCAGTGCCTGTGTGTTGCACGAGACATTGTAGATAAGCCGGGTGGTAGATGTCCCCGCAGCTGCCAGGAGCGTTAATGATCAGAGTTACCCAGTCTCTGCCCGTGAATCCATTTGTTCTGTGGCTGATCCTCCGTGAGCCGAAGGGTGAGAGGAATATACGGGATTGACCCTCAGGCTGATGCAGAATAGTCCTGGAGGCCGTGTCCAGCCTGCAGAAAGCAGCTTGACTGCTCTGGGGGTTTGGTTGTTTTCTTTCAAAGAAAAGAGCAGTGCTCTGCCTGATCTTTTAGGATCTTTTTCCACAAGTTTTACTCTTGTAATATATTATTTACTCATTACTGTTCTATAAGGGCATTGTGTAACTGGAAGTTTTATACAAAAGCAACATTAATGGAGAAGTCCGACTCCTTTGAAGCTAAAAGGTGAGATGTGCGCTTGTTTTGCATCCTCCGTGCAGGACTTGGTTCCTGCTTTGAGATCTCCCTGCCTTTACTCTGCTGAACTGTGCTTAGTTTTTCAGTACCAGCTGCTGTCTGTAATTGTGTCTCTCTGGTTGCACAGGATTCCTGGCTGTACCAGACCGGCTGCATGAAATAAATGTGGACTTGCTGGGTCGGTGGCTTTGTGACCATCAGGCACCTTCTGGAGGACGTGGAGGGGAAGCAGAGAAGGTATTAGGTGGCTTCTTTTGTTTGTTCAAAGCTCAATGGAGATTATTTTGTCTGAAGTGGAAGAATTTGGGGAAAATAAGGTCATGACTCTTAGGAAATACTGTGTAAAGTGCTCAGAGTGTTTTGGCCTTTGTTTTGGTTCTTTGTTCTGTCACTAACACTTGTCCCCCAGTCTTGAAGTGCACCCCAGAGGGTGGCCTGTGGCCCCCCCCAGTGTCCCTGTGGCCCCCCCCAGTGTCCCGTGATCCCTCAGTGGTGACAGAGACGGTGTCTTGGGGGTCCCCAGAGTGTCCCTGGATGTCCCCCAGTTTCCCCATTCCTGCCCCCCCCGGTATCTCCCAGTGTCTCCCAGTGTACTGGGTAGGACCCCTCGGGGATGGGGGGGTGACAGGGTGTGAGCTGGGGGCCTGTCGATGTCCCCCAGGGGTCCTGGGACCCCCTTCCAGGGCTGCCCGCCCCCCCCCCCCCCCCCCCCCCCGGTGACCCCCTGTTAATACCTGCACCCGCATGCAGTTAATAACCCAATAAACTCCCAGTGCCCCCCGGTTCATCCCAGTGCCCCCCCGAGCCGCCCAGTGCCCTGCAGTTTATCCCAGTGCCCCGCAGTGCAGCCCTGTCCCTCCGCGTCCTGGGGCTCTTGCACCCGCAACAGGGCTCTGCACTTGTGCAAATGGGGCTTTGAACAAGTCCCAGGTGTTGCACCTGCATTTGCACCAGCCCCGGACGTGGCACGTGCGTTTGTACAAGCTTGCGCGTCGCACAGGCCTTTGCACAGGCGTTTGTACGAGTCCCAAACGTTGCAGGAGCCTTTCCCCAGCCCCAAAGCTTGCACGAGCCTTTACACAAGCCCCAACCTTTGCACACCCACTCGCACAAGCCCCACCATTATCGGAGCCTTTGACCCGCCCTGCCCAGGGGAGGGCAGGGGTTGGGGTGGGACCAGCTCCGTTAAAACCAGCAGCTCCCAGTTCCCCACCCCTCCCTGCTCCCACTGACCCCCCCAGTCCCAGTGCCCCCCCCGCCCCCGCCGTGCCCCTTCATTTCACCCCGCTCCAGCTCCCCCTTTGCCGCCGGCTCCAGACCGTGGCGGTGCTGCAGTGGGTCTGCTCCTGCCTCGCCCTCGGGGAGTAGCTGGGGGTTGGGGATTTGGCCATTTGGGGAGGGGGGGTGTTTCCCAAACCCCCCTCGGCCACCCCCTCCTCCTCCTCCCAGCTGCTGGGGGCAGTGCCGTGCCTGCAGCAACCTCCGCTTACTTAAGATGGAGCTTTAGCGGGCGCCCAGGAGATGGCGAAATCTTCTCGTCGGTCGGTCGCTGTAGGGACACGAATCACCACACATGGCATTAATTCTCATTTTGGGGACAAAGAGACATTTTCACACATCCCTGAACTCCAGAGATCCTTGCCTGCCGGTACTCTGCTCGTTCCTAATCTAATGACTTTTGTTTGTGCCTTCTGTGCTCTTTCCCCGAGGCAAAGAAGGGACCCGCGTGTGGTGGGTTGATCTCAGCCAGGAAAAGCCCGACCCGGGGATGGAACAGCTGATTTCAGCGGCGGCCTTGGGAGCAAGGACAGAGGTGGTCGGGGCTGTGGGAAAGGAGGCGGGGAGGAGGGCATGTGGGGAACACCAGGAGAAGAGAGAGAAGGAGGCACTAGAGGTCTGAGTGTAACCACTGCAAACGTAAATTCAACAACAAACTTCATCAGTTTGTTGCAGAGCGGAGATGGAGCCAAGGGGTGACGTTCCCCAGCACAGTGCTGCCCAGACACTCACGGACACGGGATTGCTTAAACCAAACTAATTTATTGGGGATTTCTTTAGGGTATTTATCTATTTCTTTATACTACTATCAATATTATTTCTATGGGGTATTTATTGACGCCCTCCTGCGCCTCCGAGCTGGAGCAGCGTGCCAGCGGAGCGGGTCAGAGGCTGCGCGGGAAGCGGGGACCCGGCTGGTGTTGGGATGCTCCCGGGGCAGAGGAGGCGGCGCAGCACGTTCCCCGTCAGGAGCTGCTGGGGGTGCAGCAGCGCGTCGCCGGCAGAGCCCCCGCGGTGCCCGGCGCTGGCGGACGACGTGCCCCAGGGGTGGTCTCAGGGGCGCGAGCAGCAGGTGCTTGGGGACGTTGTTCTGGGGGCGCTCGTAGGTGCTGCCCTGTCCCAAGGGTGGATGCGGCCCCGTCAGGAGGGAGTTCTTGGGGCAGGCTTGCTTGGCAGGCACCGCGGAGCTCCCTGCCTTCTGCAGAGGCTTGTCTCCAGCCAGGGTGTCACTGGGCTCTGCTTTGCCCTCGCAGTCCTCGTCCTCCTCTCTCTGAGGCTCCTCGGCACCGCTGGCGCTTCCCTGCTGGCTGTCGCTGTCGCTGTCAGCGCTGCGCTGCCTGGGCAGCCAGTAGAGCCCCAAGAGCACGAGCAGGGCGTCGGCGGAGGCCCAGAACCACCAGTGCTGGCAGGCCCAGAGGAGCAGGCCTTCCGGAGCGAGGCCGCGCTGCTCCTGGCTGCTCTGCTCCATCTCCTCCAGCAGCCGGGTCATCTGCCGCTCCTGCTCCTCGCGCTGCCGCAGGAGCTCTTGCGTGGCCGCGTCTTGCCGGTCCCCGGCTCTGAGCACATACTGCACGATGCTCAGCAGGGTCAGGATGCGGGTGATGAACACAGCCATGGTCTGGAGGAGCAGGAGGGAGAGAAGGGGCTCAGTGGGGCTGGGTGGGAGGGAGGTGGCGGCTGGGGCAGCAGGGGAGAATATGCCAGGGCTGGGGCCAGGTGGGAGAGGGCCCGAGGGAGCTGGGAGGCAGTAAGGGGGAGGGTGGTGAGCGCTGCAGGGACGGGGACGTCTCCCCACAGCCCCCAGGCACTGGCCGTGGCTGGCAGCCCCGGCACCCCTGCGCCCAGCCCCGAGGGCGGCACCTGCCCTGCCCCAGGCGCTCCCCGCAGCGGCTGCGCCCTCGCCCCGGCTGTAGAAACCCCCCTGAGGGGCCAGAGCTTCTGCCCCGGCCCTCGTCCGGCCCAGCCTTCCCCCCGCCGGCCTCACTCACCGCTGGCCCGAGCCGTACTGCAGCGGGTGCTGCCGGCTGGCACCCTGGTGACATCCCTCGGTGACTTCTCCTCTGTGATGTCACAGGCACCAGAGCCCCACGGGGACACCCGCCCCTTGGGCCACGGCCACTGCCCCTGGCTCTGCAGCCCCTGCAGGGGCAAAGCACAACCCCCCTGGCAGGACAGAGCTCCTGGCGCCCCTAAACAGAATCACAGAATCATTCAGGTTGGAAAAGACCCTCGGGATCATTGAGTCCAACCATCAGCCCGACTCTACAACGTTCTCCCCTACCCCACATCCCCCCACAGCTCATCCAAATTCATACCAAACCTGCAGGTCACGCTGTCCAGGAAGGAAGTGGCACCTCAGCTGGCTGGAGCTGTCACCCACAGGCAGAGGTGGCTTATGTTGGCAACGCTTTCGAGCTTCCTTCAGCTCTTTTTTCTGCTCCGATCCTCCCGTCTTTTATCACATTCCACCTCAGTTTCCCACTTGCAAAACACCAGCTGAGCAGCCCAGCCGGAGAAGGAAAACCCCCGCCGAGGAGCTGGGCATGGGGAGCCTCGGTGCTACCCCAAGGTGCACCCCGCTGCCTCCTGCCTTGGGCACTGGGTGTCTGGGTGGGTTTGCTGTGAGATGAGGCTTCCCAGCACTGATGCCCTGGTTTAAGTGCTACTTTAGACAGGTATGTGCTGCCTTCCTCCAGTCCTGCTTGCAACGGGGCAAGATTTTTCTCCTCACACTGCAGAGTTGCAGAAGCTGATGGAAAGCTGAGCTGGTTGAGCCTGGAGCTGGTGATTGCAGGTGTGGTTTCTGAGCAGCAGGTGCGAGCTGATGGCACTCGTTGCTCTGATTTATTACACTCCGCAATAAATTCGTAAGACCCCACTATCAGAAGAGATCAAAAATAGGCTACTTCAACAGGCCGTAGTTTGAGGAGCTTCTCCTTCCCCCACTCTCTATAAACAGCCTCACCCTGGGAGCTTGAGATGTCTTTAATTAAACGGAAGGGTTTTTACTGTCACCAGAAATAGAAGTCTGGAGATGCTGATGCCCTCATCTGGTGTTTCCTGCCATTGTCCTGGCTGTCGGTCCTAAAGCCTTCAAATATTGCAGGTGCTTCTGACAGACACAAGCAATGGCAGCTGAGTCTCATTTCCGTGTGTTCCCCGGCGGGGGCACCTCTATCATGTCCCCAGCGTGGGAAACCAGCTTGGACCGCGGCTCTGTCATGGCAGCAGAACACGCGTGATGAACTGTTTCCTGCCAGTCCTGTGCTGGGGCCGAGAGACAAATCCATGGCATCGCTACAGAGGAGGAAACATTTCCACTGAATGGGGGTTTTTTCCCCTTCAGTTTCACTCCTTTTGTCAGCACACTTACCTAGAGCAAATATTTTATTTCATTCTTACAAACAGTCCCCGCTGTTTTCAAGAGGAATGGAGAGTTCCTGCAGCACAGGCACCTGCTGCTTGTTGCAGGCTGGTAGCAACCCACTGTTTTAAACACAGCTGCAGCTACAAGCCCATACCCCTGACAGCCTGTTGGCCAGCACCCCAGCCCTTCTCCTGCCCTTTCCCTCGAGCTATTTTTAACACACACGCTCAAATCCATGCTTTTTTTTTGCCCCCCCCCCCCCCCGAGTTTTTCCAGTTTCTGTCTCCCTGTAGAATAAGAAGCCTTGACTCACGCTCTGTGCTGTGCTGGTGCGGAGGTGACCTGGCAGCAAGCAGAAATGCTTGTGTGATGCTGGGGGGACAAAAATAAGAGCCCCCTGATTTGGGAGGAGTGCTCCCAAAATGCCGTGGGGATGTTTAGATCCATTTAGGACATTTGTTTTCCTTCACTGGGAGTTTTTCTGGTTTGTCTCTCTCCTACTATGAAGTTCTGACTGCAAATAATAATTTATTAAAGAACTCTAAAACTTATTATTAGTATCTGGTTGGTTTTATTAGAAACCAACCACTCGTTTCGGTGGAAGCATGTTCTTTACCATGCAGGCTGCCACAGGTTGATTAGCCCACTGTCATGCTAAGAAAGGCTGTGCTGGTGGTGATGTTCTTCTGCCAGCCTCTAGGGAAAAAAAAGAAAAAATCCATTTTTTTTACTCGGAGAACTGAAAATCAATGGTAGTTTTACTGGCCGGAGCTCAGCTATAGCAAAACTTGGGCCAACATCTCTGCAGGTGTAAAGCAGTACAGCGGCTTTGGCTGGAGAGTGCTCGTGCCAGCTGAGCCAGATGGGTTTTATTGCCTGTTTGGTCAAATTAAAGGAAGTTTGGGTCTCATGTCAATTCTGACAAAGAGATTTGTAAGCAGGAGCATTGAGGATGGCAAAAAGTCCTGCACATGACCACTTGTTATTACAAACGAATCAGACTTGCATGGTCAGCACAGGATCCCCGGGCTGTTACTGACCCTAAGACCTGTCCTCCTCCTGGGGAGGTCAAACCGGGCTGTTATTTGTGTGGTGTGAGCAGCGATCACCCCAAAACCTCAAACCTCCCCCGACAGCAGCGGGGCAGCACGAGGGCGGCCCTGGCTTGCACAGGGAGCTCCACGGCCCCGGCTGAGCCCCGGGCTCGGGCTCCCGGCTCCCCCCATGGCCCAGCGCCACCAGCAGCAGCAGCCGCAGCAGCAGCCAGGAGCCTTTGGGGAGAAGTTCTTTCTGGCGCTGTCCCACGTGTGTGTGCAGCACACGCACCCCCACTTCTGCTGCTCCGACCTGTGCCGGATTGTTCCAGCCCTGCAGCGCACCCAGAGACTCCTGACTGCCCGGCCCGTGGGGAAATCAGATCCCCCTGGTCAGGGGAGGGACGGAGGCGGGTCTGTCAGTGGCCGTGCTTCTGCTGGCTGGCGAGGAAGAAAAGGAATGTCTGTAAAAAAATAAATAAATCTTTTCCCCACGGCAGCAGCTTCCCTTCTTTTTAACATTGTTTAGGCAGCGATAAACCAGCATGCAGGGAATAAATAATTAACGAAATGAGTCTTTCACAGGTCCCGCCCCTCCTGGTTGTCACCAGGCGCTGTTCTTCACATCCCCTTTCCTTAACCGCCGCCCGTTCTTCCACCTCCAGCCACCCTTTGACAAATGTTTCTTCTCATTTTCCTCGGGGTGTTTTCCCTTGAATTCCCCATCACGGGCGTGCCGATACGTGTTAGGGCGAGCGGATTGTGGTGGGAATTACAGCTGCTGTTTGCAGATCGCACTGCGGACCCGTGCTGGGGCAGCGGCCACCAAAGGCCACCCCCACCCCGGGAGAGGGAGCAGCTCTTGTCCGTGGGGAGCGAGCTGGGCGCTCCTCACGCCCCCCCAGCCCGGCACACGGGCTCCTCTCCCCGCTCTGTCCCCTCTGTCCTCTCTTGCCCTCTTCCAGCCTTCCCTTTCTTCATCCCTCACTTCTCCTCTGCTCTCTGGCCCTGGTCAGATACTTCCTTCACCCCCCCGCTATTGCGTTCTCCGAACAGAGCGAAAAGCGGGGAGAATTTCTTCACCGCGAAGGTTGTCGGGCACCGGGACAGGCTGCCCAGGGAGGTGGTGGCGTCCCCAGCCCTGGGGGTATTTAACAGACGCGTAGACGTGGCGCTCGGGACGCGGTTTAGTGGTGGGTTCACCAGTGTTGGGTTCACGGCCGGACTCGGTGACCTTAAAGGTTTTTTCCAACCAGAATTATTCTGATTCTCCGATTCTATTAATTCTCTAGTGCTGTCTTGCACCCAGTAAGGGAACGCTACTGCTGGTACCTGAAGGGATTTTGGGGTTTTTTTGAGAAGGCAAAATTGCCACTTGGTGTCGTGGTTTAACCCCAGTCGGCAACTAAGCACCTTCCCCCCCAGCAGGATGGGGGGAGGAGAATTGGAAAGGGAAAAGTGAGAGAAGTGGTGGGTTGAGATAAGAACAGTTCAATAACTGAACTAAAATAACATCAATAATAAATTGTCATGAAAAGGAAAAATTAGCAAAGAGACAGAAATGAAACCTAAGGAGGACAAGTGATGGCAATGAAACCAACTGCTGACCACCAACCGACCGGTGCCCAGTCAAAACCAGCCCAGCTCCCCAGTACAGGAGAGGATTTTGGTGCTGGGACAAATGGCGACGTGCCAGCTTGGCGTGGGGGTGCCTTTTTGTGCCCTGAGACCCCTCGGGAGAGGCAGGATGGGCTAAAGCTTCCCTGCTCCTCCTCCTCCTCCTCCTCCTCCTCCTCCTCCTCCTCCTCCTCTCTGGGCTTTGTGGTCTCGCGGGACACCCCGGGTGCGGGTGTGCGGCCCTGGGGGCAGCGGCACAGGGACACTGCTCGGGGGGGTCCCCGTGGGAAGGACACCGTGGGACTGGGCTTGTTGCTCCAGCTTGATTTAAAAAAAATTTTATTGAAGTACGGCCTTTCCCCGAGAACTGCACCTCTCCGAGGGTCATCAGGCGCAGCACCACAGCGACCGCAGGCTCCATCCTGACCTTGGCTTCTGCTTTAGAGCTGTCAGGATGAGGACGGTCTGAGCTGCCAGGCACCTGATGGAGTGCTCAGCATCGTTCTCCAAGGACTGGAGGGCTGCGAGAGAAGGAAACAGAGCAGAGGTGAACCCCCCCTGCCCGCAGAGACCCCAGGAGCCCAGGCTCTGTCCCCCGCCCCACCAGCCCCCGCCAGCACAGCACTGCCCCTACTCACCACTGTGGCAGATCTCCCACAGCTTCTCCAGCCTGAGGATCCTCCGGCGCCGCGCAGCAAGCCCTGGGGCACAGGGCTCCTGTCAGAGCTCTGCTCCCCCTCAGCAGGGCTGTCCCCCAGCAAGGACAGCACCCGAGGGTGCTGGGACCCAGCAAGACTCCCAGCGAGCCCCACCAGTGGGGACTGGGGCCGGGTGACCAGAAACGGGTCCCCGGGAACTCACCCATGAACCTGACGGCCGCCTCTCGCACGCTGGCCTGAGGGTCCTCCACATAGGGCAGGCTCTGGAGCAGATACTTGTCCGCGCTGTTCCTCTTGTGCGTTATCTGAGGGAGCACAAGGGCACGGGGCTGGTACGGTCCCTCCGCAGCCGTCCGGACCATTCCCTCCTGCCAGCACCCCGCTCCCTCCCAGTGACTCCCGTCTCCCAGCCAGGAGCCCCGTGGGGCTGAGGGCCAGAGAGAGCCGCAGGCAGAGGGGGCTGGGGGTGCTGAGACCCCTCCATCCTGCTGCCAGGGCCCAGATGGGCCGGGGTCTCGTGGAGAAGAGCCCTTGGGGGCGGCGTGCTGGAGGGCAGGGAAGGAGGATGCAGCTGGAGCAGCGGGGCTGGAGCAGGGCGGCGATGCAGAGCGGCACAGCCCCCCCCACGGCACGGCTGCAGCCCCCATCCAGCCTGGCCCGGGGCTTTGGGGGTTGTCCTCACCAAGTACTCTCCGATCAGGGGTGTCTGCCCTGTCTCGGCCAGGAAGCTGAGCCTCCTCCAGCCCAGGAACTCTGCACAGGCGCGGAGGGTGTCCCAGGAAGCCTGCGGAGAAGCAGAGGCTGGGAGATGGCACCAGAGCCCAGGGAAGGAGACCTGGCATCCTCCTCCTCTGGGCCGGGCTTTGAGCTGCAGGGACGGGGTGATCCCGGGATTGGATCCCCCTTCATTCCATCCCGCGCTCTGGGAGCTGGCCCCGACACCCGGGGGGTCTTTGGGCACAGCCCTGGGGGACAGGGATGGGGGCTCAAAGCACACAAAGCCCGTGGGGACTCGTGTGCTCGGTGGCCACGGGCCACTGCTGAGCAGGGAAATGTCTGTGCCCAGTTCTCCGGCCCTGCTGGTGCTGGGGCTGCAGGGACCCTTCCTCTGGGCTGGGGGGGCCCCCACCTCCCCCTCCAGCTCAGCAGCAGGGGGTAAGGAGGCCGGTGGAGGCGGGACCAGCGCAGCGGGACCCTGCGGTGACACACAATCCCATTGTCCCTCACGGCCAGGCCACCCCCGTGGTGTCAGCACGCCCTTCCCCGTGACACCAGTCACTGATCTCTGACCTTGGCCACGCTCTCGATCTTCTCGTTGGTGTGGAAGAACAGCGGCAGCACCGCACCCTGCACTTTCTTCACCATTTTTTTGGTGTTTCTCCCCACCGCGGTCTTCATCACGTCTTCGAAGAGGCGGATGGAGAGCTCCCGCACCCGGCTGGAGTCCTGGCAGGGAGGAGGACAGAGGGAGCTCAGCATCAGCCGCTCCTCGCCCACGGGGAGCAGGGGCGTTAGCGTGGCTGGGGGGAAGAGGAGCTGCCCCAGGGTCGGATCCTGAACGCAGGAGCCGTCGGCCAGACCTGCAGCTGCGGCTCAACGGCCACAGAGCCCTGAAAGGCCTCGGAAGAGGAGTGGGGAGGGGAAGAGCCTGGAAAGGCCACGGAAGGAGAGTGGGAAGAGCCCCAAAAGGCCACGCAAGAGGAGCCAGGGGGACATCCCTGCCCAAATGCTGCCCGCAGGGCAGGGCTGAACGTCCTTCACCCATCGCCTCAGCTCCAGCTCCCGCCTTACATCATCGAAGAGGAGCAGGAGCTTCTCCGCCAGCCTCAGAGCGATGAGCTTGGCCTCTTCCCTCTTCATGTGAGGAATCACGTTGATGAAGAGCATCAGGGCCTTCATCCTGATATCGCTGCTGGCTGCCAGCAGGTTCTCCATGATGTCAGGCAGCAGCACCAGCATTTTCCTGGCCTGTATGGAACACACCGGTCACCTTCTTGTGAAGTGGTGAAAGACCCCCCCAGGCACCCCCCAGCCCCTCCAGAGCAGGGAAGGTGCTTGGAGCCGTCACCCCGCACCCTCCCGGCCGGGGCCAAGCCACCGCATCCCCCAGGCCCCGGCTACCAACTTGGCTCCCCTTGCTGACCCCCCACTCACCGTTTCGGGTGTTTTTGAGAGTGTCGTGAGGCCCGCGAGCACGAGAGAGAGCATCACCGGGCTGGGACGCCTCAGGTACCTCTGGGTTTTGTAGAGGGCAGCAAACTGCTTGTCGTCAATGACAGCGCTGACCAGCAGCTAAAATGGAGACAGTGGTGAGAGACCAGCAGAGCTGCGGGGCTCCCTCCCCTGCACCGGTACGGCCCGTGGCAAGGGTCTCCTCTCCCCTTGAAGCCACCTCCGAGTCCCCACATCTCTGTCCCGGGGCCAGAGCCGGGCAGGGGGATGCAGGCGGGGTGGAAGGCAGAGCGCTGCCTGCGCTGGGACAGGCTTGGTGGGGCCAAACCAGCACCGGGTGGGCCCGAGTGTGTGGCACAGGGGTCTGGGAGGAGGAAGAGGAGGAGGAGGAGGAGGAGGAGGAGGAGGAGGAGGAGGGGGAGGAAGGCAGAGCGCTGGGGCTGAGCGTGGTCACTCACAGCCAAGGGGTAGATGCAGGCGTCGTCCGCGGCACAGCTGAACACCCTGCGCAGCCGCCAGTCCCGCAGCACACCGAGCAGCTCCGACACGACTCTCCACAAAGCCCAGGGCACGGAGATCATCACCTCCCACATGGCCACGGCAGCGCTGCGGAGCCAGAGCCAACTCGGTCAGCAGAGCTGCCTCGGCTCCTCCAGACCCCAGCCCTGCCCACCCCCCTCATTTCGGGGTGCCCGGGGAGGCAGAGGGGGTGAGGTTCTGTTCCCCATGGGGCAGGGGCTCCGCTTTGGCCGGCTATGGCCGGAGTGGGAAGCGTGGTGGGATGGAGAGCCCTGCTCCTCGGGGATATCCCACAGTTTTCCGTGGGTCTGGCAGCCAGAGAGTCTCTGGGCCACTCTCCCCGTGGGGAACGAGCCTTCAAGGCTGTCGGGGCCGGTACCTGTCACACATTGGAGAGATGACCAACAGGCTCCTGACCACCTCCCTGGGGCTCCACCTGGTCAGCAGCAGCAGCAGCGAGTCCAGGCTGCGCCGGGCCGGCTCCGCGCGGATCTGCTCCACGTTTGTGTGGATGCATCTCAGGACTTCTGGCACCTGGAAGGGACACGGGTGAGGATGGTGCTGCCCTTCCCATCCCTCCCTGCCGCCTTGACATGGCTTCGGGTGCCCGAGAGAGCCGGGTTAGGGCAGGAAGAACAAGACTTGACACGGTTTGACACGGAAGGACAGTTCAGCCACGGGGCACTTACATCCGTCAGCCAGGACGCCGGGTCTGTCATGGCCGTGTCCACAACGCCGCTGCCCAACTGCCTGTCGTGGACATCGTCTGCCGTCAAGGCCTCGATGGCCACGAGGAGAACATCTGTCTTCTGAGAAGGCTGGAGGTATTCGCCAAACACCTACAGGTGGAGGGACGGCGGGGGAAGACGTGTCACACTGAGCTTGGCTGAGCAGCTCGGCCACCTCTGGGTCCCCTTGCTCGCACAAGCCGATGCCACGGACAAGGGTCCCGGGGAGGGGGGAGCTCGTTACCGTAGTCATGTCGCTGCTCTCAGAATCCCATCCCGGTTTCTCTGGCATCTCCTCTGGCAGCGTCTCGTCTACACAGAAACATGGAAGAGTAGGTAAGACAACGGCCATCTTGGCCAACCAGCCTCCCAAAGGGTGAAAAGAGCCTGAAACGGGGGAAACGGGGTCCTGGCGTCGGCCCCCTGACTCACCGATCCGCAGCGGCAGGACCGTCGTCACCTCGCAGGGCTCTAGCGGAGAGCTGCTCTCCGGGGGAGACCCCACCTCCTCCCAAACCACCCTGGGGCTGCTGGGGGGTCTCTCTGCCATCCTCAAAACTGGGTGAGGGACAGCGGGGGGGGTTCAGCTTTAGGGAGTGACGGGAAAAGACGTGGGCTGTGCTCAGGAGTCTCCTCGCTGCGCTCCTGCCCTGTCCCTTCCCCGTCTTGTCAGACGCTGCGGGGCTGCGCTGCTTAGATACGGTGCCGTGGGGTGACACGGAGGGGTGTCACAAAGGGGTGTCACAAAGGGGGGTCACATTGTGACCTGTCACCCAGGCTGGGTGGGGCAGGGGTTCCGCTGCAGGGGATAGGGACCCAGCTTGCCACTGGGCCATGGCTCCTCTCGGGGTGTCCCCAGCCCCCCATCATGCCCCCTCAGGACCTTCCTGTACCCGCCGGCTCGTCCCAGAGGGTTCACACACCCCGGCACGGCCCCCGGACCTTCTGCTTCGATCCTGACAGAAACACTCCAGACTGCCCCGTCTCTACTTTGCGGTCACCTGGAGCGTTTGCTCGCCTGTCTCCCGTTCTCTCCCACACTCCCAGAGCAGCTTTAATCTGCTACAGCAGTGTCCTGGTTTCAGCTGGGATAGTTCATTTTCTCGAGCTGGGAGGGAGCACAGCCGCAGTGCTGTGTTTTGTGACGGCGGGATCTTCCTTCTGTCGGGATCGCTGGCCGGGAGCGGGCTGTTGGTCGGTGGGTGGTGAGCAGTCGCCTTGTGCATCACCCATTTGTACTTTCCATTGTTGTTATTTTTTTGCTTTACTACAATCACTAAACTGGTTTTTTTATCTCAACCTATGAGTTTTCCGTGTGTCCCTCCACTCTCTTCCCCCATTCCCCCGACGGGGGGAGGGGGAGCGACCGGCTGCATGGTGTTTGGCTCCGACCGAGTTCAAACCACGAGAGTCCTTTTTGGTGCCCAGCGTGGGGCTCGAAGGGTTGAGATAACGGCAGATCGGGTCAGTGTGTCAGAACCATTTGTTAGGAGCATTCATTAGATTGGCTTAGCAATTGCTGGGCACAATGTCGATCGCTTGGCTCCTTAAAATTTCTTCTCCTCATTTCACACAGAATCACAGAATCATTCAGGTGGAAAAGACCCTCGGGATCATCGAGTCCAACCCACAGCCATGGCAAAGGTCCCTGGGGAAGGTCCCTCCCATGGGACCACGCTGGGCTGATCTCAGCGCCACTGGCCAACTGCCAAACCCTTCTCCCCCTGCTGCGGTTGCAACTGATTAAAAAAGTCGACGCTCTTTTGCAACTTTCCCCCTTTATTTTTATTCCTCTTTTTCCTGATGGCTCCAGCCAGGGCCTCTCCGGCCCGGGGAGATCTGCTCCTCGGCGCGAGGCATCGCGGGGAGCCGGGTCCCCTCATCCCTCCATCGGGTGCCCCAAAGCCCGGGTGTTCATCGAGGGGCTTCTCGAGCAGGTTGGCCTTGGAGTTCCACGTCCGGAATCGTTTTCCCAGGTTACTGCAACACCGGCCAGAATTTCTGAGGAGGAAACTTCACAACACTCTCCATCTTATCCTCCGTAGCAGCCACTTGGGCCCATCGCAGGAGGCCTCCTCGAGCAGGCTGGCCTCAGAGCTCGTCGTCAACAAAACAGCTATGACGGGTGTTCCGAAGTACGAGGCCTCCTGAGGAGGGGAGGGCTTGGCTTTCCGGGTCTTTGCAGCTGCCAGCATTTTTTCCACCATTCTTTGTCCTCGTCTTACTTGTCCTCCCCATCCTCCTCATTTTTCCCCCCATTCTCCTTCTCCTCGTCCTCCTCGTCCCCACCCTCCTCCTTTTCCTTTTCCTCCTCCTCCTCCTCTGCAGCTCTGAGCCGTCGCTGCCTGCGCTTGGGCTCGGCTCTGCTTTGACGCTCGGTCTTTGAGCGCAGCTTTGCCCTTGGCTTGGCCGGTCCCAGGCTGCTTTTCTCCAGAGGAATCCCCCAGGATCACCGGCTGCTGCCTGGAAGGACACAACGGCAGAGAGGTCTCTACCTGAGCACACGCTGGGTTTGGGGCTGCATCCTGCCCCCCATGACCCCCTTTGTGCCTCTTTGTGCGGAACGAAACCCCCTGAGCCGGGCCCCGCGGCTGACACACGGCTGTCCCCGTGTCCGCAGGCCACGCTGGGGCTCTCCTGAAGGGCTGGAGAAGATCCAGCCCCGTGAAACTGGGGGCTCCCAGTAGCCCCATCCCACCCCTCCGATGGGCGGTGATGGACGGCAAGTGCTTGGGGCTGGGGAATGGGCTCCGGCTGGGTCAAAAAATCATAGAATCACAGAATAGTTTGGGTTAAAAGGGACCTTTAAAGGTCCCTTTAGTCCAACCCCACCCCTGCCACGGCCAAGGACATCTTCAACCAGAGCAGGTCGCTCCGAGCCCCGTCCAACCTGACCACGAACGTTCCCAGGAATGGGGCATCCACCACCTCTCTGGGCAACACGACCCTGTGCAGATCCCCAGCCCTGAGCCTTCAGCCTCACCTGACCAAAGACTTTATCTTCTTCCTCTTCTGCCCTGTGATCTCCTGGAACTGTGGTGGTTCCTGGTTAGGCGAGCTTGGAGCAGCGAACGCAGGACATCCCACTGGAACTGGGAGGAGAAACCTCGTCAGAAGAGCATCGCTGGGCCGCTGCCGGCCCCGGTGACACGCAGGGGTGCTCCGGCCCCTTCCCCAAAGGTCCGAGAGGGCCGTGCTGCTCCCCTCGCAGCCGCCATCGCAGCCTCTCTGCCCCCAGTTCCCCATTGCCGTGGTTTTGCGACGGCATCGTCAGCTCCCGGTGTGGGAAGGGGGAGCGGGGAGGTGACAGGGACTCTTTTGGGGGGTCGTTTCTTGGCGGGGAGGAGGCGGCCTTGGATCACCATCCTCCCACCGCACCCTTGGGCGCATCCCACCCCGGGGCTCCGTGTTGGTGAAGCCAACGAGTCGTTAGGACAAACGGCTGTGCCGAGCTGGGAGGAAGCTTTGGCACAAGTCGGAGCCCTTTGACACTCAGCGCCGGTGATTTCCAAGTCAAATGACAGAATTTGGTTGCCCGCACTGTGGAAAGGAGCCGGGAGCTGCTTTACCTTGTCCAAGAGGTGGCAGAAACTCTCTTCTCGTCTGCTCATCCTTGCCAGGGACTTGTCTCGAGGTCTTGAGAAGAGCCCTGAGAGGTGGTTTGTGCACAAACTCCATTTCAAGCCCGGGAACGAGGAGAAGACACCGCCGTGACCCAGAGCACCACCAGCCCTTGCCGCTCGCCGTGCTCACCGGCAGATTTTGGCATTGCCGTAAAGGCTGGTTTTTTTCCCCAACTCTAGCATGTTTTTCCCCAAGTCCACCATGCCCCATCCCCAAGCACAGTCCTGGGAAAAGGAGTCACCCAGCAAAGAGTCCAGGCCACCATGGGAAGGAAGTGTTGCCTAAATTCCTCGGTCCTACCCATCAAATCTGCCTTCTGGGAGCGACCACGGCCTGGGGACATCAAGAGTCGCTGCCGGGTGTCCCCATGGGAGGACACCCGTGGGGTCACAAGGAGCAAATGTCACCTTGAGAGCAGCTACAGCAGCCAACGTACTCACTCGGGAAAGATGACGACGTGGCCAGAGAAACTCAGGGAGGCCACAGGTACCATCCGGGACACCACCATGTCCAGCAGCCGGGGGACCTGCAATGGAGGAGCTCCAAGATGGTGGGATGTCCTCAGCATGGCTGTGAGGCTGTATTGGAGGAGCTCGAGGCAGGGAGAGTTGGTAGGACCATCAACTCTCACCTGGCCGTGTCCTGCCGGGCCACCGCCATGGGACTGCCCGCGCGTGCCACGGAGAAACAGAACCACTCACCTTGAAAATCACTTGTTCCAAGTTCTCCTTCCCAGACAACATCTCCAGGAAGTCGTAGTAGAACTTCCATTTTCACCGTCGTGCCTTCAATGAGGAGCACCCCGATGTCCCTCAGGACGAAGGCGACGTTCTCCCCCTTCCCCAGGCAGTAAGAGAGGAGGGACACGGTGCCCTGGATGCAGCCCTCCGCTTTCTGCCGGGACACCGAGGCGGCTGCAGCCACCTTGCAGTATTTGAGGGGCTCCAGCTCCTTGTTGCCTGAAAAAAACCACACGAGAGGGATGGAGACGTTCACCCAGTGGCCCTTCCGCAGGCGCTTCCCAAGGCGAAACGATCGTTGCCTCCCCCAGAAAGAAAAAAACCCCAAATTTTGGGCTCTGCTCCACAGAGGGGGAGTCACTTCCGAGAAGCTTCTCAGCCCCAGGGAAGGGACGCGATGACCGTGAAGCCAACTGGGGTTTAATCCGCCATCTTACCGGGCAGGTAGGCCTTGTTGTCCGACAGGACAGGTTGCGGACCACGATGACCTTTCTGGCCAGGCGAAAGACGGGCCTGTGGATAGTCACGGCCTCCTCTCCAACCTCGATCTGTCTGGAGACAACGTCGAAGCAGCCGAGGGCGGGAATTCGGACACCCTGGAACAGAAGAGAAGGAAGGACCCAAGGGTGAGGACGGCAGAAGGAAGAGCTGGAGGTGGCCCTGACCAGGGATGGTGCTTTGGGATGGATCCTGCCCGCTCCCGCTTGGGGAGGAGACGCTGAGTCCTCCCCCTCTGAAAAAGTCAGGGCAGGAGCAGCCTGGAGAAGAATTTGAAATCCAACCGCTGGTCTATTTGAAATAGATTTTAAGGCCTAGTGAAACGTGGTCGGGACTGAGCGATCTCGTCGTACTACCAAGGCAACCGGGGTGCTGCTCAACAGGCCTGAAAAGTGTTCTTAGCCCGCTTCTTGGATAGTCCCGACCCAAGGCTGCTCTAAAACCCAGTCAAGCTAATCCTATGGAGGCAGTTTTAACAAAGGATGATTAATTGACTAAACACAGGGGGGTTGCCAGATTAAGAGAATTTAGGATATCAAAACTGCTCACTCTACCTAAGCTTTTCGTAGAACATCTTGGAGTCTTTCTCAGAATTGTGTGAGATAATAATATCATAAATAACTAATAACTAAGAAAAGATGAGAATCAAGAACTAAAAGGTTGAGTGGCAACTTCCAAAGACTTTGGACTCAGGTAATAGATTTAGAAACAGTGTATAAACACCGCGAGTCTTTCGGACATTGGCCACTCACTGAGGTGTTGGCCCAACTCTGAGTTGTCAATAAAGCTAAGCCTAGAGATTCTTTAACAAGCCCGAGGGCATCCGGGGGGTCTCCAGCGCCCAGGATCAGCCCTGAGGTCCACCACCACCTCCCAGAGGCGATACCACCCTGGCACAAGCCCTGTTTGTCCCCCAGCGGGGACTTTTGGGGTGAGTTTCCCACTTTCTGAGGAGGGAAGAGAAACGACAGGCCGTGCCCCGGGGCCGTGGGGACTCCCCAGCCCTCTGGGCGGACAAGGAGGATGCGGGTGTCACCCCACCTTGCGCAGCAGCAGCTGTTCTTAAATGCAGCCGGCCACCGCGTCCCAGACGGCTCTTCGCTCTGGAAAACAAAGGAAAACAAGGTCACGCTCCACGTCCACCAGCTCTCAACCCTCCAATGTCCCCCTGAGCTCTGGCGCGTTGAAGACCACGGTGGGGAGAAACACCAAAAAAATGGTGAAGAAAGTGCAGGGTGCGGTGCTGCCGCTGTTCTTCCACACCAACGAGAAGATCGAGAGCGTGGCCAAGGTCAGAGATCAGTGACTGGCGTCACGGGGAAGGGCGTGCTGACACCACGGGGGTGGCCTGGCCGTGAGGGACAATGGGATTGTGTGTCACCGCAGGGTCCCGCTGCGCTGGTCCCGCCTCCACCGGCCTCCTTACCCCCTGCTGCTGAGCTGGAGGGGGAGGTGGGGGCCCCCCCAGCCCAGAGGAAGGGTCCCTGCAGCCCCAGCACCAGCAGGGCCGGAGAACTGGGCACAGACATTTCCCTGCTCAGCAGCGGCCCGTGGCCACTGTGCACACGAGTCCCCACGGGCTCCGTGTGCTTTGAGCCCCCATCCCTGTCCCCCAGGGCTGTGCCCAAAGACCCCCCGGGGGGCTGGGGAGACACCCCTGATGGGAGAGGGCTTGGTGAGGACAACCCCCAAAGCCCCGGGCCGGGCTGGACGGGGGCTGCAGCCGTGCCGTGGGGGGGGCTGTGCCGCTCTGCATCGCATCGCCGCCCTGCTCCAGCCCCGCTGCTCCAGCTGCATCCTCCTTCCCTGCCCTCCAGCACACAGCCCCCAAGGGCAAAACCAGTAATCTTTATCTCTTCCCCTCTTCCCAACATTAACAATGACTAGATAAAACACATCAAAGGAGACGACATCAGGAAAGGCACGTGGACCGTGATCTGTGCTGTCAGTTCTAACAGCTGGTATCCTTCAGATTCCAGGGAGCTGAAATTTCTCTTACAGCCAACTTGAAAATTAAAACTATTCTCACTAGCCAAGAATTTTTCTCTAAGGACAGAAAACTACTGGCTTGGGATCTGAAGGTTCTTACTCCAAATCGCACTCCTGCAAGTGAGGAATTGAATTAAGACCAGGCTTTTTTCCTGGCAGGTTCTCTGCTCGTCCAGAGAAAGAGGGCGGGAGGGTTGGAAGTTTATTTGAAAGCTGAGACGGATTTTACAGGATCCCAGTTATTTAGATTTTCCATTACACTGAGCCATCACAAAGGCATGGCTAGGTAGGCTTTTTTTAAAAAAAAGTTGCTCAAATTAATCAGATCTAGAACTAAACGAACGCAGGAAAGGCTTTTGCCTTTACAATCCTTTCATCCGTGTCTCCTGATTACGCTTCCCTCTACTGCTGCCCAAATCCAGACGGTTTATGCTTTGGGCCATTTGTTTCACGTATAGAAACTTTGTTTTCTGCCTCTTCTTTTCTTCCATGTATTTGATATTTCTCAGCATGACACAGTTCTGCTGCTGTGTTCACTGGTAACATTCTTACCTGCCCACGCTCTGCGCTGGGTTTCTGTCCAGCTCCAAATCCAGGCTGCTATGACAGAAACTCCAAGTTAGTTTCTCACATTTGGAAAACTTCCCTTCTGTAACTGTCAGTGAGGCTTTGTGATGGTTTAGTCCCTGCCGGGGTCTGAGACCACGCGGCCGCTGCCCCTCCCCCACAAAGGGAGTGAAATATAAAGCCCCAAGACTGAGATAAGGAAAGGTTTAATACAACAGTGCAACAGCAACACAACAAACAACAACAATAACAATAATAGTGATAGCAATGAACAGAGCAAAATATCTACCAATACAGCAGTGAGAGGACCAGATGTACAAAACCACGAGCCCCGCGCTCTCCCGCCAGGATGTGACGTCCGTCCGTCCGGTCCGTCCGCATGGTATCCGATAACCCGGCTAGAGCTCCCCCCCCACTGCTGGCGAAACTTAACTCTATCCTGGTTAAACCAGGACAGGCTTGAAACTGCTCCCATTGGCTGATAGACCAAACCCTTTCTCGTGGTTACTGAAGGAGGTTGTGGGGTCTGACGTCTTTACACTCGAGTTTCATGGCTGTCTTCATCAGCAAATAATTTAAATATGGGGGAAGCAGCAGCAGGCAGAGAATTCACTCTGAGAATGAACCATTTCCTCTGAACCAAAAAACGAATGGGACCAGAGGTTACAGCGTCTGCATTTTGTAGAAGTTTTGTAAGGTTCTTGGGAAGATTATCCCTATGTTGTGACTACAGAGAAAGGGAATTTGCCTGCAGCGGAGCAATCTGCCAAAGCAAGTTTTGGCAGAACTGGGAGGAGGTGAAACACTGAAACCCCAAAACTGTGCTGCCCCCGAATCCCGTTGCACTGTACCTGGGGAGCAGGTGGCATTCGACCTACACACGTGCTCTGGTGTGTATCTCCCACGGGGCTGCCAGCAAGCCAGAGAGAACAGAGGGAAGGTGCAGAATGTTTCTAGAGAAAGATGCAAGAATACGTGGTTAAAAAACAAAATAAACTAAAAAAGAAATACTGTACTGAAGAAAGTACTAGTTAAGAAGGAGCAGTGGGAATAAATGGATGAAAGGGAACATTTGCGACGGCCTGGAAAGGCTACTCAAAGAAAATGCAACACTTTTAGCACAGGTCACCTCCTCTCCTCCACCCGCGGTTTCAAAACCTACTTTGTAAAACCCAATTATGTGTTATGTGTTTCCTTCCCCGGATGAGGCATTTCCCCATCCTCCTTCACCCAGAATGCCTGTTCAGTTCATGAGAACCGTGCTGCCTTTTGACAAGAGCATCCGAGAGAACCAGGCTGTCCCTCAGCACCCTGCATGTGGTTCCCTGCGTTCAGCCCACTGCAGTTACTCACGTCACGCTGGAATTTGTTCAGTTTTCTCTGTCTTTCTGCACATCCCAACCCCCACTGCATTAGTGCTAGGAAGGCTGACGAGTGTGGAAAGATCTGTCAGCATACTTTTTAAATGCCCACCTCACATCATTGCAATTTTCTTTGCAGATTTATGAGGGAACTGCTCAGGTTCAAAGGGTGATCGCAGCTCATGATCGTGTTGCCAAATATAAGGCTCAGAGAAATGTATCCAGCACGGCTGGTGCTGCTGCAGTGCTCTGTGCTCTCAGCGAAGAGGATTGTAGTGCATTTCTCAAGGCAATTAGAAAGGTGTGGGAAAAACCCCTTTTCCTTCCAAAAAGGGAAAATAAAATCTTTTCCTTGGGTACACAGTTAAGCACTACTTCTGTACTCCCCGCCCATTCCCTCCCTTCACTCCTTCTGACTAACAAACTCGCTGATTTCTAAACATTTCTGAATTCCAAAGTCATTGGCTGTTGTCTTGCCCCACTCGCTTGCTCTTAAATCTTTGGCTTTTGGTGGGAGAAGAGGTAAAAAACTTCTCTGTAAAATCTATACGACCAAAATGGGAACAAAATTATTAGTTTTTATTGCCTGCGATGGCATCTAGCACGTAACACGGAATGGGACTTTAGGTGTTTCCGCGTTGTTCAGAATGATACGGATTTGCCTCCACTGTGTTATCACCGGAGTTTGGGTGGATAGCAAATTAGGGAATCTCAGGGAAATCGATGCCGCTCCCTCAGGAATCCCACGTTGCAGCACACTGTCTCTAGGTCACCACTTGCTAAGAGAAATATGCGAACACTGGGGTTTTGTGGCCTCTAGAAACTTGTTTCTGTTAAACAATTGAAAGCGACTACATCTTTCCTTCTGGACCTTTCCAGAACATACAGTCTCATAAAGTACACCACAGACTGGGGTTATTCTTCTCAAACGGTGCCCACATTATCCATATTTTACACACACTCAGGAGTCAGTATAAACAAAAACTAGTTCTCGTTTTCACAGGGCTTCTTTTGAGGGACAAAACCATCTCACTCACCTGAATGCAGCAAAGACTGGAATTGTCATTCGGTGCGTTTATCTCTGGGCCTCAAAGGAACCTGTAACACACATGAAGAAAATCCTTGTTTTCTTGTGCTTTAAGCAAGATGACTTCTTTAGGGATGAATGGGAAGTACAACTCTTGAGAAACACAGACACGTGTTTTTATCAGCGTGGGAAAAAACAAGTATGATCACTCAGTTTTAAATGTGTTTTCATTTTGACTGATCCCACAGCAAAGAACCTGGAGGAAATGGCCTTATTTTCAGTTACAACAATGCTGGAAAGGGCAAGAAATGAGAACCTGACAGCACAATGGTTTTTCACTGTAAAATTAGATGATCAAAGTGTTATTTCTGACCGTCATTGATGCATCCTATTAAAAATCTCTTTATAAGCAGAGAGGTGGGGTTGCTTTTACTCCCTTTGCTTGTCGCATCATTTCAATTGTATTTCAGGCAAACTGCCCAGTGCCTGCAGTGTGCCACAGCCCGCAGCCCCCGAACAGCCCTCCCAGCTCTGCAGCACCAAGGCTGCGCTGGGTCGCTTTTCAGGAGTTAGATACTATCCAGTAGGAACAGATTATCAGCTTCAGAGAGCGTGGCCTCTCTCACTGCTATGCTTCTTAAGCGACTAAATGTTCAATTAGGACGATTCAAGTGAAAGCAGGCACCTTCTCCTTGAGAATGACTTACAGCATCACATTTATTTCACATCTGGTATATTTAAACCTGTTACTCCTTTCCATCAGTATATATACTTAACTGCATTTCTCGAGAAGGAGGAATTTTATTGCTTTTTACCTTGGATAGGCCCTTTTGTCAGTGCTGGCAGAATGCATCTTCCCCGGCCTTCCTGGGGAATCGCTCGGCGCTGGTGAGGCCGCCCCCGAGTGCTGTGTCCAGCGCTGGGATCCCCAGGACAAGAGAGGCGGGGACAGACTGGAGAGGGTCCAGGGATGGGCCACGAAGGGGACGGAGCACGAGGCTGAGCGAGCTGGGGCTGTGCAGCCTGTTGAAGGCTCAGGGGGATCTTGGCAATGTGCACAAACACCCGATGGGATGGAAGGAGGCCGAGGGAGCCAGGCACTCCTCAGCAGCGCCCACCAACAGGGCAAGAGGCCACGGGCACAAATGAAACACATAAAACCCCACCTGCACACAAGAAAACACACTTTTTTTTACTGCGAGGGTGGGTCAAACACCGGCACAGGCTGCACAGAGAGGTTGTGGAGTCTCCAGCCTTGGAGTTACTCAAAATCCAACTGGACATGGTCCTGCACAACTGGCTCTGCTGGAGCAGGGGGGGTGGACTCGATGACCTCCAGAGACCCCTTCCCACCTGAAACCCCATGGAATTCATAGAATCACAGAATCATCTCAGCTTGAAAAGCCCTCGAAGCTCCTCCAGTCCAGCCATGAACCTCACCCTGACCGTTCCCAACTCCACCAGCTCCCTCAGCGCTGGGTCAACCTGACTCTTCAACCCCTCCAGGGATGGGGACTCCCCCCCTGCCCTGGGCAGCCCATTCCAACGCCCAACAGCCCCTTCTGCAAAGAAATCCTTCCTAAGAGCCAGTCTGACCCTGCCCTGGCGCAGCTTGAGGCCATTCCCTCTGGTCCTGGCGCTGGTTCCTTGGCTCAAGAGACTCATCCCCCCTCTCTGCACCCTCCTTTCAGGGAGTTGTAGAGGGCCAGGAGGTCTCCCCTCAGCCTCCTCTTCTCCACACTAAACCCCCCCAGTTCCCTCAGCCGCTCCCCATCAGACCTGTGCTCCAGACCCTGCACCAGCTCCGTTGCCCTTCTCTGGACACGCTCGAGTCATTCAACGGCCTTTTTGGAGTGAGGGGCCCAAAACCGAACCCACTCATCGAGGGGCGGCCTCACCAGGGCCGAGCCCAGGGGTCAGATCCCTTCCCTGGCCCCGCTCCCTGCTGCAAAATTCCTTCGCAGCCGCTCACCCAAACGCCCTCGCTCCACCACGGCCCTGGCAGCCCCGCTCTGAACGCAGCGCCGGGCGGTACAAATCCTGTCGCCAGGTGCAAAGTCTGAATCGCTTAAGGAAGAGCTTCATGGCGGTGAACTGCCACTGACTGCCCTGCGGGAAGATGAGTGCTGTGACACGCCGGACAAGTATTGGCTGGAAAAAAACACCCAACCCCCCTTGAAAACCCCGCAAAAAACCCAACGCACGCCGCAACGCCTCAAACCCCTCCCCCAGAGCCCTCCCCCCGTACCACCCCCCACCGCCCGAAATAAAGAAACAAAGAGACCTTATTGCCTGTGCCCTGTGCCAGCAGCGTTACACACACTTTCCCTTGTACTCTCCGAAGGATGTTTCCGCGCGGCGCGGATCGCAGCTGCAGGGCCCAACACCAGGAACTCACCCCGCACGCAGCCTCACGGGCTGAACTGGGCAGAAAAAGAGTTTATTTGTGAGAGGAAGCGCGGCTGCACGGCCCTGCCCCGCGGCTGGCTCCGGCGCCGGGCTCTGCTCAGAGCCGCGGCTTCCGGGCGGGGTCCTGCCGTGCCCAGGGCGTCCCTGTGCCCGCCGGCACGCGCGGGTCAGGCGCTGGGAAGGGCACCTCTAGCGGGGGCCTTGCCGGAGCTGCCTCGGCCCCGCCGCGCCCCGGGACGCTCTTTCCGGCGGCGGCGGCGGCAGCGGCGGCGGCGCGTGCAGGTACCGCGCGGCGGGGGAAGGGCCCGGCTGCGGCCGCCGGTGCCTGGGCCCGAGGGGGGCGGGGGGGCTCCGGGCTCGGCCGCTCGTCCCAGCGGGGCGGGGGAGCCGGCAGCGGGGCTGAGCGGGCGATCGGGTGCCGGGGGAAGAACCGGCGGGTGCTCGGAGGGGAATCGGTGCCTCTGCTCGGGCACTGAGCTCGGCGCGTGCGGCCTCGGCAGGGCCGGGGGGAGGAAACGCGGCGAGAAGTGTCTGAGGGGCAGAAACGAACTCGGTACCTTCCGGGGCAAAAAACCGCAGCGGGCAGAGCTGTTGAGGTTCATCTGCTAAAGAAGCTGCCAGCTCTGGGAACACTGTGCTGCTGAAGCTCCTCCACTGGTGATGTTGTCTGCGCTCACCGTGAATTCTGCAGCGGCTTCTCCGAATATTCCTTAGCTACGGGCGTTACTGGGGTTTTGTAGACAATCGCTTTGGGGTTTTCCGAATGCTTCTCGGTGCACGTTGAGGTGAAAGATGCGTCTGGCCAGAGGAAGAGGAAAGGTTTGGATTCTCTAGATACTGATTTGCACAGAACTATAGATTGCTGCGTATTAAATTATGTTTAAATAATGAGGGAGCAATTGTACGGAATGTACAGTTACGGACCAGTTTTGATGCGTGTGGAGTGTGTTTACACTCTAGTACCGTACAAAAGAAGTCTTGTGGTAGTCTGTTGCTATGTTGTGCTCCTCAAATCTGCTTTTTTCCCTCTGTTTAGCTGGAGATTTCTGTTCAGCGGGTATTTCTCTGCTGTGCACTTTTCCCCCGAGCAAAAGGGCTCAGTCTCAGTCCTGTTGCGCACAGCTAGCTCCGCCGTAGCTGAAACGTCTCACCATCTCTTCTGTCTCCTGTTTTCTCTCTCAGGGGCCCCGTGGTGAAGAACAGTCCCCAGAGGGCTCTGGTGCTCCCAGACAGCGTCTTGATGGCTTGTGCCGTGTCCCTCTGGTGCCGTCTCCAGGAGCGGGTGAGTGGCGTCACGCCGCAATAAGGCAGCGTCCCACTTTGGGAAGAAAGTGTGCTGGGTTGGAACCCCTTGGGCAGGCCGGGAGGAGGCTGCCTTCCCGGGTCAGGGATGAGCGCTGGCATGTATTATCTGATCTGGAGTTGATGTCTGCCCCCGCTTTAGCTCTAGAATTACTCTGAGACCCGGGGAGCTCCGGTTCCCTTAGGCTGTGTCCTTGGAGCTTTCCCACGCTGTGGCATCCCGTTGGCGTCCCAAACTCTGGCCCGGCGTGAGGAGAAGGGGCCCAGTTTGGGTTTTGTCCCGTTTGGGCGCTGGGGAGGCAGAGTTCTGGGCTGAACGCTGGTGTTAGAGGAGATGCTTTCCCGTTCCCTGCCTGCAGCTCTGGATACCCCAGGGGAACAGCGTTGGCAAGTGCTGGTGGAGAGACGTGGGGGTGACCGTGCCCAGCCTGCCTGGGTGAGCCTGTTCCGAGTGCCCCCACCCTGTTCAGTCCCACCTGCACCTCCAGAAGGCTTGAGGGGCCGTGGTCACGTCTGCCTCGGGTCACAGTTAACAGTCACGGGTTCAGATCGGCTTTCTAAGGCGGAAAAGCAACGATGATCTATTTTCTGCTGGGGCCGTAGTTCCGTTTAGGGTTTGCAGTCGCCATCTCCTGGCAGGTTTTCCTTTTGCACATTCACACGCTCCTTAAAATGCTGTGAACGGACACCGCTTTGCACAGCAGTTCAAAAGCTTCTGGCAATCCTACCTGTATCTTGCAGTGTTCTGGGACAGGCACATCGCTGGTGGCGTGTGTGCTTCTGGTTTTGTTGTTTGTTGGACGTCTGGGCGTTGTTTTTTTCAGGTGAAGGTGATAATGAGCAGGCTTCAGCTGACACTGTTGTTTCCTGGAAGTTGTACTTTCCTATGACCCCCAGAAACGTGGCCAGACGTGCCACAAATGGTATTTCCCGGGGAAAATAGAGGGATTTCTCAGTGCCTGTGTGTTGCACGAGACATTGTAGATAAGCCGGGTGGTAGATGTCCCCGCAGCTGCCAGGAGCGTTAATGATCAGAGTTACCCAGTCTCTGCCCGTGAATCCATTTGTTCTGTGGCTGATCCTCCGTGAGCCGAAGGGTGAGAGGAATATACGGGATTGACCCTCAGGCTGATGCAGAATAGTCCTGGAGGCCGTGTCCAGCCTGCAGAAAGCAGCTTGACTGCTCTGGGGGTTTGGTTGTTTTCTTTCAAAGAAAAGAGCAGTGCTCTGCCTGATCTTTTAGGATCTTTTTCCACAAGTTTTACTCTTGTAATATATTATTTACTCATTACTGTTCTATAAGGGCATTGTGTAACTGGAAGTTTTATACAAAAGCAACATTAATGGAGAAGTCCGACTCCTTTGAAGCTAAAAGGTGAGATGTGCGCTTGTTTTGCATCCTCCGTGCAGGACTTGGTTCCTGCTTTGAGATCTCCCTGCCTTTACTCTGCTGAACTGTGCTTAGTTTTTCAGTACCAGCTGCTGTCTGTAATTGTGTCTCTCTGGTTGCACAGGATTCCTGGCTGTACCAGACCGGCTGCATGAAATAAATGTGGACTTGCTGGGTCGGTGGCTTTGTGACCATCAGGCACCTTCTGGAGGACGTGGAGGGGAAGCAGAGAAGGTATTAGGTGGCTTCTTTTGTTTGTTCAAAGCTCAATGGAGATTATTTTGTCTGAAGTGGAAGAATTTGGGGAAAATAAGGTCATGACTCTTAGGAAATACTGTGTAAAGTGCTCAGAGTGTTTTGGCCTTTGTTTTGGTTCTTTGTTCTGTCACTAACACTTGTCCCCCAGTCTTGAAGTGCACCCCAGAGGGTGGCCTGTGGCCCCCCCCAGTGTCCCTGTGGCCCCCCCCAGTGTCCCGTGATCCCTCAGTGGTGACAGAGACGGTGTCTTGGGGGTCCCCAGAGTGTCCCTGGATGTCCCCCAGTTTCCCCATTCCTGCCCCCCCCGGTATCTCCCAGTGTCTCCCAGTGTACTGGGTAGGACCCCTCGGGGATGGGGGGGTGACAGGGTGTGAGCTGGGGGCCTGTCGATGTCCCCCAGGGGTCCTGGGACCCCCTTCCAGGGCTGCCCGCCCCCCCCCCCCCCCCCCCCCCCGGTGACCCCCTGTTAATACCTGCACCCGCATGCAGTTAATAACCCAATAAACTCCCAGTGCCCCCCGGTTCATCCCAGTGCCCCCCCGAGCCGCCCAGTGCCCTGCAGTTTATCCCAGTGCCCCGCAGTGCAGCCCTGTCCCTCCGCGTCCTGGGGCTCTTGCACCCGCAACAGGGCTCTGCACTTGTGCAAATGGGGCTTTGAACAAGTCCCAGGTGTTGCACCTGCATTTGCACCAGCCCCGGACGTGGCACGTGCGTTTGTACAAGCTTGCGCGTCGCACAGGCCTTTGCACAGGCGTTTGTACGAGTCCCAAACGTTGCAGGAGCCTTTCCCCAGCCCCAAAGCTTGCACGAGCCTTTACACAAGCCCCAACCTTTGCACACCCACTCGCACAAGCCCCACCATTATCGGAGCCTTTGACCCGCCCTGCCCAGGGGAGGGCAGGGGTTGGGGTGGGACCAGCTCCGTTAAAACCAGCAGCTCCCAGTTCCCCACCCCTCCCTGCTCCCACTGACCCCCCCAGTCCCAGTGCCCCCCCCGCCCCCGCCGTGCCCCTTCATTTCACCCCGCTCCAGCTCCCCCTTTGCCGCCGGCTCCAGACCGTGGCGGTGCTGCAGTGGGTCTGCTCCTGCCTCGCCCTCGGGGAGTAGCTGGGGGTTGGGGATTTGGCCATTTGGGGAGGGGGGGTGTTTCCCAAACCCCCCTCGGCCACCCCCTCCTCCTCCTCCCAGCTGCTGGGGGCAGTGCCGTGCCTGCAGCAACCTCCGCTTACTTAAGATGGAGCTTTAGCGGGCGCCCAGGAGATGGCGAAATCTTCTCGTCGGTCGGTCGCTGTAGGGACACGAATCACCACACATGGCATTAATTCTCATTTTGGGGACAAAGAGACATTTTCACACATCCCTGAACTCCAGAGATCCTTGCCTGCCGGTACTCTGCTCGTTCCTAATCTAATGACTTTTGTTTGTGCCTTCTGTGCTCTTTCCCCGAGGCAAAGAAGGGACCCGCGTGTGGTGGGTTGATCTCAGCCAGGAAAAGCCCGACCCGGGGATGGAACAGCTGATTTCAGCGGCGGCCTTGGGAGCAAGGACAGAGGTGGTCGGGGCTGTGGGAAAGGAGGCGGGGAGGAGGGCATGTGGGGAACACCAGGAGAAGAGAGAGAAGGAGGCACTAGAGGTCTGAGTGTAACCACTGCAAACGTAAATTCAACAACAAACTTCATCAGTTTGTTGCAGAGCGGAGATGGAGCCAAGGGGTGACGTTCCCCAGCACAGTGCTGCCCAGACACTCACGGACACGGGATTGCTTAAACCAAACTAATTTATTGGGGATTTCTTTAGGGTATTTATCTATTTCTTTATACTACTATCAATATTATTTCTATGGGGTATTTATTGACGCCCTCCTGCGCCTCCGAGCTGGAGCAGCGTGCCAGCGGAGCGGGTCAGAGGCTGCGCGGGAAGCGGGGACCCGGCTGGTGTTGGGATGCTCCCGGGGCAGAGGAGGCGGCGCAGCACGTTCCCCGTCAGGAGCTGCTGGGGGTGCAGCAGCGCGTCGCCGGCAGAGCCCCCGCGGTGCCCGGCGCTGGCGGACGACGTGCCCCAGGGGTGGTCTCAGGGGCGCGAGCAGCAGGTGCTTGGGGACGTTGTTCTGGGGGCGCTCGTAGGTGCTGCCCTGTCCCAAGGGTGGATGCGGCCCCGTCAGGAGGGAGTTCTTGGGGCAGGCTTGCTTGGCAGGCACCGCGGAGCTCCCTGCCTTCTGCAGAGGCTTGTCTCCAGCCAGGGTGTCACTGGGCTCTGCTTTGCCCTCGCAGTCCTCGTCCTCCTCTCTCTGAGGCTCCTCGGCACCGCTGGCGCTTCCCTGCTGGCTGTCGCTGTCGCTGTCAGCGCTGCGCTGCCTGGGCAGCCAGTAGAGCCCCAAGAGCACGAGCAGGGCGTCGGCGGAGGCCCAGAACCACCAGTGCTGGCAGGCCCAGAGGAGCAGGCCTTCCGGAGCGAGGCCGCGCTGCTCCTGGCTGCTCTGCTCCATCTCCTCCAGCAGCCGGGTCATCTGCCGCTCCTGCTCCTCGCGCTGCCGCAGGAGCTCTTGCGTGGCCGCGTCTTGCCGGTCCCCGGCTCTGAGCACATACTGCACGATGCTCAGCAGGGTCAGGATGCGGGTGATGAACACAGCCATGGTCTGGAGGAGCAGGAGGGAGAGAAGGGGCTCAGTGGGGCTGGGTGGGAGGGAGGTGGCGGCTGGGGCAGCAGGGGAGAATATGCCAGGGCTGGGGCCAGGTGGGAGAGGGCCCGAGGGAGCTGGGAGGCAGTAAGGGGGAGGGTGGTGAGCGCTGCAGGGACGGGGACGTCTCCCCACAGCCCCCAGGCACTGGCCGTGGCTGGCAGCCCCGGCACCCCTGCGCCCAGCCCCGAGGGCGGCACCTGCCCTGCCCCAGGCGCTCCCCGCAGCGGCTGCGCCCTCGCCCCGGCTGTAGAAACCCCCCTGAGGGGCCAGAGCTTCTGCCCCGGCCCTCGTCCGGCCCAGCCTTCCCCCCGCCGGCCTCACTCACCGCTGGCCCGAGCCGTACTGCAGCGGGTGCTGCCGGCTGGCACCCTGGTGACATCCCTCGGTGACTTCTCCTCTGTGATGTCACAGGCACCAGAGCCCCACGGGGACACCCGCCCCTTGGGCCACGGCCACTGCCCCTGGCTCTGCAGCCCCTGCAGGGGCAAAGCACAACCCCCCTGGCAGGACAGAGCTCCTGGCGCCCCTAAACAGAATCACAGAATCATTCAGGTTGGAAAAGACCCTCGGGATCATTGAGTCCAACCATCAGCCCGACTCTACAACGTTCTCCCCTACCCCACATCCCCCCACAGCTCATCCAAATTCATACCAAACCTGCAGGTCACGCTGTCCAGGAAGGAAGTGGCACCTCAGCTGGCTGGAGCTGTCACCCACAGGCAGAGGTGGCTTATGTTGGCAACGCTTTCGAGCTTCCTTCAGCTCTTTTTTCTGCTCCGATCCTCCCGTCTTTTATCACATTCCACCTCAGTTTCCCACTTGCAAAACACCAGCTGAGCAGCCCAGCCGGAGAAGGAAAACCCCCGCCGAGGAGCTGGGCATGGGGAGCCTCGGTGCTACCCCAAGGTGCACCCCGCTGCCTCCTGCCTTGGGCACTGGGTGTCTGGGTGGGTTTGCTGTGAGATGAGGCTTCCCAGCACTGATGCCCTGGTTTAAGTGCTACTTTAGACAGGTATGTGCTGCCTTCCTCCAGTCCTGCTTGCAACGGGGCAAGATTTTTCTCCTCACACTGCAGAGTTGCAGAAGCTGATGGAAAGCTGAGCTGGTTGAGCCTGGAGCTGGTGATTGCAGGTGTGGTTTCTGAGCAGCAGGTGCGAGCTGATGGCACTCGTTGCTCTGATTTATTACACTCCGCAATAAATTCGTAAGACCCCACTATCAGAAGAGATCAAAAATAGGCTACTTCAACAGGCCGTAGTTTGAGGAGCTTCTCCTTCCCCCACTCTCTATAAACAGCCTCACCCTGGGAGCTTGAGATGTCTTTAATTAAACGGAAGGGTTTTTACTGTCACCAGAAATAGAAGTCTGGAGATGCTGATGCCCTCATCTGGTGTTTCCTGCCATTGTCCTGGCTGTCGGTCCTAAAGCCTTCAAATATTGCAGGTGCTTCTGACAGACACAAGCAATGGCAGCTGAGTCTCATTTCCGTGTGTTCCCCGGCGGGGGCACCTCTATCATGTCCCCAGCGTGGGAAACCAGCTTGGACCGCGGCTCTGTCATGGCAGCAGAACACGCGTGATGAACTGTTTCCTGCCAGTCCTGTGCTGGGGCCGAGAGACAAATCCATGGCATCGCTACAGAGGAGGAAACATTTCCACTGAATGGGGGTTTTTTCCCCTTCAGTTTCACTCCTTTTGTCAGCACACTTACCTAGAGCAAATATTTTATTTCATTCTTACAAACAGTCCCCGCTGTTTTCAAGAGGAATGGAGAGTTCCTGCAGCACAGGCACCTGCTGCTTGTTGCAGGCTGGTAGCAACCCACTGTTTTAAACACAGCTGCAGCTACAAGCCCATACCCCTGACAGCCTGTTGGCCAGCACCCCAGCCCTTCTCCTGCCCTTTCCCTCGAGCTATTTTTAACACACACGCTCAAATCCATGCTTTTTTTTTGCCCCCCCCCCCCCCCGAGTTTTTCCAGTTTCTGTCTCCCTGTAGAATAAGAAGCCTTGACTCACGCTCTGTGCTGTGCTGGTGCGGAGGTGACCTGGCAGCAAGCAGAAATGCTTGTGTGATGCTGGGGGGACAAAAATAAGAGCCCCCTGATTTGGGAGGAGTGCTCCCAAAATGCCGTGGGGATGTTTAGATCCATTTAGGACATTTGTTTTCCTTCACTGGGAGTTTTTCTGGTTTGTCTCTCTCCTACTATGAAGTTCTGACTGCAAATAATAATTTATTAAAGAACTCTAAAACTTATTATTAGTATCTGGTTGGTTTTATTAGAAACCAACCACTCGTTTCGGTGGAAGCATGTTCTTTACCATGCAGGCTGCCACAGGTTGATTAGCCCACTGTCATGCTAAGAAAGGCTGTGCTGGTGGTGATGTTCTTCTGCCAGCCTCTAGGGAAAAAAAAGAAAAAATCCATTTTTTTTACTCGGAGAACTGAAAATCAATGGTAGTTTTACTGGCCGGAGCTCAGCTATAGCAAAACTTGGGCCAACATCTCTGCAGGTGTAAAGCAGTACAGCGGCTTTGGCTGGAGAGTGCTCGTGCCAGCTGAGCCAGATGGGTTTTATTGCCTGTTTGGTCAAATTAAAGGAAGTTTGGGTCTCATGTCAATTCTGACAAAGAGATTTGTAAGCAGGAGCATTGAGGATGGCAAAAAGTCCTGCACATGACCACTTGTTATTACAAACGAATCAGACTTGCATGGTCAGCACAGGATCCCCGGGCTGTTACTGACCCTAAGACCTGTCCTCCTCCTGGGGAGGTCAAACCGGGCTGTTATTTGTGTGGTGTGAGCAGCGATCACCCCAAAACCTCAAACCTCCCCCGACAGCAGCGGGGCAGCACGAGGGCGGCCCTGGCTTGCACAGGGAGCTCCACGGCCCCGGCTGAGCCCCGGGCTCGGGCTCCCGGCTCCCCCCATGGCCCAGCGCCACCAGCAGCAGCAGCCGCAGCAGCAGCCAGGAGCCTTTGGGGAGAAGTTCTTTCTGGCGCTGTCCCACGTGTGTGTGCAGCACACGCACCCCCACTTCTGCTGCTCCGACCTGTGCCGGATTGTTCCAGCCCTGCAGCGCACCCAGAGACTCCTGACTGCCCGGCCCGTGGGGAAATCAGATCCCCCTGGTCAGGGGAGGGACGGAGGCGGGTCTGTCAGTGGCCGTGCTTCTGCTGGCTGGCGAGGAAGAAAAGGAATGTCTGTAAAAAAATAAATAAATCTTTTCCCCACGGCAGCAGCTTCCCTTCTTTTTAACATTGTTTAGGCAGCGATAAACCAGCATGCAGGGAATAAATAATTAACGAAATGAGTCTTTCACAGGTCCCGCCCCTCCTGGTTGTCACCAGGCGCTGTTCTTCACATCCCCTTTCCTTAACCGCCGCCCGTTCTTCCACCTCCAGCCACCCTTTGACAAATGTTTCTTCTCATTTTCCTCGGGGTGTTTTCCCTTGAATTCCCCATCACGGGCGTGCCGATACGTGTTAGGGCGAGCGGATTGTGGTGGGAATTACAGCTGCTGTTTGCAGATCGCACTGCGGACCCGTGCTGGGGCAGCGGCCACCAAAGGCCACCCCCACCCCGGGAGAGGGAGCAGCTCTTGTCCGTGGGGAGCGAGCTGGGCGCTCCTCACGCCCCCCCAGCCCGGCACACGGGCTCCTCTCCCCGCTCTGTCCCCTCTGTCCTCTCTTGCCCTCTTCCAGCCTTCCCTTTCTTCATCCCTCACTTCTCCTCTGCTCTCTGGCCCTGGTCAGATACTTCCTTCACCCCCCCGCTATTGCGTTCTCCGAACAGAGCGAAAAGCGGGGAGAATTTCTTCACCGCGAAGGTTGTCGGGCACCGGGACAGGCTGCCCAGGGAGGTGGTGGCGTCCCCAGCCCTGGGGGTATTTAACAGACGCGTAGACGTGGCGCTCGGGACGCGGTTTAGTGGTGGGTTCACCAGTGTTGGGTTCACGGCCGGACTCGGTGACCTTAAAGGTTTTTTCCAACCAGAATTATTCTGATTCTCCGATTCTATTAATTCTCTAGTGCTGTCTTGCACCCAGTAAGGGAACGCTACTGCTGGTACCTGAAGGGATTTTGGGGTTTTTTTGAGAAGGCAAAATTGCCACTTGGTGTCGTGGTTTAACCCCAGTCGGCAACTAAGCACCTTCCCCCCCAGCAGGATGGGGGGAGGAGAATTGGAAAGGGAAAAGTGAGAGAAGTGGTGGGTTGAGATAAGAACAGTTCAATAACTGAACTAAAATAACATCAATAATAAATTGTCATGAAAAGGAAAAATTAGCAAAGAGACAGAAATGAAACCTAAGGAGGACAAGTGATGGCAATGAAACCAACTGCTGACCACCAACCGACCGGTGCCCAGTCAAAACCAGCCCAGCTCCCCAGTACAGGAGAGGATTTTGGTGCTGGGACAAATGGCGACGTGCCAGCTTGGCGTGGGGGTGCCTTTTTGTGCCCTGAGACCCCTCGGGAGAGGCAGGATGGGCTAAAGCTTCCCTGCTCCTCCTCCTCCTCCTCCTCCTCCTCCTCCTCCTCCTCCTCCTCTCTGGGCTTTGTGGTCTCGCGGGACACCCCGGGTGCGGGTGTGCGGCCCTGGGGGCAGCGGCACAGGGACACTGCTCGGGGGGGTCCCCGTGGGAAGGACACCGTGGGACTGGGCTTGTTGCTCCAGCTTGATTTAAAAAAAATTTTATTGAAGTACGGCCTTTCCCCGAGAACTGCACCTCTCCGAGGGTCATCAGGCGCAGCACCACAGCGACCGCAGGCTCCATCCTGACCTTGGCTTCTGCTTTAGAGCTGTCAGGATGAGGACGGTCTGAGCTGCCAGGCACCTGATGGAGTGCTCAGCATCGTTCTCCAAGGACTGGAGGGCTGCGAGAGAAGGAAACAGAGCAGAGGTGAACCCCCCCTGCCCGCAGAGACCCCAGGAGCCCAGGCTCTGTCCCCCGCCCCACCAGCCCCCGCCAGCACAGCACTGCCCCTACTCACCACTGTGGCAGATCTCCCACAGCTTCTCCAGCCTGAGGATCCTCCGGCGCCGCGCAGCAAGCCCTGGGGCACAGGGCTCCTGTCAGAGCTCTGCTCCCCCTCAGCAGGGCTGTCCCCCAGCAAGGACAGCACCCGAGGGTGCTGGGACCCAGCAAGACTCCCAGCGAGCCCCACCAGTGGGGACTGGGGCCGGGTGACCAGAAACGGGTCCCCGGGAACTCACCCATGAACCTGACGGCCGCCTCTCGCACGCTGGCCTGAGGGTCCTCCACATAGGGCAGGCTCTGGAGCAGATACTTGTCCGCGCTGTTCCTCTTGTGCGTTATCTGAGGGAGCACAAGGGCACGGGGCTGGTACGGTCCCTCCGCAGCCGTCCGGACCATTCCCTCCTGCCAGCACCCCGCTCCCTCCCAGTGACTCCCGTCTCCCAGCCAGGAGCCCCGTGGGGCTGAGGGCCAGAGAGAGCCGCAGGCAGAGGGGGCTGGGGGTGCTGAGACCCCTCCATCCTGCTGCCAGGGCCCAGATGGGCCGGGGTCTCGTGGAGAAGAGCCCTTGGGGGCGGCGTGCTGGAGGGCAGGGAAGGAGGATGCAGCTGGAGCAGCGGGGCTGGAGCAGGGCGGCGATGCAGAGCGGCACAGCCCCCCCCACGGCACGGCTGCAGCCCCCATCCAGCCTGGCCCGGGGCTTTGGGGGTTGTCCTCACCAAGTACTCTCCGATCAGGGGTGTCTGCCCTGTCTCGGCCAGGAAGCTGAGCCTCCTCCAGCCCAGGAACTCTGCACAGGCGCGGAGGGTGTCCCAGGAAGCCTGCGGAGAAGCAGAGGCTGGGAGATGGCACCAGAGCCCAGGGAAGGAGACCTGGCATCCTCCTCCTCTGGGCCGGGCTTTGAGCTGCAGGGACGGGGTGATCCCGGGATTGGATCCCCCTTCATTCCATCCCGCGCTCTGGGAGCTGGCCCCGACACCCGGGGGGTCTTTGGGCACAGCCCTGGGGGACAGGGATGGGGGCTCAAAGCACACAAAGCCCGTGGGGACTCGTGTGCTCGGTGGCCACGGGCCACTGCTGAGCAGGGAAATGTCTGTGCCCAGTTCTCCGGCCCTGCTGGTGCTGGGGCTGCAGGGACCCTTCCTCTGGGCTGGGGGGGCCCCCACCTCCCCCTCCAGCTCAGCAGCAGGGGGTAAGGAGGCCGGTGGAGGCGGGACCAGCGCAGCGGGACCCTGCGGTGACACACAATCCCATTGTCCCTCACGGCCAGGCCACCCCCGTGGTGTCAGCACGCCCTTCCCCGTGACACCAGTCACTGATCTCTGACCTTGGCCACGCTCTCGATCTTCTCGTTGGTGTGGAAGAACAGCGGCAGCACCGCACCCTGCACTTTCTTCACCATTTTTTTGGTGTTTCTCCCCACCGCGGTCTTCATCACGTCTTCGAAGAGGCGGATGGAGAGCTCCCGCACCCGGCTGGAGTCCTGGCAGGGAGGAGGACAGAGGGAGCTCAGCATCAGCCGCTCCTCGCCCACGGGGAGCAGGGGCGTTAGCGTGGCTGGGGGGAAGAGGAGCTGCCCCAGGGTCGGATCCTGAACGCAGGAGCCGTCGGCCAGACCTGCAGCTGCGGCTCAACGGCCACAGAGCCCTGAAAGGCCTCGGAAGAGGAGTGGGGAGGGGAAGAGCCTGGAAAGGCCACGGAAGGAGAGTGGGAAGAGCCCCAAAAGGCCACGCAAGAGGAGCCAGGGGGACATCCCTGCCCAAATGCTGCCCGCAGGGCAGGGCTGAACGTCCTTCACCCATCGCCTCAGCTCCAGCTCCCGCCTTACATCATCGAAGAGGAGCAGGAGCTTCTCCGCCAGCCTCAGAGCGATGAGCTTGGCCTCTTCCCTCTTCATGTGAGGAATCACGTTGATGAAGAGCATCAGGGCCTTCATCCTGATATCGCTGCTGGCTGCCAGCAGGTTCTCCATGATGTCAGGCAGCAGCACCAGCATTTTCCTGGCCTGTATGGAACACACCGGTCACCTTCTTGTGAAGTGGTGAAAGACCCCCCCAGGCACCCCCCAGCCCCTCCAGAGCAGGGAAGGTGCTTGGAGCCGTCACCCCGCACCCTCCCGGCCGGGGCCAAGCCACCGCATCCCCCAGGCCCCGGCTACCAACTTGGCTCCCCTTGCTGACCCCCCACTCACCGTTTCGGGTGTTTTTGAGAGTGTCGTGAGGCCCGCGAGCACGAGAGAGAGCATCACCGGGCTGGGACGCCTCAGGTACCTCTGGGTTTTGTAGAGGGCAGCAAACTGCTTGTCGTCAATGACAGCGCTGACCAGCAGCTAAAATGGAGACAGTGGTGAGAGACCAGCAGAGCTGCGGGGCTCCCTCCCCTGCACCGGTACGGCCCGTGGCAAGGGTCTCCTCTCCCCTTGAAGCCACCTCCGAGTCCCCACATCTCTGTCCCGGGGCCAGAGCCGGGCAGGGGGATGCAGGCGGGGTGGAAGGCAGAGCGCTGCCTGCGCTGGGACAGGCTTGGTGGGGCCAAACCAGCACCGGGTGGGCCCGAGTGTGTGGCACAGGGGTCTGGGAGGAGGAAGAGGAGGAGGAGGAGGAGGAGGAGGAGGAGGAGGAGGGGGAGGAAGGCAGAGCGCTGGGGCTGAGCGTGGTCACTCACAGCCAAGGGGTAGATGCAGGCGTCGTCCGCGGCACAGCTGAACACCCTGCGCAGCCGCCAGTCCCGCAGCACACCGAGCAGCTCCGACACGACTCTCCACAAAGCCCAGGGCACGGAGATCATCACCTCCCACATGGCCACGGCAGCGCTGCGGAGCCAGAGCCAACTCGGTCAGCAGAGCTGCCTCGGCTCCTCCAGACCCCAGCCCTGCCCACCCCCCTCATTTCGGGGTGCCCGGGGAGGCAGAGGGGGTGAGGTTCTGTTCCCCATGGGGCAGGGGCTCCGCTTTGGCCGGCTATGGCCGGAGTGGGAAGCGTGGTGGGATGGAGAGCCCTGCTCCTCGGGGATATCCCACAGTTTTCCGTGGGTCTGGCAGCCAGAGAGTCTCTGGGCCACTCTCCCCGTGGGGAACGAGCCTTCAAGGCTGTCGGGGCCGGTACCTGTCACACATTGGAGAGATGACCAACAGGCTCCTGACCACCTCCCTGGGGCTCCACCTGGTCAGCAGCAGCAGCAGCGAGTCCAGGCTGCGCCGGGCCGGCTCCGCGCGGATCTGCTCCACGTTTGTGTGGATGCATCTCAGGACTTCTGGCACCTGGAAGGGACACGGGTGAGGATGGTGCTGCCCTTCCCATCCCTCCCTGCCGCCTTGACATGGCTTCGGGTGCCCGAGAGAGCCGGGTTAGGGCAGGAAGAACAAGACTTGACACGGTTTGACACGGAAGGACAGTTCAGCCACGGGGCACTTACATCCGTCAGCCAGGACGCCGGGTCTGTCATGGCCGTGTCCACAACGCCGCTGCCCAACTGCCTGTCGTGGACATCGTCTGCCGTCAAGGCCTCGATGGCCACGAGGAGAACATCTGTCTTCTGAGAAGGCTGGAGGTATTCGCCAAACACCTACAGGTGGAGGGACGGCGGGGGAAGACGTGTCACGCTGAGCTTGGCTGAGCAGCTCGGCCACCTCTGGGTCCCCTTGCTCGCACAAGCCGATGCCACGGACAAGGGTCCCGGGGAGGGGGGAGCTCGTTACCGTAGTCATGTCGCTGCTCTCAGAATCCCATCCCGGTTTCTCTGGCATCTCCTCTGGCAGCGTCTCGTCTACACAGAAACATGGAAGAGTAGGTAAGACAACGGCCATCTTGGCCAACCAGCCTCCCAAAGGGTGAAAAGAGCCTGAAACGGGGGAAACGGGGTCCTGGCGTCGGCCCCCTGACTCACCGATCCGCAGCGGCAGAACCGTCGTCACCTCGCAGGGCTCTAGCGGAGAGCTGCTCTCCGGGGGAGACCCCACCTCCTCCCAAACCACCCTGGGGCTGCTGGGGGGTCTCTCTGCCATCCTCAAAACTGGGTGAGGGACAGCGGGGGGGGTTCAGCTTTAGGGAGTGACGGGAAAAGACGTGGGCTGTGCTCAGGAGTCTCCTCGCTGCGCTCCTGCCCTGTCCCTTCCCCGTCTTGTCAGACGCTGCGGGGCTGCGCTGCTTAGATACGGTGCCGTGGGGTGACACGGAGGGGTGTCACAAAGGGGTGTCACAAAGGGGGGTCACATTGTGACCTGTCACCCAGGCTGGGTGGGGCAGGGGTTCCGCTGCAGGGGATAGGGACCCAGCTTGCCACTGGGCCATGGCTCCTCTCGGGGTGTCCCCAGCCCCCCATCATGCCCCCTCAGGACCTTCCTGTACCCGCCGGCTCGTCCCAGAGGGTTCACACACCCCGGCACGGCCCCCGGACCTTCTGCTTCGATCCTGACAGAAACACTCCAGACTGCCCCGTCTCTACTTTGCGGTCACCTGGAGCGTTTGCTCGCCTGTCTCCCGTTCTCTCCCACACTCCCAGAGCAGCTTTAATCTGCTACAGCAGTGTCCTGGTTTCAGCTGGGATAGTTCATTTTCTCGAGCTGGGAGGGAGCACAGCCGCAGTGCTGTGTTTTGTGACGGCGGGATCTTCCTTCTGTCGGGATCGCTGGCCGGGAGCGGGCTGTTGGTCGGTGGGTGGTGAGCAGTCGCCTTGTGCATCACCCATTTGTACTTTCCATTGTTGTTATTTTTTTGCTTTACTACAATCACTAAACTGGTTTTTTTATCTCAACCTATGAGTTTTCCGTGTGTCCCTCCACTCTCTTCCCCCATTCCCCCGACGGGGGGAGGGGGAGCGACCGGCTGCATGGTGTTTGGCTCCGACCGAGTTCAAACCACGAGAGTCCTTTTTGGTGCCCAGCGTGGGGCTCGAAGGGTTGAGATAACGGCAGATCGGGTCAGTGTGTCAGAACCATTTGTTAGGAGCATTCATTAGATTGGCTTAGCAATTGCTGGGCACAATGTCGATCGCTTGGCTCCTTAAAATTTCTTCTCCTCATTTCACACAGAATCACAGAATCATTCAGGTGGAAAAGACCCTCGGGATCATCGAGTCCAACCCACAGCCATGGCAAAGGTCCCTGGGGAAGGTCCCTCCCATGGGACCACGCTGGGCTGATCTCAGCGCCACTGGCCAACTGCCAAACCCTTCTCCCCCTGCTGCGGTTGCAACTGATTAAAAAAGTCGACGCTCTTTTGCAACTTTCCCCCTTTATTTTTATTCCTCTTTTTCCTGATGGCTCCAGCCAGGGCCTCTCCGGCCCGGGGAGATCTGCTCCTCGGCGCGAGGCATCGCGGGGAGCCGGGTCCCCTCATCCCTCCATCGGGTGCCCCAAAGCCCGGGTGTTCATCGAGGGGCTTCTCGAGCAGGTTGGCCTTGGAGTTCCACGTCCGGAATCGTTTTCCCAGGTTACTGCAACACCGGCCAGAATTTCTGAGGAGGAAACTTCACAACACTCTCCATCTTATCCTCCGTAGCAGCCACTTGGGCCCATCGCAGGAGGCCTCCTCGAGCAGGCTGGCCTCAGAGCTCGTCGTCAACAAAACAGCTATGACGGGTGTTCCGAAGTACGAGGCCTCCTGAGGAGGGGAGGGCTTGGCTTTCCGGGTCTTTGCAGCTGCCAGCATTTTTTCCACCATTCTTTGTCCTCGTCTTACTTGTCCTCCCCATCCTCCTCATTTTTCCCCCCATTCTCCTTCTCCTCGTCCTCCTCGTCCCCACCCTCCTCCTTTTCCTTTTCCTCCTCCTCCTCCTCTGCAGCTCTGAGCCGTCGCTGCCTGCGCTTGGGCTCGGCTCTGCTTTGACGCTCGGTCTTTGAGCGCAGCTTTGCCCTTGGCTTGGCCGGTCCCAGGCTGCTTTTCTCCAGAGGAATCCCCCAGGATCACCGGCTGCTGCCTGGAAGGACACAACGGCAGAGAGGTCTCTACCTGAGCACACGCTGGGTTTGGGGCTGCATCCTGCCCCCCATGACCCCCTTTGTGCCTCTTTGTGCGGAACGAAACCCCCTGAGCCGGGCCCCGCGGCTGACACACGGCTGTCCCCGTGTCCGCAGGCCACGCTGGGGCTCTCCTGAAGGGCTGGAGAAGATCCAGCCCCGTGAAACTGGGGGCTCCCAGTAGCCCCATCCCACCCCTCCGATGGGCGGTGATGGACGGCAAGTGCTTGGGGCTGGGGAATGGGCTCCGGCTGGGTCAAAAAATCATAGAATCACAGAATAGTTTGGGTTAAAAGGGACCTTTAAAGGTCCCTTTAGTCCAACCCCACCCCTGCCACGGCCAAGGACATCTTCAACCAGAGCAGGTCGCTCCGAGCCCCGTCCAACCTGACCACGAACGTTCCCAGGAATGGGGCATCCACCACCTCTCTGGGCAACACGACCCTGTGCAGATCCCCAGCCCTGAGCCTTCAGCCTCACCTGACCAAAGACTTTATCTTCTTCCTCTTCTGCCCTGTGATCTCCTGGAACTGTGGTGGTTCCTGGTTAGGCGAGCTTGGAGCAGCGAACGCAGGACATCCCACTGGAACTGGGAGGAGAAACCTCGTCAGAAGAGCATCGCTGGGCCGCTGCCGGCCCCGGTGACACGCAGGGGTGCTCCGGCCCCTTCCCCAAAGGTCCGAGAGGGCCGTGCTGCTCCCCTCGCAGCCGCCATCGCAGCCTCTCTGCCCCCAGTTCCCCATTGCCGTGGTTTTGCGACGGCATCGTCAGCTCCCGGTGTGGGAAGGGGGAGCGGGGAGGTGACAGGGACTCTTTTGGGGGGTCGTTTCTTGGCGGGGAGGAGGCGGCCTTGGATCACCATCCTCCCACCGCACCCTTGGGCGCATCCCACCCCGGGGCTCCGTGTTGGTGAAGCCAACGAGTCGTTAGGACAAACGGCTGTGCCGAGCTGGGAGGAAGCTTTGGCACAAGTCGGAGCCCTTTGACACTCAGCGCCGGTGATTTCCAAGTCAAATGACAGAATTTGGTTGCCCGCACTGTGGAAAGGAGCCGGGAGCTGCTTTACCTTGTCCAAGAGGTGGCAGAAACTCTCTTCTCGTCTGCTCATCCTTGCCAGGGACTTGTCTCGAGGTCTTGAGAAGAGCCCTGAGAGGTGGTTTGTGCACAAACTCCATTTCAAGCCCGGGAACGAGGAGAAGACACCGCCGTGACCCAGAGCACCACCAGCCCTTGCCGCTCGCCGTGCTCACCGGCAGATTTTGGCATTGCCGTAAAGGCTGGTTTTTTTCCCCAACTCTAGCATGTTTTTCCCCAAGTCCACCATGCCCCATCCCCAAGCACAGTCCTGGGAAAAGGAGTCACCCAGCAAAGAGTCCAGGCCACCATGGGAAGGAAGTGTTGCCTAAATTCCTCGGTCCTACCCATCAAATCTGCCTTCTGGGAGCGACCACGGCCTGGGGACATCAAGAGTCGCTGCCGGGTGTCCCCATGGGAGGACACCCGTGGGGTCACAAGGAGCAAATGTCACCTTGAGAGCAGCTACAGCAGCCAACGTACTCACTCGGGAAAGATGACGACGTGGCCAGAGAAACTCAGGGAGGCCACAGGTACCATCCGGGACACCACCATGTCCAGCAGCCGGGGGACCTGCAATGGAGGAGCTCCAAGATGGTGGGATGTCCTCAGCATGGCTGTGAGGCTGTATTGGAGGAGCTCGAGGCAGGGAGAGTTGGTAGGACCATCAACTCTCACCTGGCCGTGTCCTGCCGGGCCACCGCCATGGGACTGCCCGCGCGTGCCACGGAGAAACAGAACCACTCACCTTGAAAATCACTTGTTCCAAGTTCTCCTTCCCAGACAACATCTCCAGGAAGTCGTAGTAGAACTTCCATTTTCACCGTCGTGCCTTCAATGAGGAGCACCCCGATGTCCCTCAGGACGAAGGCGACGTTCTCCCCCTTCCCCAGGCAGTAAGAGAGGAGGGACACGGTGCCCTGGATGCAGCCCTCCGCTTTCTGCCGGGACACCGAGGCGGCTGCAGCCACCTTGCAGTATTTGAGGGGCTCCAGCTCCTTGTTGCCTGAAAAAAACCACACGAGAGGGATGGAGACGTTCACCCAGTGGCCCTTCCGCAGGCGCTTCCCAAGGCGAAACGATCGTTGCCTCCCCCAGAAAGAAAAAAACCCCAAATTTTGGGCTCTGCTCCACAGAGGGGGAGTCACTTCCGAGAAGCTTCTCAGCCCCAGGGAAGGGACGCGATGACCGTGAAGCCAACTGGGGTTTAATCCGCCATCTTACCGGGCAGGTAGGCCTTGTTGTCCGACAGGACAGGTTGCGGACCACGATGACCTTTCTGGCCAGGCGAAAGACGGGCCTGTGGATAGTCACGGCCTCCTCTCCAACCTCGATCTGTCTGGAGACAACGTCGAAGCAGCCGAGGGCGGGAATTCGGACACCCTGGAACAGAAGAGAAGGAAGGACCCAAGGGTGAGGACGGCAGAAGGAAGAGCTGGAGGTGGCCCTGACCAGGGATGGTGCTTTGGGATGGATCCTGCCCGCTCCCGCTTGGGGAGGAGACGCTGAGTCCTCCCCCTCTGAAAAAGTCAGGGCAGGAGCAGCCTGGAGAAGAATTTGAAATCCAACCGCTGGTCTATTTGAAATAGATTTTAAGGCCTAGTGAAACGTGGTCGGGACTGAGCGATCTCGTCGTACTACCAAGGCAACCGGGGTGCTGCTCAACAGGCCTGAAAAGTGTTCTTAGCCCGCTTCTTGGATAGTCCCGACCCAAGGCTGCTCTAAAACCCAGTCAAGCTAATCCTATGGAGGCAGTTTTAACAAAGGATGATTAATTGACTAAACACAGGGGGGTTGCCAGATTAAGAGAATTTAGGATATCAAAACTGCTCACTCTACCTAAGCTTTTCGTAGAACATCTTGGAGTCTTTCTCAGAATTGTGTGAGATAATAATATCATAAATAACTAATAACTAAGAAAAGATGAGAATCAAGAACTAAAAGGTTGAGTGGCAACTTCCAAAGACTTTGGACTCAGGTAATAGATTTAGAAACAGTGTATAAACACCGCGAGTCTTTCGGACATTGGCCACTCACTGAGGTGTTGGCCCAACTCTGAGTTGTCAATAAAGCTAAGCCTAGAGATTCTTTAACAAGCCCGAGGGCATCCGGGGGGTCTCCAGCGCCCAGGATCAGCCCTGAGGTCCACCACCACCTCCCAGAGGCGATACCACCCTGGCACAAGCCCTGTTTGTCCCCCAGCGGGGACTTTTGGGGTGAGTTTCCCACTTTCTGAGGAGGGAAGAGAAACGACAGGCCGTGCCCCGGGGCCGTGGGGACTCCCCAGCCCTCTGGGCGGACAAGGAGGATGCGGGTGTCACCCCACCTTGCGCAGCAGCAGCTGTTCTTAAATGCAGCCGGCCACCGCGTCCCAGACGGCTCTTCGCTCTGGAAAACAAAGGAAAACAAGGTCACGCTCCACGTCCACCAGCTCTCAACCCTCCAATGTCCCCCTGAGCTCTGGCGCGTTGAAGACCACGGTGGGGAGAAACACCAAAAAAATGGTGAAGAAAGTGCAGGGTGCGGTGCTGCCGCTGTTCTTCCACACCAACGAGAAGATCGAGAGCGTGGCCAAGGTCAGAGATCAGTGACTGGCGTCACGGGGAAGGGCGTGCTGACACCACGGGGGTGGCCTGGCCGTGAGGGACAATGGGATTGTGTGTCACCGCAGGGTCCCGCTGCGCTGGTCCCGCCTCCACCGGCCTCCTTACCCCCTGCTGCTGAGCTGGAGGGGGAGGTGGGGGCCCCCCCAGCCCAGAGGAAGGGTCCCTGCAGCCCCAGCACCAGCAGGGCCGCAGAACTGGGCACAGACATTTCCCTGCTCAGCAGCGGCCCGTGGCCACTGTGCACACGAGTCCCCACGGGCTCCGTGTGCTTTGAGCCCCCATCCCTGTCCCCCAGGGCTGTGCCCAAAGACCCCCCGGGGGGCTGGGGAGACACCCCTGATGGGAGAGGGCTTGGTGAGGACAACCCCCAAAGCCCCGGGCCGGGCTGGACGGGGGCTGCAGCCGTGCCGTGGGGGGGGCTGTGCCGCTCTGCATCGCATCGCCGCCCTGCTCCAGCCCCGCTGCTCCAGCTGCATCCTCCTTCCCTGCCCTCCAGCACACAGCCCCCAAGGGCAAAACCAGTAATCTTTATCTCTTCCCCTCTTCCCAACATTAACAATGACTAGATAAAACACATCAAAGGAGACGACATCAGGAAAGGCACGTGGACCGTGATCTGTGCTGTCAGTTCTAACAGCTGGTATCCTTCAGATTCCAGGGAGCTGAAATTTCTCTTACAGCCAACTTGAAAATTAAAACTATTCTCACTAGCCAAGAATTTTTCTCTAAGGACAGAAAACTACTGGCTTGGGATCTGAAGGTTCTTACTCCAAATCGCACTCCTGCAAGTGAGGAATTGAATTAAGACCAGGCTTTTTTCCTGGCAGGTTCTCTGCTCGTCCAGAGAAAGAGGGCGGGAGGGTTGGAAGTTTATTTGAAAGCTGAGACGGATTTTACAGGATCCCAGTTATTTAGATTTTCCATTACACTGAGCCATCACAAAGGCATGGCTAGGTAGGCTTTTTTTAAAAAAAAGTTGCTCAAATTAATCAGATCTAGAACTAAACGAACGCAGGAAAGGCTTTTGCCTTTACAATCCTTTCATCCGTGTCTCCTGATTACGCTTCCCTCTACTGCTGCCCAAATCCAGACGGTTTATGCTTTGGGCCATTTGTTTCACGTATAGAAACTTTGTTTTCTGCCTCTTCTTTTCTTCCATGTATTTGATATTTCTCAGCATGACACAGTTCTGCTGCTGTGTTCACTGGTAACATTCTTACCTGCCCACGCTCTGCGCTGGGTTTCTGTCCAGCTCCAAATCCAGGCTGCTATGACAGAAACTCCAAGTTAGTTTCTCACATTTGGAAAACTTCCCTTCTGTAACTGTCAGTGAGGCTTTGTGATGGTTTAGTCCCTGCCGGGGTCTGAGACCACGCGGCCGCTGCCCCTCCCCCACAAAGGGAGTGAAATATAAAGCCCCAAGACTGAGATAAGGAAAGGTTTAATACAACAGTGCAACAGCAACACAACAAACAACAACAATAACAATAATAGTGATAGCAATGAACAGAGCAAAATATCTACCAATACAGCAGTGAGAGGACCAGATGTACAAAACCACGAGCCCCGCGCTCTCCCGCCAGGATGTGACGTCCGTCCGTCCGGTCCGTCCGCATGGTATCCGATAACCCGGCTAGAGCTCCCCCCCCACTGCTGGCGAAACTTAACTCTATCCTGGTTAAACCAGGACAGGCTTGAAACTGCTCCCATTGGCTGATAGACCAAACCCTTTCTCGTGGTTACTGAAGGAGGTTGTGGGGTCTGACGTCTTTACACTCGAGTTTCATGGCTGTCTTCATCAGCAAATAATTTAAATATGGGGGAAGCAGCAGCAGGCAGAGAATTCACTCTGAGAATGAACCATTTCCTCTGAACCAAAAAACGAATGGGACCAGAGGTTACAGCGTCTGCATTTTGTAGAAGTTTTGTAAGGTTCTTGGGAAGATTATCCCTATGTTGTGACTACAGAGAAAGGGAATTTGCCTGCAGCGGAGCAATCTGCCAAAGCAAGTTTTGGCAGAACTGGGAGGAGGTGAAACACTGAAACCCCAAAACTGTGCTGCCCCCGAATCCCGTTGCACTGTACCTGGGGAGCAGGTGGCATTCGACCTACACACGTGCTCTGGTGTGTATCTCCCACGGGGCTGCCAGCAAGCCAGAGAGAACAGAGGGAAGGTGCAGAATGTTTCTAGAGAAAGATGCAAGAATACGTGGTTAAAAAACAAAATAAACTAAAAAAGAAATACTGTACTGAAGAAAGTACTAGTTAAGAAGGAGCAGTGGGAATAAATGGATGAAAGGGAACATTTGCGACGGCCTGGAAAGGCTACTCAAAGAAAATGCAACACTTTTAGCACAGGTCACCTCCTCTCCTCCACCCGCGGTTTCAAAACCTACTTTGTAAAACCCAATTATGTGTTATGTGTTTCCTTCCCCGGATGAGGCATTTCCCCATCCTCCTTCACCCAGAATGCCTGTTCAGTTCATGAGAACCGTGCTGCCTTTTGACAAGAGCATCCGAGAGAACCAGGCTGTCCCTCAGCACCCTGCATGTGGTTCCCTGCGTTCAGCCCACTGCAGTTACTCACGTCACGCTGGAATTTGTTCAGTTTTCTCTGTCTTTCTGCACATCCCAACCCCCACTGCATTAGTGCTAGGAAGGCTGACGAGTGTGGAAAGATCTGTCAGCATACTTTTTAAATGCCCACCTCACATCATTGCAATTTTCTTTGCAGATTTATGAGGGAACTGCTCAGGTTCAAAGGGTGATCGCAGCTCATGATCGTGTTGCCAAATATAAGGCTCAGAGAAATGTATCCAGCACGGCTGGTGCTGCTGCAGTGCTCTGTGCTCTCAGCGAAGAGGATTGTAGTGCATTTCTCAAGGCAATTAGAAAGGTGTGGGAAAAACCCCTTTTCCTTCCAAAAAGGGAAAATAAAATCTTTTCCTTGGGTACACAGTTAAGCACTACTTCTGTACTCCCCGCCCATTCCCTCCCTTCACTCCTTCTGACTAACAAACTCGCTGATTTCTAAACATTTCTGAATTCCAAAGTCATTGGCTGTTGTCTTGCCCCACTCGCTTGCTCTTAAATCTTTGGCTTTTGGTGGGAGAAGAGGTAAAAAACTTCTCTGTAAAATCTATACGACCAAAATGGGAACAAAATTATTAGTTTTTATTGCCTGCGATGGCATCTAGCACGTAACACGGAATGGGACTTTAGGTGTTTCCGCGTTGTTCAGAATGATACGGATTTGCCTCCACTGTGTTATCACCGGAGTTTGGGTGGATAGCAAATTAGGGAATCTCAGGGAAATCGATGCCGCTCCCTCAGGAATCCCACGTTGCAGCACACTGTCTCTAGGTCACCACTTGCTAAGAGAAATATGCGAACACTGGGGTTTTGTGGCCTCTAGAAACTTGTTTCTGTTAAACAATTGAAAGCGACTACATCTTTCCTTCTGGACCTTTCCAGAACATACAGTCTCATAAAGTACACCACAGACTGGGGTTATTCTTCTCAAATGGTGCCCACATTATCCATATTTTACACACACTCAGGAGTCAGTATAAACAAAAACTAGTTCTCGTTTTCACAGGGCTTCTTTTGAGGGACAAAACCATCTCACTCACCTGAATGCAGCAAAGACTGGAATTGTCATTCGGTGCGTTTATCTCTGGGCCTCAAAGGAACCTGTAACACACATGAAGAAAATCCTTGTTTTCTTGTGCTTTAAGCAAGATGACTTCTTTAGGGATGAATGGGAAGTACAACTCTTGAGAAACACAGACACGTGTTTTTATCAGCGTGGGAAAAAACAAGTATGATCACTCAGTTTTAAATGTGTTTTCATTTTGACTGATCCCACAGCAAAGAATGTTTCCGCGCGGCGCGGATCGCAGCTGCAGGGCCCAACACCAGGAACTCACCCCGCACGCAGCCTCACGGGCTGAACTGGGCAGAAAAAGAGTTTATTTGTGAGAGGAAGCGCGGCTGCACGGCCCTGCCCCGCGGCTGGCTCCGGCGCCGGGCTCTGCTCAGAGCCGCGGCTTCCGGGCGGGGTCCTGCCGTGCCCAGGGCGTCCCTGTGCCCGCCGGCACGCGCGGGTCAGGCGCTGGGAAGGGCACCTCTAGCGGGGGCCTTGCCGGAGCTGCCTCGGCCCCGCCGCGCCCCGGGACGCTCTTTCCGGCGGCGGCGGCGGCAGCGGCGGCGGCGCGTGCAGGTACCGCGCGGCGGGGGAAGGGCCCGGCTGCGGCCGCCGGTGCCTGGGCCCGAGGGGGGCGGGGGGGCTCCGGGCTCGGCCGCTCGTCCCAGCGGGGCGGGGGAGCCGGCAGCGGGGCTGAGCGGGCGATCGGGTGCCGGGGGAAGAACCGGCGGGTGCTCGGAGGGGAATCGGTGCCTCTGCTCGGGCACTGAGCTCGGCGCGTGCGGCCTCGGCAGGGCCGGGGGGAGGAAACGCGGCGAGAAGTGTCTGAGGGGCAGAAACGAACTCGGTACCTTCCGGGGCAAAAAACCGCAGCGGGCAGAGCTGTTGAGGTTCATCTGCTAAAGAAGCTGCCAGCTCTGGGAACACTGTGCTGCTGAAGCTCCTCCACTGGTGATGTTGTCTGCGCTCACCGTGAATTCTGCAGCGGCTTCTCCGAATATTCCTTAGCTACGGGCGTTACTGGGGTTTTGTAGACAATCGCTTTGGGGTTTTCCGAATGCTTCTCGGTGCACGTTGAGGTGAAAGATGCGTCTGGCCAGAGGAAGAGGAAAGGTTTGGATTCTCTAGATACTGATTTGCACAGAACTATAGATTGCTGCGTATTAAATTATGTTTAAATAATGAGGGAGCAATTGTACGGAATGTACAGTTACGGACCAGTTTTGATGCGTGTGGAGTGTGTTTACACTCTAGTACCGTACAAAAGAAGTCTTGTGGTAGTCTGTTGCTATGTTGTGCTCCTCAAATCTGCTTTTTTCCCTCTGTTTAGCTGGAGATTTCTGTTCAGCGGGTATTTCTCTGCTGTGCACTTTTCCCCCGAGCAAAAGGGCTCAGTCTCAGTCCTGTTGCGCACAGCTAGCTCCGCCGTAGCTGAAACGTCTCACCATCTCTTCTGTCTCCTGTTTTCTCTCTCAGGGGCCCCGTGGTGAAGAACAGTCCCCAGAGGGCTCTGGTGCTCCCAGACAGCGTCTTGATGGCTTGTGCCGTGTCCCTCTGGTGCCGTCTCCAGGAGCGGGTGAGTGGCGTCACGCCGCAATAAGGCAGCGTCCCACTTTGGGAAGAAAGTGTGCTGGGTTGGAACCCCTTGGGCAGGCCGGGAGGAGGCTGCCTTCCCGGGTCAGGGATGAGCGCTGGCATGTATTATCTGATCTGGAGTTGATGTCTGCCCCCGCTTTAGCTCTAGAATTACTCTGAGACCCGGGGAGCTCCGGTTCCCTTAGGCTGTGTCCTTGGAGCTTTCCCACGCTGTGGCATCCCGTTGGCGTCCCAAACTCTGGCCCGGCGTGAGGAGAAGGGGCCCAGTTTGGGTTTTGTCCCGTTTGGGCGCTGGGGAGGCAGAGTTCTGGGCTGAACGCTGGTGTTAGAGGAGATGCTTTCCCGTTCCCTGCCTGCAGCTCTGGATACCCCAGGGGAACAGCGTTGGCAAGTGCTGGTGGAGAGACGTGGGGGTGACCGTGCCCAGCCTGCCTGGGTGAGCCTGTTCCGAGTGCCCCCACCCTGTTCAGTCCCACCTGCACCTCCAGAAGGCTTGAGGGGCCGTGGTCACGTCTGCCTCGGGTCACAGTTAACAGTCACGGGTTCAGATCGGCTTTCTAAGGCGGAAAAGCAACGATGATCTATTTTCTGCTGGGGCCGTAGTTCCGTTTAGGGTTTGCAGTCGCCATCTCCTGGCAGGTTTTCCTTTTGCACATTCACACGCTCCTTAAAATGCTGTGAACGGACACCGCTTTGCACAGCAGTTCAAAAGCTTCTGGCAATCCTACCTGTATCTTGCAGTGTTCTGGGACAGGCACATCGCTGGTGGCGTGTGTGCTTCTGGTTTTGTTGTTTGTTGGACGTCTGGGCGTTGTTTTTTTCAGGTGAAGGTGATAATGAGCAGGCTTCAGCTGACACTGTTGTTTCCTGGAAGTTGTACTTTCCTATGACCCCCAGAAACGTGGCCAGACGTGCCACAAATGGTATTTCCCGGGGAAAATAGAGGGATTTCTCAGTGCCTGTGTGTTGCACGAGACATTGTAGATAAGCCGGGTGGTAGATGTCCCCGCAGCTGCCAGGAGCGTTAATGATCAGAGTTACCCAGTCTCTGCCCGTGAATCCATTTGTTCTGTGGCTGATCCTCCGTGAGCCGAAGGGTGAGAGGAATATACGGGATTGACCCTCAGGCTGATGCAGAATAGTCCTGGAGGCCGTGTCCAGCCTGCAGAAAGCAGCTTGACTGCTCTGGGGGTTTGGTTGTTTTCTTTCAAAGAAAAGAGCAGTGCTCTGCCTGATCTTTTAGGATCTTTTTCCACAAGTTTTACTCTTGTAATATATTATTTACTCATTACTGTTCTATAAGGGCATTGTGTAACTGGAAGTTTTATACAAAAGCAACATTAATGGAGAAGTCCGACTCCTTTGAAGCTAAAAGGTGAGATGTGCGCTTGTTTTGCATCCTCCGTGCAGGACTTGGTTCCTGCTTTGAGATCTCCCTGCCTTTACTCTGCTGAACTGTGCTTAGTTTTTCAGTACCAGCTGCTGTCTGTAATTGTGTCTCTCTGGTTGCACAGGATTCCTGGCTGTACCAGACCGGCTGCATGAAATAAATGTGGACTTGCTGGGTCGGTGGCTTTGTGACCATCAGGCACCTTCTGGAGGACGTGGAGGGGAAGCAGAGAAGGTATTAGGTGGCTTCTTTTGTTTGTTCAAAGCTCAATGGAGATTATTTTGTCTGAAGTGGAAGAATTTGGGGAAAATAAGGTCATGACTCTTAGGAAATACTGTGTAAAGTGCTCAGAGTGTTTTGGCCTTTGTTTTGGTTCTTTGTTCTGTCACTAACACTTGTCCCCCAGTCTTGAAGTGCACCCCAGAGGGTGGCCTGTGGCCCCCCCCAGTGTCCCTGTGGCCCCCCCCAGTGTCCCGTGATCCCTCAGTGGTGACAGAGACGGTGTCTTGGGGGTCCCCAGAGTGTCCCTGGATGTCCCCCAGTTTCCCCATTCCTGCCCCCCCCGGTATCTCCCAGTGTCTCCCAGTGTACTGGGTAGGACCCCTCGGGGATGGGGGGGTGACAGGGTGTGAGCTGGGGGCCTGTCGATGTCCCCCAGGGGTCCTGGGACCCCCTTCCAGGGCTGCCCGCCCCCCCCCCCCCCCCCCCCCCCGGTGACCCCCTGTTAATACCTGCACCCGCATGCAGTTAATAACCCAATAAACTCCCAGTGCCCCCCGGTTCATCCCAGTGCCCCCCCGAGCCGCCCAGTGCCCTGCAGTTTATCCCAGTGCCCCGCAGTGCAGCCCTGTCCCTCCGCGTCCTGGGGCTCTTGCACCCGCAACAGGGCTCTGCACTTGTGCAAATGGGGCTTTGAACAAGTCCCAGGTGTTGCACCTGCATTTGCACCAGCCCCGGACGTGGCACGTGCGTTTGTACAAGCTTGCGCGTCGCACAGGCCTTTGCACAGGCGTTTGTACGAGTCCCAAACGTTGCAGGAGCCTTTCCCCAGCCCCAAAGCTTGCACGAGCCTTTACACAAGCCCCAACCTTTGCACACCCACTCGCACAAGCCCCACCATTATCGGAGCCTTTGACCCGCCCTGCCCAGGGGAGGGCAGGGGTTGGGGTGGGACCAGCTCCGTTAAAACCAGCAGCTCCCAGTTCCCCACCCCTCCCTGCTCCCACTGACCCCCCCAGTCCCAGTGCCCCCCCCGCCCCCGCCGTGCCCCTTCATTTCACCCCGCTCCAGCTCCCCCTTTGCCGCCGGCTCCAGACCGTGGCGGTGCTGCAGTGGGTCTGCTCCTGCCTCGCCCTCGGGGAGTAGCTGGGGGTTGGGGATTTGGCCATTTGGGGAGGGGGGGTGTTTCCCAAACCCCCCTCGGCCACCCCCTCCTCCTCCTCCCAGCTGCTGGGGGCAGTGCCGTGCCTGCAGCAACCTCCGCTTACTTAAGATGGAGCTTTAGCGGGCGCCCAGGAGATGGCGAAATCTTCTCGTCGGTCGGTCGCTGTAGGGACACGAATCACCACACATGGCATTAATTCTCATTTTGGGGACAAAGAGACATTTTCACACATCCCTGAACTCCAGAGATCCTTGCCTGCCGGTACTCTGCTCGTTCCTAATCTAATGACTTTTGTTTGTGCCTTCTGTGCTCTTTCCCCGAGGCAAAGAAGGGACCCGCGTGTGGTGGGTTGATCTCAGCCAGGAAAAGCCCGACCCGGGGATGGAACAGCTGATTTCAGCGGCGGCCTTGGGAGCAAGGACAGAGGTGGTCGGGGCTGTGGGAAAGGAGGCGGGGAGGAGGGCATGTGGGGAACACCAGGAGAAGAGAGAGAAGGAGGCACTAGAGGTCTGAGTGTAACCACTGCAAACGTAAATTCAACAACAAACTTCATCAGTTTGTTGCAGAGCGGAGATGGAGCCAAGGGGTGACGTTCCCCAGCACAGTGCTGCCCAGACACTCACGGACACGGGATTGCTTAAACCAAACTAATTTATTGGGGATTTCTTTAGGGTATTTATCTATTTCTTTATACTACTATCAATATTATTTCTATGGGGTATTTATTGACGCCCTCCTGCGCCTCCGAGCTGGAGCAGCGTGCCAGCGGAGCGGGTCAGAGGCTGCGCGGGAAGCGGGGACCCGGCTGGTGTTGGGATGCTCCCGGGGCAGAGGAGGCGGCGCAGCACGTTCCCCGTCAGGAGCTGCTGGGGGTGCAGCAGCGCGTCGCCGGCAGAGCCCCCGCGGTGCCCGGCGCTGGCGGACGACGTGCCCCAGGGGTGGTCTCAGGGGCGCGAGCAGCAGGTGCTTGGGGACGTTGTTCTGGGGGCGCTCGTAGGTGCTGCCCTGTCCCAAGGGTGGATGCGGCCCCGTCAGGAGGGAGTTCTTGGGGCAGGCTTGCTTGGCAGGCACCGCGGAGCTCCCTGCCTTCTGCAGAGGCTTGTCTCCAGCCAGGGTGTCACTGGGCTCTGCTTTGCCCTCGCAGTCCTCGTCCTCCTCTCTCTGAGGCTCCTCGGCACCGCTGGCGCTTCCCTGCTGGCTGTCGCTGTCGCTGTCAGCGCTGCGCTGCCTGGGCAGCCAGTAGAGCCCCAAGAGCACGAGCAGGGCGTCGGCGGAGGCCCAGAACCACCAGTGCTGGCAGGCCCAGAGGAGCAGGCCTTCCGGAGCGAGGCCGCGCTGCTCCTGGCTGCTCTGCTCCATCTCCTCCAGCAGCCGGGTCATCTGCCGCTCCTGCTCCTCGCGCTGCCGCAGGAGCTCTTGCGTGGCCGCGTCTTGCCGGTCCCCGGCTCTGAGCACATACTGCACGATGCTCAGCAGGGTCAGGATGCGGGTGATGAACACAGCCATGGTCTGGAGGAGCAGGAGGGAGAGAAGGGGCTCAGTGGGGCTGGGTGGGAGGGAGGTGGCGGCTGGGGCAGCAGGGGAGAATATGCCAGGGCTGGGGCCAGGTGGGAGAGGGCCCGAGGGAGCTGGGAGGCAGTAAGGGGGAGGGTGGTGAGCGCTGCAGGGACGGGGACGTCTCCCCACAGCCCCCAGGCACTGGCCGTGGCTGGCAGCCCCGGCACCCCTGCGCCCAGCCCCGAGGGCGGCACCTGCCCTGCCCCAGGCGCTCCCCGCAGCGGCTGCGCCCTCGCCCCGGCTGTAGAAACCCCCCTGAGGGGCCAGAGCTTCTGCCCCGGCCCTCGTCCGGCCCAGCCTTCCCCCCGCCGGCCTCACTCACCGCTGGCCCGAGCCGTACTGCAGCGGGTGCTGCCGGCTGGCACCCTGGTGACATCCCTCGGTGACTTCTCCTCTGTGATGTCACAGGCACCAGAGCCCCACGGGGACACCCGCCCCTTGGGCCACGGCCACTGCCCCTGGCTCTGCAGCCCCTGCAGGGGCAAAGCACAACCCCCCTGGCAGGACAGAGCTCCTGGCGCCCCTAAACAGAATCACAGAATCATTCAGGTTGGAAAAGACCCTCGGGATCATTGAGTCCAACCATCAGCCCGACTCTACAACGTTCTCCCCTACCCCACATCCCCCCACAGCTCATCCAAATTCATACCAAACCTGCAGGTCACGCTGTCCAGGAAGGAAGTGGCACCTCAGCTGGCTGGAGCTGTCACCCACAGGCAGAGGTGGCTTATGTTGGCAACGCTTTCGAGCTTCCTTCAGCTCTTTTTTCTGCTCCGATCCTCCCGTCTTTTATCACATTCCACCTCAGTTTCCCACTTGCAAAACACCAGCTGAGCAGCCCAGCCGGAGAAGGAAAACCCCCGCCGAGGAGCTGGGCATGGGGAGCCTCGGTGCTACCCCAAGGTGCACCCCGCTGCCTCCTGCCTTGGGCACTGGGTGTCTGGGTGGGTTTGCTGTGAGATGAGGCTTCCCAGCACTGATGCCCTGGTTTAAGTGCTACTTTAGACAGGTATGTGCTGCCTTCCTCCAGTCCTGCTTGCAACGGGGCAAGATTTTTCTCCTCACACTGCAGAGTTGCAGAAGCTGATGGAAAGCTGAGCTGGTTGAGCCTGGAGCTGGTGATTGCAGGTGTGGTTTCTGAGCAGCAGGTGCGAGCTGATGGCACTCGTTGCTCTGATTTATTACACTCCGCAATAAATTCGTAAGACCCCACTATCAGAAGAGATCAAAAATAGGCTACTTCAACAGGCCGTAGTTTGAGGAGCTTCTCCTTCCCCCACTCTCTATAAACAGCCTCACCCTGGGAGCTTGAGATGTCTTTAATTAAACGGAAGGGTTTTTACTGTCACCAGAAATAGAAGTCTGGAGATGCTGATGCCCTCATCTGGTGTTTCCTGCCATTGTCCTGGCTGTCGGTCCTAAAGCCTTCAAATATTGCAGGTGCTTCTGACAGACACAAGCAATGGCAGCTGAGTCTCATTTCCGTGTGTTCCCCGGCGGGGGCACCTCTATCATGTCCCCAGCGTGGGAAACCAGCTTGGACCGCGGCTCTGTCATGGCAGCAGAACACGCGTGATGAACTGTTTCCTGCCAGTCCTGTGCTGGGGCCGAGAGACAAATCCATGGCATCGCTACAGAGGAGGAAACATTTCCACTGAATGGGGGTTTTTTCCCCTTCAGTTTCACTCCTTTTGTCAGCACACTTACCTAGAGCAAATATTTTATTTCATTCTTACAAACAGTCCCTGCTGTTTTCAAGAGGAATGGAGAGTTCCTGCAGCACAGGCACCTGCTGCTTGTTGCAGGCTGGTAGCAACCCACTGTTTTAAACACAGCTGCAGCTACAAGCCCATACCCCTGACAGCCTGTTGGCCAGCACCCCAGCCCTTCTCCTGCCCTTTCCCTCGAGCTATTTTTAACACACACGCTCAAATCCATGCTTTTTTTTTGCCCCCCCCCCCCCCCGAGTTTTTCCAGTTTCTGTCTCCCTGTAGAATAAGAAGCCTTGACTCACGCTCTGTGCTGTGCTGGTGCGGAGGTGACCTGGCAGCAAGCAGAAATGCTTGTGTGATGCTGGGGGGACAAAAATAAGAGCCCCCTGATTTGGGAGGAGTGCTCCCAAAATGCCGTGGGGATGTTTAGATCCATTTAGGACATTTGTTTTCCTTCACTGGGAGTTTTTCTGGTTTGTCTCTCTCCTACTATGAAGTTCTGACTGCAAATAATAATTTATTAAAGAACTCTAAAACTTATTATTAGTATCTGGTTGGTTTTATTAGAAACCAACCACTCGTTTCGGTGGAAGCATGTTCTTTACCATGCAGGCTGCCACAGGTTGATTAGCCCACTGTCATGCTAAGAAAGGCTGTGCTGGTGGTGATGTTCTTCTGCCAGCCTCTAGGGAAAAAAAAGAAAAAATCCATTTTTTTTACTCGGAGAACTGAAAATCAATGGTAGTTTTACTGGCCGGAGCTCAGCTATAGCAAAACTTGGGCCAACATCTCTGCAGGTGTAAAGCAGTACAGCGGCTTTGGCTGGAGAGTGCTCGTGCCAGCTGAGCCAGATGGGTTTTATTGCCTGTTTGGTCAAATTAAAGGAAGTTTGGGTCTCATGTCAATTCTGACAAAGAGATTTGTAAGCAGGAGCATTGAGGATGGCAAAAAGTCCTGCACATGACCACTTGTTATTACAAACGAATCAGACTTGCATGGTCAGCACAGGATCCCCGGGCTGTTACTGACCCTAAGACCTGTCCTCCTCCTGGGGAGGTCAAACCGGGCTGTTATTTGTGTGGTGTGAGCAGCGATCACCCCAAAACCTCAAACCTCCCCCGACAGCAGCGGGGCAGCACGAGGGCGGCCCTGGCTTGCACAGGGAGCTCCACGGCCCCGGCTGAGCCCCGGGCTCGGGCTCCCGGCTCCCCCCATGGCCCAGCGCCACCAGCAGCAGCAGCCGCAGCAGCAGCCAGGAGCCTTTGGGGAGAAGTTCTTTCTGGCGCTGTCCCACGTGTGTGTGCAGCACACGCACCCCCACTTCTGCTGCTCCGACCTGTGCCGGATTGTTCCAGCCCTGCAGCGCACCCAGAGACTCCTGACTGCCCGGCCCGTGGGGAAATCAGATCCCCCTGGTCAGGGGAGGGACGGAGGCGGGTCTGTCAGTGGCCGTGCTTCTGCTGGCTGGCGAGGAAGAAAAGGAATGTCTGTAAAAAAATAAATAAATCTTTTCCCCACGGCAGCAGCTTCCCTTCTTTTTAACATTGTTTAGGCAGCGATAAACCAGCATGCAGGGAATAAATAATTAACGAAATGAGTCTTTCACAGGTCCCGCCCCTCCTGGTTGTCACCAGGCGCTGTTCTTCACATCCCCTTTCCTTAACCGCCGCCCGTTCTTCCACCTCCAGCCACCCTTTGACAAATGTTTCTTCTCATTTTCCTCGGGGTGTTTTCCCTTGAATTCCCCATCACGGGCGTGCCGATACGTGTTAGGGCGAGCGGATTGTGGTGGGAATTACAGCTGCTGTTTGCAGATCGCACTGCGGACCCGTGCTGGGGCAGCGGCCACCAAAGGCCACCCCCACCCCGGGAGAGGGAGCAGCTCTTGTCCGTGGGGAGCGAGCTGGGCGCTCCTCACGCCCCCCCAGCCCGGCACACGGGCTCCTCTCCCCGCTCTGTCCCCTCTGTCCTCTCTTGCCCTCTTCCAGCCTTCCCTTTCTTCATCCCTCACTTCTCCTCTGCTCTCTGGCCCTGGTCAGATACTTCCTTCACCCCCCCGCTATTGCGTTCTCCGAACAGAGCGAAAAGCGGGGAGAATTTCTTCACCGCGAAGGTTGTCGGGCACCGGGACAGGCTGCCCAGGGAGGTGGTGGCGTCCCCAGCCCTGGGGGTATTTAACAGACGCGTAGACGTGGCGCTCGGGACGCGGTTTAGTGGTGGGTTCACCAGTGTTGGGTTCACGGCCGGACTCGGTGACCTTAAAGGTTTTTTCCAACCAGAATTATTCTGATTCTCCGATTCTATTAATTCTCTAGTGCTGTCTTGCACCCAGTAAGGGAACGCTACTGCTGGTACCTGAAGGGATTTTGGGGTTTTTTTGAGAAGGCAAAATTGCCACTTGGTGTCGTGGTTTAACCCCAGTTGGCAACTAAGCACCTTCCCCCCCAGCAGGATGGGGGGAGGAGAATTGGAAAGGGAAAAGTGAGAGAAGTGGTGGGTTGAGATAAGAACAGTTCAATAACTGAACTAAAATAACATCAATAATAAATTGTCATGAAAAGGAAAAATTAGCAAAGAGACAGAAATGAAACCTAAGGAGGACAAGTGATGGCAATGAAACCAACTGCTGACCACCAACCGACCGGTGCCCAGTCAAAACCAGCCCAGCTCCCCAGTACAGGAGAGGATTTTGGTGCTGGGACAAATGGCGACGTGCCAGCTTGGCGTGGGGGTGCCTTTTTGTGCCCTGAGACCCCTCGGGAGAGGCAGGATGGGCTAAAGCTTCCCTGCTCCTCCTCCTCCTCCTCCTCCTCCTCCTCCTCCTCCTCCTCCTCTCTGGGCTTTGTGGTCTCGCGGGACACCCCGGGTGCGGGTGTGCGGCCCTGGGGGCAGCGGCACAGGGACACTGCTCGGGGGGGTCCCCGTGGGAAGGACACCGTGGGACTGGGCTTGTTGCTCCAGCTTGATTTAAAAAAAATTTTATTGAAGTACGGCCTTTCCCCGAGAACTGCACCTCTCCGAGGGTCATCAGGCGCAGCACCACAGCGACCGCAGGCTCCATCCTGACCTTGGCTTCTGCTTTAGAGCTGTCAGGATGAGGACGGTCTGAGCTGCCAGGCACCTGATGGAGTGCTCAGCATCGTTCTCCAAGGACTGGAGGGCTGCGAGAGAAGGAAACAGAGCAGAGGTGAACCCCCCCTGCCCGCAGAGACCCCAGGAGCCCAGGCTCTGTCCCCCGCCCCACCAGCCCCCGCCAGCACAGCACTGCCCCTACTCACCACTGTGGCAGATCTCCCACAGCTTCTCCAGCCTGAGGATCCTCCGGCGCCGCGCAGCAAGCCCTGGGGCACAGGGCTCCTGTCAGAGCTCTGCTCCCCCTCAGCAGGGCTGTCCCCCAGCAAGGACAGCACCCGAGGGTGCTGGGACCCAGCAAGACTCCCAGCGAGCCCCACCAGTGGGGACTGGGGCCGGGTGACCAGAAACGGGTCCCCGGGAACTCACCCATGAACCTGACGGCCGCCTCTCGCACGCTGGCCTGAGGGTCCTCCACATAGGGCAGGCTCTGGAGCAGATACTTGTCCGCGCTGTTCCTCTTGTGCGTTATCTGAGGGAGCACAAGGGCACGGGGCTGGTACGGTCCCTCCGCAGCCGTCCGGACCATTCCCTCCTGCCAGCACCCCGCTCCCTCCCAGTGACTCCCGTCTCCCAGCCAGGAGCCCCGTGGGGCTGAGGGCCAGAGAGAGCCGCAGGCAGAGGGGGCTGGGGGTGCTGAGACCCCTCCATCCTGCTGCCAGGGCCCAGATGGGCCGGGGTCTCGTGGAGAAGAGCCCTTGGGGGCGGCGTGCTGGAGGGCAGGGAAGGAGGATGCAGCTGGAGCAGCGGGGCTGGAGCAGGGCGGCGATGCAGAGCGGCACAGCCCCCCCCACGGCACGGCTGCAGCCCCCATCCAGCCTGGCCCGGGGCTTTGGGGGTTGTCCTCACCAAGTACTCTCCGATCAGGGGTGTCTGCCCTGTCTCGGCCAGGAAGCTGAGCCTCCTCCAGCCCAGGAACTCTGCACAGGCGCGGAGGGTGTCCCAGGAAGCCTGCGGAGAAGCAGAGGCTGGGAGATGGCACCAGAGCCCAGGGAAGGAGACCTGGCATCCTCCTCCTCTGGGCCGGGCTTTGAGCTGCAGGGACGGGGTGATCCCGGGATTGGATCTCCCTTCATTCCTGGGGCCATCCCGCGCTCTGGGAGCTGGCCCCGACACCCGGGGGGTCTTTGGGCACAGCCCTGGGGGACAGGGATGGGGGCTCAAAGCACACAAAGCCCGTGGGGACTCGTGTGCTCGGTGGCCACGGGCCACTGCTGAGCAGGGAAATGTCTGTGCCCAGTTCTCCGGCCCTGCTGGTGCTGGGGCTGCAGGGACCCTTCCTCTGGGCTGGGGGGGCCCCCACCTCCCCCTCCAGCTCAGCAGCAGGGGGTAAGGAGGCCGGTGGAGGCGGGACCAGCGCAGCGGGACCCTGCGGTGACACACAATCCCATTGTCCCTCACGGCCAGGCCACCCCCGTGGTGTCAGCACGCCCTTCCCCGTGACACCAGTCACTGATCTCTGACCTTGGCCACGCTCTCGATCTTCTCGTTGGTGTGGAAGAACAGCGGCAGCACCGCACCCTGCACTTTCTTCACCATTTTTTTGGTGTTTCTCCCCACCGCGGTCTTCATCACGTCTTCGAAGAGGCGGATGGAGAGCTCCCGCACCCGGCTGGACTCCTGGCAGGGAGGAGGACAGAGGGAGCTCAGCATCAGCCGCTCCTCGCCCACGGGGAGCAGGGGCGTTAGCGTGGCTGGGGGGAAGAGGAGCTGCCCCAGGGTCGGATCCTGAACGCAGGAGCCGTCGGCCAGACCTGCAGCTGCGGCTCAACGGCCACAGAGCCCTGAAAGGCCTCGGAAGAGGAGTGGGGAGGGGAAGAGCCTGGAAAGGCCACGGAAGGAGAGTGGGAAGAGCCCCAAAAGGCCACGCAAGAGGAGCCAGGGGGACATCCCTGCCCAAATGCTGCCCGCAGGGCAGGGCTGAACGTCCTTCACCCATCGCCTCAGCTCCAGCTCCCGCCTTACATCATCGAAGAGGAGCAGGAGCTTCTCCGCCAGCCTCAGAGCGATGAGCTTGGCCTCTTCCCTCTTCATGTGAGGAATCACGTTGATGAAGAGCATCAGGGCCTTCATCCTGATATCGCTGCTGGCTGCCAGCAGGTTCTCCATGATGTCAGGCAGCAGCACCAGCATTTTCCTGGCCTGTATGGAACACACCGGTCACCTTCTTGTGAAGTGGTGAAAGACCCCCCCAGGCACCCCCCAGCCCCTCCAGAGCAGGGAAGGTGCTTGGAGCCGTCACCCCGCACCCTCCCGGCCGGGGCCAAGCCACCGCATCCCCCAGGCCCCGGCTACCAACTTGGCTCCCCTTGCTGACCCCCCACTCACCGTTTCGGGTGTTTTTGAGAGTGTCGTGAGGCCCGCGAGCACGAGAGAGAGCATCACCGGGCTGGGACGCCTCAGGTACCTCTGGGTTTTGTAGAGGGCAGCAAACTGCTTGTCGTCAATGACAGCGCTGACCAGCAGCTAAAATGGAGACAGTGGTGAGAGACCAGCAGAGCTGCGGGGCTCCCTCCCCTGCACCGGTACGGCCCGTGGCAAGGGTCTCCTCTCCCCTTGAAGCCACCTCCGAGTCCCCACATCTCTGTCCCGGGGCCAGAGCCGGGCAGGGGGATGCAGGCGGGGTGGAAGGCAGAGCGCTGCCTGCGCTGGGACAGGCTTGGTGGGGCCAAACCAGCACCGGGTGGGCCCGAGTGTGTGGCACAGGGGTCTGGGAGGAGGAAGAGGAGGAGGAGGAGGAGGAGGAGGAGGAGGAGGAGGAGGGGGAGGAAGGCAGAGCGCTGGGGCTGAGCGTGGTCACTCACAGCCAAGGGGTAGATGCAGGCGTCGTCCGCGGCACAGCTGAACACCCTGCGCAGCCGCCAGTCCCGCAGCACACCGAGCAGCTCCGACACGACTCTCCACAAAGCCCAGGGCATGGAGATCATCACCTCCCACATGGCCACGGCAGCGCTGCGGAGCCAGAGCCAACTCGGTCAGCAGAGCTGCCTCGGCTCCTCCAGACCCCAGCCCTGCCCACCCCCCTCATTTCGGGGTGCCCGGGGAGGCAGAGGGGGTGAGGTTCTGTTCCCCATGGGGCAGGGGCTCCGCTTTGGCCGGCTATGGCCGGAGTGGGAAGCGTGGTGGGATGGAGAGCCCTGCTCCTCGGGGATATCCCACAGTTTTCCGTGGGTCTGGCAGCCAGAGAGTCTCTGGGCCACTCTCCCCGTGGGGAACGAGCCTTCAAGGCTGTCGGGGCCGGTACCTGTCACACATTGGAGAGATGACCAACAGGCTCCTGACCACCTCCCTGGGACGCCACTTGGTCAGCAGCAGCAGCAGCGAGTCCAGGCTGCGCCGGGCCGGCTCCGCGCGGATCTGCTCCACGTTTGTGTGGATGCATCTCAGGACTTCTGGCACCTGGAAGGGACACGGGTGAGGATGGTGCTGCCCTTCCCATCCCTCCCTGCCGCCTTGACATGGCTTCGGGTGCCCGAGAGAGCCGGGTTAGGGCAGGAAGAACAAGACTTGACACGGTTTGACACGGAAGGACAGTTCAGCCACGGGGCACTTACATCCGTCAGCCAGGACGCCGGGTCTGTCATGGCCGTGTCCACAACGCCGCTGCCCAACTACCTGTCGTGGACATCGTCTGCCATCAAGGCCTCGATGGCCACGAGGAGAACATCTGTCTTCTGAGAAGGCTGGAGGTATTCGCCAAACACCTACAGGTGGAGGGACGGCGGGGGAAGACGTGTCACACTGAGCTTGGCTGAGCAGCTCGGCCACCTCTGGGTCCCCTTGCTCGCACAAGCCGATGCCACGGACAAGGGTCCCGGGGAGGGGGGAGCTCGTTACCGTAGTCATGTCGCTGCTCTCAGAATCCCATCCCGGTTTCTCTGGCATCTCCTCTGGCAGCGTCTCGTCTACACAGAAACATGGAAGAGTAGGTAAGACAACGGCCATCTTGGCCAACCAGCCTCCCAAAGGGTGAAAAGAGCCTGAAACGGGGGAAACGGGGTCCTGGCGTCGGCCCCCTGACTCACCGATCCGCAGCGGCAGGACCGTCGTCACCTCGCAGGGCTCTAGCGGAGAGCTGCTCTCCGGGGGAGACCCCACCTCCTCCCAAACCACCCTGGGGCTGCTGGGGGGTCTCTCTGCCATCCTCAAAACTGGGTGAGGGACAGCGGGGGGGGTTCAGCTTTAGGGAGTGACGGGAAAAGACGTGGGCTGTGCTCAGGAGTCTCCTCGCTGCGCTCCTGCCCTGTCCCTTCCCCGTCTTGTCAGACGCTGCGGGGCTGCGCTGCTTAGATACGGTGCCGTGGGGTGACACGGAGGGGTGTCACAAAGGGGTGTCACAAAGGGGGGTCACATTGTGACCTGTCACCCAGGCTGGGTGGGGCAGGGGTTCCGCTGCAGGGGATAGGGACCCAGCTTGCCACTGGGCCATGGCTCCTCTCGGGGTGTCCCCAGCCCCCCATCATGCCCCCTCAGGACCTTCCTGTACCCGCCGGCTCGTCCCAGAGGGTTCACACACCCCGGCACGGCCCCCGGACCTTCTGCTTCGATCCTGACAGAAACACTCCAGACTGCCCCGTCTCTACTTTGCGGTCACCTGGAGCGTTTGCTCGCCTGTCTCCCGTTCTCTCCCACACTCCCAGAGCAGCTTTAATCTGCTACAGCAGTGTCCTGGTTTCAGCTGGGATAGTTCATTTTCTCGAGCTGGGAGGGAGCACAGCCGCAGTGCTGTGTTTTGTGACGGCGGGATCTTCCTTCTGTCGGGATCGCTGGCCGGGAGCGGGCTGTTGGTCGGTGGGTGGTGAGCAGTCGCCTTGTGCATCACCCATTTGTACTTTCCATTGTTGTTATTTTTTTGCTTTACTACAATCACTAAACTGGTTTTTTTATCTCAACCTATGAGTTTTCCGTGTGTCCCTCCACTCTCTTCCCCCATTCCCCCGACGGGGGGAGGGGGAGCGACCGGCTGCGTGGTGTTTGGCTCCGACCGAGTTCAAACCACGAGAGTCCTTTTTGGTGCCCAGCGTGGGGCTCGAAGGGTTGAGATAACGGCAGATCGGGTCAGTGTGTCAGAACCATTTGTTAGGAGCATTCATTAGATTGGCTTAGCAATTGCTGGGCACAATGTCGATCGCTTGGCTCCTTAAAATTTCTTCTCCTCATTTCACACAGAATCACAGAATCATTCAGGTGGAAAAGACCCTCGGGATCATCGAGTCCAACCCACAGCCATGGCAAAGGTCCCTGGGGAAGGTCCCTCCCATGGGACCACGCTGGGCTGATCTCAGCGCCACTGGCCAACTGCCAAACCCTTCTCCCCCTGCTGCGGTTGCAACTGATTAAAAAAGTCGACGCTCTTTTGCAACTTTCCCCCTTTATTTTTATTCCTCTTTTTCCTGATGGCTCCAGCCAGGGCCTCTCCGGCCCGGGGAGATCTGCTCCTCGGCGCGAGGCATCGCGGGGAGCCGGGTCCCCTCATCCCTCCATCGGGTGCCCCAAAGCCCGGGTGTTCATCGAGGGGCTTCTCGAGCAGGTTGGCCTTGGAGTTCCACGTCCGGAATCGTTTTCCCAGGTTACTGCAACACCGGCCAGAATTTCTGAGGAGGAAACTTCACAACACTCTCCATCTTATCCTCCGTAGCAGCCACTTGGGCCCATCGCAGGAGGCCTCCTCGAGCAGGCTGGCCTCAGAGCTCGTCGTCAACAAAACAGCTATGACGGGTGTTCCGAAGTACGAGGCCTCCTGAGGAGGGGAGGGCTTGGCTTTCCGGGTCTTTGCAGCTGCCAGCATTTTTTCCACCATTCTTTGTCCTCGTCTTACTTGTCCTCCCCATCCTCCTCATTTTTCCCCCCATTCTCCTTCTCCTCGTCCTCCTCGTCCCCACCCTCCTCCTTTTCCTTTTCCTCCTCCTCCTCCTCTGCAGCTCTGAGCCGTCGCTGCCTGCGCTTGGGCTCGGCTCTGCTTTGACGCTCGGTCTTTGAGCGCAGCTTTGCCCTTGGCTTGGCCGGTCCCAGGCTGCTTTTCTCCAGAGGAATCCCCCAGGATCACCGGCTGCTGCCTGGAAGGACACAACGGCAGAGAGGTCTCTACCTGAGCACACGCTGGGTTTGGGGCTGCATCCTGCCCCCCATGACCCCCTTTGTGCCTCTTTGTGCGGAACGAAACCCCCTGAGCCGGGCCCCGCGGCTGACACACGGCTGTCCCCGTGTCCGCAGGCCACGCTGGGGCTCTCCTGAAGGGCTGGAGAAGATCCAGCCCCGTGAAACTGGGGGCTCCCAGTAGCCCCATCCCACCCCTCCGATGGGCGGTGATGGACGGCAAGTGCTTGGGGCTGGGGAATGGGCTCCGGCTGGGTCAAAAAATCATAGAATCACAGAATAGTTTGGGTTAAAAGGGACCTTTAAAGGTCCCTTTAGTCCAACCCCACCCCTGCCACGGCCAAGGACATCTTCAACCAGAGCAGGTCGCTCCGAGCCCCGTCCAACCTGACCACGAACGTTCCCAGGAATGGGGCATCCACCACCTCTCTGGGCAACACGACCCTGTGCAGATCCCCAGCCCTGAGCCTTCAGCCTCACCTGACCAAAGACTTTATCTTCTTCCTCTTCTGCCCTGTGATCTCCTGGAACTGTGGTGGTTCCTGGTTAGGCGAGCTTGGAGCAGCGAACGCAGGACATCCCACTGGAACTGGGAGGAGAAACCTCGTCAGAAGAGCATCGCTGGGCCGCTGCCGGCCCCGGTGACACGCAGGGGTGCTCCGGCCCCTTCCCCAAAGGTCCGAGAGGGCCGTGCTGCTCCCCTCGCAGCCGCCATCGCAGCCTCTCTGCCCCCAGTTCCCCATTGCCGTGGTTTTGCGACGGCATCGTCAGCTCCCGGTGTGGGAAGGGGGAGCGGGGAGGTGACAGGGACTCTTTTGGGGGGTCGTTTCTTGGCGGGGAGGAGGCGGCCTTGGATCACCATCCTCCCACCGCACCCTTGGGCGCATCCCACCCCGGGGCTCCGTGTTGGTGAAGCCAACGAGTCGTTAGGACAAACGGCTGTGCCGAGCTGGGAGGAAGCTTTGGCACAAGTCGGAGCCCTTTGACACTCAGCGCCGGTGATTTCCAAGTCAAATGACAGAATTTGGTTGCCCGCACTGTGGAAAGGAGCCGGGAGCTGCTTTACCTTGTCCAAGAGGTGGCAGAAACTCTCTTCTCGTCTGCTCATCCTTGCCAGGGACTTGTCTCGAGGTCTTGAGAAGAGCCCTGAGAGGTGGTTTGTGCACAAACTCCATTTCAAGCCCGGGAACGAGGAGAAGACACCGCCGTGACCCAGAGCACCACCAGCCCTTGCCGCTCGCCGTGCTCACCGGCAGATTTTGGCATTGCCGTAAAGGCTGGTTTTTTTCCCCAACTCTAGCATGTTTTTCCCCAAGTCCACCATGCCCCATCCCCAAGCACAGTCCTGGGAAAAGGAGTCACCCAGCAAAGAGTCCAGGCCACCATGGGAAGGAAGTGTTGCCTAAATTCCTCGGTCCTACCCATCAAATCTGCCTTCTGGGAGCGACCACGGCCTGGGGACATCAAGAGTCGCTGCCGGGTGTCCCCATGGGAGGACACCCGTGGGGTCACAAGGAGCAAATGTCACCTTGAGAGCAGCTACAGCAGCCAACGTACTCACTCGGGAAAGATGACGACGTGGCCAGAGAAACTCAGGGAGGCCACAGGTACCATCCGGGACACCACCATGTCCAGCAGCCGGGGGACCTGCAATGGAGGAGCTCCAAGATGGTGGGATGTCCTCAGCATGGCTGTGAGGCTGTATTGGAGGAGCTCGAGGCAGGGAGAGTTGGTAGGACCATCAACTCTCACCTGGCCGTGTCCTGCCGGGCCACCGCCATGGGACTGCCCGCGCGTGCCACGGAGAAACAGAACCACTCACCTTGAAAATCACTTGTTCCAAGTTCTCCTTCCCAGACAACATCTCCAGGAAGTCGTAGTAGAACTTCCATTTTCACCGTCGTGCCTTCAATGAGGAGCACCCCGATGTCCCTCAGGACGAAGGCGACGTTCTCCCCCTTCCCCAGGCAGTAAGAGAGGAGGGACACGGTGCCCTGGATGCAGCCCTCCGCTTTCTGCCGGGACACCGAGGCGGCTGCAGCCACCTTGCAGTATTTGAGGGGCTCCAGCTCCTTGTTGCCTGAAAAAAACCACACGAGAGGGATGGAGACGTTCACCCAGTGGCCCTTCCGCAGGCGCTTCCCAAGGCGAAACGATCGTTGCCTCCCCCAGAAAGAAAAAAACCCCAAATTTTGGGCTCTGCTCCACAGAGGGGGAGTCACTTCCGAGAAGCTTCTCAGCCCCAGGGAAGGGACGCGATGACCGTGAAGCCAACTGGGGTTTAATCCGCCATCTTACCGGGCAGGTAGGCCTTGTTGTCCGACAGGACAGGTTGCGGACCACGATGACCTTTCTGGCCAGGCGAAAGACGGGCCTGTGGATAGTCACGGCCTCCTCTCCAACCTCGATCTGTCTGGAGACAACGTCGAAGCAGCCGAGGGCGGGAATTCGGACACCCTGGAACAGAAGAGAAGGAAGGACCCAAGGGTGAGGACGGCAGAAGGAAGAGCTGGAGGTGGCCCTGACCAGGGATGGTGCTTTGGGATGGATCCTGCCCGCTCCCGCTTGGGGAGGAGACGCTGAGTCCTCCCCCTCTGAAAAAGTCAGGGCAGGAGCAGCCTGGAGAAGAATTTGAAATCCAACCGCTGGTCTATTTGAAATAGATTTTAAGGCCTAGTGAAACGTGGTCGGGACTGAGCGATCTCGTCGTACTACCAAGGCAACCGGGGTGCTGCTCAACAGGCCTGAAAAGTGTTCTTAGCCCGCTTCTTGGATAGTCCCGACCCAAGGCTGCTCTAAAACCCAGTCAAGCTAATCCTATGGAGGCAGTTTTAACAAAGGATGATTAATTGACTAAACACAGGGGGGTTGCCAGATTAAGAGAATTTAGGATATCAAAACTGCTCACTCTACCTAAGCTTTTCGTAGAACATCTTGGAGTCTTTCTCAGAATTGTGTGAGATAATAATATCATAAATAACTAATAACTAAGAAAAGATGAGAATCAAGAACTAAAAGGTTGAGTGGCAACTTCCAAAGACTTTGGACTCAGGTAATAGATTTAGAAACAGTGTATAAACACCGCGAGTCTTTCGGACATTGGCCACTCACTGAGGTGTTGGCCCAACTCTGAGTTGTCAATAAAGCTAAGCCTAGAGATTCTTTAACAAGCCCGAGGGCATCCGGGGGGTCTCCAGCGCCCAGGATCAGCCCTGAGGTCCACCACCACCTCCCAGAGGCGATACCACCCTGGCACAAGCCCTGTTTGTCCCCCAGCGGGGACTTTTGGGGTGAGTTTCCCACTTTCTGAGGAGGGAAGAGAAACGACAGGCCGTGCCCCGGGGCCGTGGGGACTCCCCAGCCCTCTGGGCGGACAAGGAGGATGCGGGTGTCACCCCACCTTGCGCAGCAGCAGCTGTTCTTAAATGCAGCCGGCCACCGCGTCCCAGACGGCTCTTCGCTCTGGAAAACAAAGGAAAACAAGGTCACGCTCCACGTCCACCAGCTCTCAACCCTCCAATGTCCCCCTGAGCTCTGGCGCGTTGAAGACCACGGTGGGGAGAAACACCAAAAAAATGGTGAAGAAAGTGCAGGGTGCGGTGCTGCCGCTGTTCTTCCACACCAACGAGAAGATCGAGAGCGTGGCCAAGGTCAGAGATCAGTGACTGGCGTCACGGGGAAGGGCGTGCTGACACCACGGGGGTGGCCTGGCCGTGAGGGACAATGGGATTGTGTGTCACCGCAGGGTCCCGCTGCGCTGGTCCCGCCTCCACCGGCCTCCTTACCCCCTGCTGCTGAGCTGGAGGGGGAGGTGGGGGCCCCCCCAGCCCAGAGGAAGGGTCCCTGCAGCCCCAGCACCAGCAGGGCCGGAGAACTGGGCACAGACATTTCCCTGCTCAGCAGCGGCCCGTGGCCACTGTGCACACGAGTCCCCACGGGCTCCGTGTGCTTTGAGCCCCCATCCCTGTCCCCCAGGGCTGTGCCCAAAGACCCCCCGGGGGGCTGGGGAGACACCCCTGATGGGAGAGGGCTTGGTGAGGACAACCCCCAAAGCCCCGGGCCGGGCTGGACGGGGGCTGCAGCCGTGCCGTGGGGGGGGCTGTGCCGCTCTGCATCGCATCGCCGCCCTGCTCCAGCCCCGCTGCTCCAGCTGCATCCTCCTTCCCTGCCCTCCAGCACACAGCCCCCAAGGGCAAAACCAGTAATCTTTATCTCTTCCCCTCTTCCCAACATTAACAATGACTAGATAAAACACATCAAAGGAGACGACATCAGGAAAGGCACGTGGACCGTGATCTGTGCTGTCAGTTCTAACAGCTGGTATCCTTCAGATTCCAGGGAGCTGAAATTTCTCTTACAGCCAACTTGAAAATTAAAACTATTCTCACTAGCCAAGAATTTTTCTCTAAGGACAGAAAACTACTGGCTTGGGATCTGAAGGTTCTTACTCCAAATCGCACTCCTGCAAGTGAGGAATTGAATTAAGACCAGGCTTTTTTCCTGGCAGGTTCTCTGCTCGTCCAGAGAAAGAGGGCGGGAGGGTTGGAAGTTTATTTGAAAGCTGAGACGGATTTTACAGGATCCCAGTTATTTAGATTTTCCATTACACTGAGCCATCACAAAGGCATGGCTAGGTAGGCTTTTTTTAAAAAAAAGTTGCTCAAATTAATCAGATCTAGAACTAAACGAACGCAGGAAAGGCTTTTGCCTTTACAATCCTTTCATCCGTGTCTCCTGATTACGCTTCCCTCTACTGCTGCCCAAATCCAGACGGTTTATGCTTTGGGCCATTTGTTTCACGTATAGAAACTTTGTTTTCTGCCTCTTCTTTTCTTCCATGTATTTGATATTTCTCAGCATGACACAGTTCTGCTGCTGTGTTCACTGGTAACATTCTTACCTGCCCACGCTCTGCGCTGGGTTTCTGTCCAGCTCCAAATCCAGGCTGCTATGACAGAAACTCCAAGTTAGTTTCTCACATTTGGAAAACTTCCCTTCTGTAACTGTCAGTGAGGCTTTGTGATGGTTTAGTCCCTGCCGGGGTCTGAGACCACGCGGCCGCTGCCCCTCCCCCACAAAGGGAGTGAAATATAAAGCCCCAAGACTGAGATAAGGAAAGGTTTAATACAACAGTGCAACAGCAACACAACAAACAACAACAATAACAATAATAGTGATAGCAATGAACAGAGCAAAATATCTACCAATACAGCAGTGAGAGGACCAGATGTACAAAACCACGAGCCCCGCGCTCTCCCGCCAGGATGTGACGTCCGTCCGTCCGGTCCGTCCGCATGGTATCCGATAACCCGGCTAGAGCTCCCCCCCCACTGCTGGCGAAACTTAACTCTATCCTGGTTAAACCAGGACAGGCTTGAAACTGCTCCCATTGGCTGATAGACCAAACCCTTTCTCGTGGTTACTGAAGGAGGTTGTGGGGTCTGACGTCTTTACACTCGAGTTTCATGGCTGTCTTCATCAGCAAATAATTTAAATATGGGGGAAGCAGCAGCAGGCAGAGAATTCACTCTGAGAATGAACCATTTCCTCTGAACCAAAAAACGAATGGGACCAGAGGTTACAGCGTCTGCATTTTGTAGAAGTTTTGTAAGGTTCTTGGGAAGATTATCCCTATGTTGTGACTACAGAGAAAGGGAATTTGCCTGCAGCGGAGCAATCTGCCAAAGCAAGTTTTGGCAGAACTGGGAGGAGGTGAAACACTGAAACCCCAAAACTGTGCTGCCCCCGAATCCCGTTGCACTGTACCTGGGGAGCAGGTGGCATTCGACCTACACACGTGCTCTGGTGTGTATCTCCCACGGGGCTGCCAGCAAGCCAGAGAGAACAGAGGGAAGGTGCAGAATGTTTCTAGAGAAAGATGCAAGAATACGTGGTTAAAAAACAAAATAAACTAAAAAAGAAATACTGTACTGAAGAAAGTACTAGTTAAGAAGGAGCAGTGGGAATAAATGGATGAAAGGGAACATTTGCGACGGCCTGGAAAGGCTACTCAAAGAAAATGCAACACTTTTAGCACAGGTCACCTCCTCTCCTCCACCCGCGGTTTCAAAACCTACTTTGTAAAACCCAATTATGTGTTATGTGTTTCCTTCCCCGGATGAGGCATTTCCCCATCCTCCTTCACCCAGAATGCCTGTTCAGTTCATGAGAACCGTGCTGCCTTTTGACAAGAGCATCCGAGAGAACCAGGCTGTCCCTCAGCACCCTGCATGTGGTTCCCTGCGTTCAGCCCACTGCAGTTACTCACGTCACGCTGGAATTTGTTCAGTTTTCTCTGTCTTTCTGCACATCCCAACCCCCACTGCATTAGTGCTAGGAAGGCTGACGAGTGTGGAAAGATCTGTCAGCATACTTTTTAAATGCCCACCTCACATCATTGCAATTTTCTTTGCAGATTTATGAGGGAACTGCTCAGGTTCAAAGGGTGATCGCAGCTCATGATCGTGTTGCCAAATATAAGGCTCAGAGAAATGTATCCAGCACGGCTGGTGCTGCTGCAGTGCTCTGTGCTCTCAGCGAAGAGGATTGTAGTGCATTTCTCAAGGCAATTAGAAAGGTGTGGGAAAAACCCCTTTTCCTTCCAAAAAGGGAAAATAAAATCTTTTCCTTGGGTACACAGTTAAGCACTACTTCTGTACTCCCCGCCCATTCCCTCCCTTCACTCCTTCTGACTAACAAACTCGCTGATTTCTAAACATTTCTGAATTCCAAAGTCATTGGCTGTTGTCTTGCCCCACTCGCTTGCTCTTAAATCTTTGGCTTTTGGTGGGAGAAGAGGTAAAAAACTTCTCTGTAAAATCTATACGACCAAAATGGGAACAAAATTATTAGTTTTTATTGCCTGCGATGGCATCTAGCACGTAACACGGAATGGGACTTTAGGTGTTTCCGCGTTGTTCAGAATGATACGGATTTGCCTCCACTGTGTTATCACCGGAGTTTGGGTGGATAGCAAATTAGGGAATCTCAGGGAAATCGATGCCGCTCCCTCAGGAATCCCACGTTGCAGCACACTGTCTCTAGGTCACCACTTGCTAAGAGAAATATGCGAACACTGGGGTTTTGTGGCCTCTAGAAACTTGTTTCTGTTAAACAATTGAAAGCGACTACATCTTTCCTTCTGGACCTTTCCAGAACATACAGTCTCATAAAGTACACCACAGACTGGGGTTATTCTTCTCAAACGGTGCCCACATTATCCATATTTTACACACACTCAGGAGTCAGTATAAACAAAAACTAGTTCTCGTTTTCACAGGGCTTCTTTTGAGGGACAAAACCATCTCACTCACCTGAATGCAGCAAAGACTGGAATTGTCATTCGGTGCGTTTATCTCTGGGCCTCAAAGGAACCTGTAACACACATGAAGAAAATCCTTGTTTTCTTGTGCTTTAAGCAAGATGACTTCTTTAGGGATGAATGGGAAGTACAACTCTTGAGAAACACAGACACGTGTTTTTATCAGCGTGGGAAAAAACAAGTATGATCACTCAGTTTTAAATGTGTTTTCATTTTGACTGATCCCACAGCAAAGAACCTGGAGGAAATGGCCTTATTTTCAGTTACAACAATGCTGGAAAGGGCAAGAAATGAGAACCTGACAGCACAATGGTTTTTCACTGTAAAATTAGATGATCAAAGTGTTATTTCTGACCGTCATTGATGCATCCTATTAAAAATCTCTTTATAAGCAGAGAGGTGGGGTTGCTTTTACTCCCTTTGCTTGTCGCATCATTTCAATTGTATTTCAGGCAAACTGCCCAGTGCCTGCAGTGTGCCACAGCCCGCAGCCCCCGAACAGCCCTCCCAGCTCTGCAGCACCAAGGCTGCGCTGGGTCGCTTTTCAGGAGTTAGATACTATCCAGTAGGAACAGATTATCAGCTTCAGAGAGCGTGGCCTCTCTCACTGCTATGCTTCTTAAGCGACTAAATGTTCAATTAGGACGATTCAAGTGAAAGCAGGCACCTTCTCCTTGAGAATGACTTACAGCATCACATTTATTTCACATCTGGTATATTTAAACCTGTTACTCCTTTCCATCAGTATATATACTTAACTGCATTTCTCGAGAAGGAGGAATTTTATTGCTTTTTACCTTGGATAGGCCCTTTTGTCAGTGCTGGCAGAATGCATCTTCCCCGGCCTTCCTGGGGAATCGCTCGGCGCTGGTGAGGCCGCCCCCGAGTGCTGTGTCCAGCGCTGGGATCCCCAGGACAAGAGAGGCGGGGACAGACTGGAGAGGGTCCAGGGATGGGCCACGAAGGGGACGGAGCACGAGGCTGAGCGAGCTGGGGCTGTGCAGCCTGTTGAAGGCTCAGGGGGATCTTGGCAATGTGCACAAACACCCGATGGGATGGAAGGAGGCCGAGGGAGCCAGGCACTCCTCAGCAGCGCCCACCAACAGGGCAAGAGGCCACGGGCACAAATGAAACACATAAAACCCCACCTGCACACAAGAAAACACACTTTTTTTTACTGCGAGGGTGGGTCAAACACCGGCACAGGCTGCACAGAGAGGTTGTGGAGTCTCCAGCCTTGGAGTTACTCAAAATCCAACTGGACATGGTCCTGCACAACTGGCTCTGCTGGAGCAGGGGGGGTGGACTCGATGACCTCCAGAGACCCCTTCCCACCTGAAACCCCATGGAATTCATAGAATCACAGAATCATCTCAGCTTGAAAAGCCCTCGAAGCTCCTCCAGTCCAGCCATGAACCTCACCCTGACCGTTCCCAACTCCACCAGCTCCCTCAGCGCTGGGTCAACCTGACTCTTCAACCCCTCCAGGGATGGGGACTCCCCCCCTGCCCTGGGCAGCCCATTCCAACGCCCAACAGCCCCTTCTGCAAAGAAATCCTTCCTAAGAGCCAGTCTGACCCTGCCCTGGCGCAGCTTGAGGCCATTCCCTCTGGTCCTGGCGCTGGTTCCTTGGCTCAAGAGACTCATCCCCCCTCTCTGCACCCTCCTTTCAGGGAGTTGTAGAGGGCCAGGAGGTCTCCCCTCAGCCTCCTCTTCTCCACACTAAACCCCCCCAGTTCCCTCAGCCGCTCCCCATCAGACCTGTGCTCCAGACCCTGCACCAGCTCCGTTGCCCTTCTCTGGACACGCTCGAGTCATTCAACGGCCTTTTTGGAGTGAGGGGCCCAAAACCGAACCCACTCATCGAGGGGCGGCCTCACCAGGGCCGAGCCCAGGGGTCAGATCCCTTCCCTGGCCCCGCTCCCTGCTGCAAAATTCCTTCGCAGCCGCTCACCCAAACGCCCTCGCTCCACCACGGCCCTGGCAGCCCCGCTCTGAACGCAGCGCCGGGCGGTACAAATCCTGTCGCCAGGTGCAAAGTCTGAATCGCTTAAGGAAGAGCTTCATGGCGGTGAACTGCCACTGACTGCCCTGCGGGAAGATGAGTGCTGTGACACGCCGGACAAGTATTGGCTGGAAAAAAACACCCAACCCCCCTTGAAAACCCCGCAAAAAACCCAACGCACGCCGCAACGCCTCAAACCCCTCCCCCAGAGCCCTCCCCCCGTACCACCCCCCACCGCCCGAAATAAAGAAACAAAGAGACCTTATTGCCTGTGCCCTGTGCCAGCAGCGTTACACACACTTTCCCTTGTACTCTCCGAAGGATGTTTCCGCGCGGCGCGGATCGCAGCTGCAGGGCCCAACACCAGGAACTCACCCCGCACGCAGCCTCACGGGCTGAACTGGGCAGAAAAAGAGTTTATTTGTGAGAGGAAGCGCGGCTGCACGGCCCTGCCCCGCGGCTGGCTCCGGCGCCGGGCTCTGCTCAGAGCCGCGGCTTCCGGGCGGGGTCCTGCCGTGCCCAGGGCGTCCCTGTGCCCGCCGGCACGCGCGGGTCAGGCGCTGGGAAGGGCACCTCTAGCGGGGGCCTTGCCGGAGCTGCCTCGGCCCCGCCGCGCCCCGGGACGCTCTTTCCGGCGGCGGCGGCGGCAGCGGCGGCGGCGCGTGCAGGTACCGCGCGGCGGGGGAAGGGCCCGGCTGCGGCCGCCGGTGCCTGGGCCCGAGGGGGGCGGGGGGGCTCCGGGCTCGGCCGCTCGTCCCAGCGGGGCGGGGGAGCCGGCAGCGGGGCTGAGCGGGCGATCGGGTGCCGGGGGAAGAACCGGCGGGTGCTCGGAGGGGAATCGGTGCCTCTGCTCGGGCACTGAGCTCGGCGCGTGCGGCCTCGGCAGGGCCGGGGGGAGGAAACGCGGCGAGAAGTGTCTGAGGGGCAGAAACGAACTCGGTACCTTCCGGGGCAAAAAACCGCAGCGGGCAGAGCTGTTGAGGTTCATCTGCTAAAGAAGCTGCCAGCTCTGGGAACACTGTGCTGCTGAAGCTCCTCCACTGGTGATGTTGTCTGCGCTCACCGTGAATTCTGCAGCGGCTTCTCCGAATATTCCTTAGCTACGGGCGTTACTGGGGTTTTGTAGACAATCGCTTTGGGGTTTTCCGAATGCTTCTCGGTGCACGTTGAGGTGAAAGATGCGTCTGGCCAGAGGAAGAGGAAAGGTTTGGATTCTCTAGATACTGATTTGCACAGAACTATAGATTGCTGCGTATTAAATTATGTTTAAATAATGAGGGAGCAATTGTACGGAATGTACAGTTACGGACCAGTTTTGATGCGTGTGGAGTGTGTTTACACTCTAGTACCGTACAAAAGAAGTCTTGTGGTAGTCTGTTGCTATGTTGTGCTCCTCAAATCTGCTTTTTTCCCTCTGTTTAGCTGGAGATTTCTGTTCAGCGGGTATTTCTCTGCTGTGCACTTTTCCCCCGAGCAAAAGGGCTCAGTCTCAGTCCTGTTGCGCACAGCTAGCTCCGCCGTAGCTGAAACGTCTCACCATCTCTTCTGTCTCCTGTTTTCTCTCTCAGGGGCCCCGTGGTGAAGAACAGTCCCCAGAGGGCTCTGGTGCTCCCAGACAGCGTCTTGATGGCTTGTGCCGTGTCCCTCTGGTGCCGTCTCCAGGAGCGGGTGAGTGGCGTCACGCCGCAATAAGGCAGCGTCCCACTTTGGGAAGAAAGTGTGCTGGGTTGGAACCCCTTGGGCAGGCCGGGAGGAGGCTGCCTTCCCGGGTCAGGGATGAGCGCTGGCATGTATTATCTGATCTGGAGTTGATGTCTGCCCCCGCTTTAGCTCTAGAATTACTCTGAGACCCGGGGAGCTCCGGTTCCCTTAGGCTGTGTCCTTGGAGCTTTCCCACGCTGTGGCATCCCGTTGGCGTCCCAAACTCTGGCCCGGCGTGAGGAGAAGGGGCCCAGTTTGGGTTTTGTCCCGTTTGGGCGCTGGGGAGGCAGAGTTCTGGGCTGAACGCTGGTGTTAGAGGAGATGCTTTCCCGTTCCCTGCCTGCAGCTCTGGATACCCCAGGGGAACAGCGTTGGCAAGTGCTGGTGGAGAGACGTGGGGGTGACCGTGCCCAGCCTGCCTGGGTGAGCCTGTTCCGAGTGCCCCCACCCTGTTCAGTCCCACCTGCACCTCCAGAAGGCTTGAGGGGCCGTGGTCACGTCTGCCTCGGGTCACAGTTAACAGTCACGGGTTCAGATCGGCTTTCTAAGGCGGAAAAGCAACGATGATCTATTTTCTGCTGGGGCCGTAGTTCCGTTTAGGGTTTGCAGTCGCCATCTCCTGGCAGGTTTTCCTTTTGCACATTCACACGCTCCTTAAAATGCTGTGAACGGACACCGCTTTGCACAGCAGTTCAAAAGCTTCTGGCAATCCTACCTGTATCTTGCAGTGTTCTGGGACAGGCACATCGCTGGTGGCGTGTGTGCTTCTGGTTTTGTTGTTTGTTGGACGTCTGGGCGTTGTTTTTTTCAGGTGAAGGTGATAATGAGCAGGCTTCAGCTGACACTGTTGTTTCCTGGAAGTTGTACTTTCCTATGACCCCCAGAAACGTGGCCAGACGTGCCACAAATGGTATTTCCCGGGGAAAATAGAGGGATTTCTCAGTGCCTGTGTGTTGCACGAGACATTGTAGATAAGCCGGGTGGTAGATGTCCCCGCAGCTGCCAGGAGCGTTAATGATCAGAGTTACCCAGTCTCTGCCCGTGAATCCATTTGTTCTGTGGCTGATCCTCCGTGAGCCGAAGGGTGAGAGGAATATACGGGATTGACCCTCAGGCTGATGCAGAATAGTCCTGGAGGCCGTGTCCAGCCTGCAGAAAGCAGCTTGACTGCTCTGGGGGTTTGGTTGTTTTCTTTCAAAGAAAAGAGCAGTGCTCTGCCTGATCTTTTAGGATCTTTTTCCACAAGCTTTACTCTTGTAATATATTATTTACTCATTACTGTTCTATAAGGGCATTGTGTAACTGGAAGTTTTATACAAAAGCAACATTAATGGAGAAGTCCGACTCCTTTGAAGCTAAAAGGTGAGATGTGCGCTTGTTTTGCATCCTCCGTGCAGGACTTGGTTCCTGCTTTGAGATCTCCCTGCCTTTACTCTGCTGAACTGTGCTTAGTTTTTCAGTACCAGCTGCTGTCTGTAATTGTGTCTCTCTGGTTGCACAGGATTCCTGGCTGTACCAGACCGGCTGCATGAAATAAATGTGGACTTGCTGGGTCGGTGGCTTTGTGACCATCAGGCACCTTCTGGAGGACGTGGAGGGGAAGCAGAGAAGGTATTAGGTGGCTTCTTTTGTTTGTTCAAAGCTCAATGGAGATTATTTTGTCTGAAGTGGAAGAATTTGGGGAAAATAAGGTCATGACTCTTAGGAAATACTGTGTAAAGTGCTCAGAGTGTTTTGGCCTTTGTTTTGGTTCTTTGTTCTGTCACTAACACTTGTCCCCCAGTCTTGAAGTGCACCCCAGAGGGTGGCCTGTGGCCCCCCCCAGTGTCCCTGTGGCCCCCCCCAGTGTCCCGTGATCCCTCAGTGGTGACAGAGACGGTGTCTTGGGGGTCCCCAGAGTGTCCCTGGATGTCCCCCAGTTTCCCCATTCCTGCCCCCCCCGGTATCTCCCAGTGTCTCCCAGTGTACTGGGTAGGACCCCTCGGGGATGGGGGGGTGACAGGGTGTGAGCTGGGGGCCTGTCGATGTCCCCCAGGGGTCCTGGGACCCCCTTCCAGGGCTGCCCGCCCCCCCCCCCCCCCCCCGGTGACCCCCTGTTAATACCTGCACCCGCATGCAGTTAATAACCCAATAAACTCCCAGTGCCCCCCGGTTCATCCCAGTGCCCCCCCGAGCCGCCCAGTGCCCTGCAGTTTATCCCAGTGCCCCGCAGTGCAGCCCTGTCCCTCCGCGTCCTGGGGCTCTTGCACCCGCAACAGGGCTCTGCACTTGTGCAAATGGGGCTTTGAACAAGTCCCAGGTGTTGCACCTGCATTTGCACCAGCCCCGGACGTGGCACGTGCGTTTGTACAAGCTTGCGCGTCGCACAGGCCTTTGCACAGGCGTTTGTACGAGTCCCAAACGTTGCAGGAGCCTTTCCCCAGCCCCAAAGCTTGCACGAGCCTTTACACAAGCCCCAACCTTTGCACACCCACTCGCACAAGCCCCACCATTATCGGAGCCTTTGACCCGCCCTGCCCAGGGGAGGGCAGGGGTTGGGGTGGGACCAGCTCCGTTAAAACCAGCAGCTCCCAGTTCCCCACCCCTCCCTGCTCCCACTGACCCCCCCAGTCCCAGTGCCCCCCCCGCCCCCGCCGTGCCCCTTCATTTCACCCCGCTCCAGCTCCCCCTTTGCCGCCGGCTCCAGACCGTGGCGGTGCTGCAGTGGGTCTGCTCCTGCCTCGCCCTCGGGGAGTAGCTGGGGGTTGGGGATTTGGCCATTTGGGGAGGGGGGGTGTTTCCCAAACCCCCCTCGGCCACCCCCTCCTCCTCCTCCCAGCTGCTGGGGGCAGTGCCGTGCCTGCAGCAACCTCCGCTTACTTAAGATGGAGCTTTAGCGGGCGCCCAGGAGATGGCGAAATCTTCTCGTCGGTCGGTCGCTGTAGGGACACGAATCACCACACATGGCATTAATTCTCATTTTGGGGACAAAGAGACATTTTCACACATCCCTGAACTCCAGAGATCCTTGCCTGCCGGTACTCTGCTCGTTCCTAATCTAATGACTTTTGTTTGTGCCTTCTGTGCTCTTTCCCCGAGGCAAAGAAGGGACCCGCGTGTGGTGGGTTGATCTCAGCCAGGAAAAGCCCGACCCGGGGATGGAACAGCTGATTTCAGCGGCGGCCTTGGGAGCAAGGACAGAGGTGGTCGGGGCTGTGGGAAAGGAGGCGGGGAGGAGGGCATGTGGGGAACACCAGGAGAAGAGAGAGAAGGAGGCACTAGAGGTCTGAGTGTAACCACTGCAAACGTAAATTCAACAACAAACTTCATCAGTTTGTTGCAGAGCGGAGATGGAGCCAAGGGGTGACGTTCCCCAGCACAGTGCTGCCCAGACACTCACGGACACGGGATTGCTTAAACCAAACTAATTTATTGGGGATTTCTTTAGGGTATTTATCTATTTCTTTATACTACTATCAATATTATTTCTATGGGGTATTTATTGACGCCCTCCTGCGCCTCCGAGCTGGAGCAGCGTGCCAGCGGAGCGGGTCAGAGGCTGCGCGGGAAGCGGGGACCCGGCTGGTGTTGGGATGCTCCCGGGGCAGAGGAGGCGGCGCAGCACGTTCCCCGTCAGGAGCTGCTGGGGGTGCAGCAGCGCGTCGCCGGCAGAGCCCCCGCGGTGCCCGGCGCTGGCGGACGACGTGCCCCAGGGGTGGTCTCAGGGGCGCGAGCAGCAGGTGCTTGGGGACGTTGTTCTGGGGGCGCTCGTAGGTGCTGCCCTGTCCCAAGGGTGGATGCGGCCCCGTCAGGAGGGAGTTCTTGGGGCAGGCTTGCTTGGCAGGCACCGCGGAGCTCCCTGCCTTCTGCAGAGGCTTGTCTCCAGCCAGGGTGTCACTGGGCTCTGCTTTGCCCTCGCAGTCCTCGTCCTCCTCTCTCTGAGGCTCCTCGGCACCGCTGGCGCTTCCCTGCTGGCTGTCGCTGTCGCTGTCAGCGCTGCGCTGCCTGGGCAGCCAGTAGAGCCCCAAGAGCACGAGCAGGGCGTCGGCGGAGGCCCAGAACCACCAGTGCTGGCAGGCCCAGAGGAGCAGGCCTTCCGGAGCGAGGCCGCGCTGCTCCTGGCTGCTCTGCTCCATCTCCTCCAGCAGCCGGGTCATCTGCCGCTCCTGCTCCTCGCGCTGCCGCAGGAGCTCTTGCGTGGCCGCGTCTTGCCGGTCCCCGGCTCTGAGCACATACTGCACGATGCTCAGCAGGGTCAGGATGCGGGTGATGAACACAGCCATGGTCTGGAGGAGCAGGAGGGAGAGAAGGGGCTCAGTGGGGCTGGGTGGGAGGGAGGTGGCGGCTGGGGCAGCAGGGGAGAATATGCCAGGGCTGGGGCCAGGTGGGAGAGGGCCCGAGGGAGCTGGGAGGCAGTAAGGGGGAGGGTGGTGAGCGCTGCAGGGACGGGGACGTCTCCCCACAGCCCCCAGGCACTGGCCGTGGCTGGCAGCCCCGGCACCCCTGCGCCCAGCCCCGAGGGCGGCACCTGCCCTGCCCCAGGCGCTCCCCGCAGCGGCTGCGCCCTCGCCCCGGCTGTAGAAACCCCCCTGAGGGGCCAGAGCTTCTGCCCCGGCCCTCGTCCGGCCCAGCCTTCCCCCCGCCGGCCTCACTCACCGCTGGCCCGAGCCGTACTGCAGCGGGTGCTGCCGGCTGGCACCCTGGTGACATCCCTCGGTGACTTCTCCTCTGTGATGTCACAGGCACCAGAGCCCCACGGGGACACCCGCCCCTTGGGCCACGGCCACTGCCCCTGGCTCTGCAGCCCCTGCAGGGGCAAAGCACAACCCCCCTGGCAGGACAGAGCTCCTGGCGCCCCTAAACAGAATCACAGAATCATTCAGGTTGGAAAAGACCCTCGGGATCATTGAGTCCAACCATCAGCCCGACTCTACAACGTTCTCCCCTACCCCACATCCCCCCACAGCTCATCCAAATTCATACCAAACCTGCAGGTCACGCTGTCCAGGAAGGAAGTGGCACCTCAGCTGGCTGGAGCTGTCACCCACAGGCAGAGGTGGCTTATGTTGGCAACGCTTTCGAGCTTCCTTCAGCTCTTTTTTCTGCTCCGATCCTCCCGTCTTTTATCACATTCCACCTCAGTTTCCCACTTGCAAAACACCAGCTGAGCAGCCCAGCCGGAGAAGGAAAACCCCCGCCGAGGAGCTGGGCATGGGGAGCCTCGGTGCTACCCCAAGGTGCACCCCGCTGCCTCCTGCCTTGGGCACTGGGTGTCTGGGTGGGTTTGCTGTGAGATGAGGCTTCCCAGCACTGATGCCCTGGTTTAAGTGCTACTTTAGACAGGTATGTGCTGCCTTCCTCCAGTCCTGCTTGCAACGGGGCAAGATTTTTCTCCTCACACTGCAGAGTTGCAGAAGCTGATGGAAAGCTGAGCTGGTTGAGCCTGGAGCTGGTGATTGCAGGTGTGGTTTCTGAGCAGCAGGTGCGAGCTGATGGCACTCGTTGCTCTGATTTATTACACTCCGCAATAAATTCGTAAGACCCCACTATCAGAAGAGATCAAAAATAGGCTACTTCAACAGGCCGTAGTTTGAGGAGCTTCTCCTTCCCCCACTCTCTATAAACAGCCTCACCCTGGGAGCTTGAGATGTCTTTAATTAAACGGAAGGGTTTTTACTGTCACCAGAAATAGAAGTCTGGAGATGCTGATGCCCTCATCTGGTGTTTCCTGCCATTGTCCTGGCTGTCGGTCCTAAAGCCTTCAAATATTGCAGGTGCTTCTGACAGACACAAGCAATGGCAGCTGAGTCTCATTTCCGTGTGTTCCCCGGCGGGGGCACCTCTATCATGTCCCCAGCGTGGGAAACCAGCTTGGACCGCGGCTCTGTCATGGCAGCAGAACACGCGTGATGAACTGTTTCCTGCCAGTCCTGTGCTGGGGCCGAGAGACAAATCCATGGCATCGCTACAGAGGAGGAAACATTTCCACTGAATGGGGGTTTTTTCCCCTTCAGTTTCACTCCTTTTGTCAGCACACTTACCTAGAGCAAATATTTTATTTCATTCTTACAAACAGTCCCTGCTGTTTTCAAGAGGAATGGAGAGTTCCTGCAGCACAGGCACCTGCTGCTTGTTGCAGGCTGGTAGCAACCCACTGTTTTAAACACAGCTGCAGCTACAAGCCCATACCCCTGACAGCCTGTTGGCCAGCACCCCAGCCCTTCTCCTGCCCTTTCCCTCGAGCTATTTTTAACACACACGCTCAAATCCATGCTTTTTTTTTGCCCCCCCCCCCCCCCGAGTTTTTCCAGTTTCTGTCTCCCTGTAGAATAAGAAGCCTTGACTCACGCTCTGTGCTGTGCTGGTGCGGAGGTGACCTGGCAGCAAGCAGAAATGCTTGTGTGATGCTGGGGGGACAAAAATAAGAGCCCCCTGATTTGGGAGGAGTGCTCCCAAAATGCCGTGGGGATGTTTAGATCCATTTAGGACATTTGTTTTCCTTCACTGGGAGTTTTTCTGGTTTGTCTCTCTCCTACTATGAAGTTCTGACTGCAAATAATAATTTATTAAAGAACTCTAAAACTTATTATTAGTATCTGGTTGGTTTTATTAGAAACCAACCACTCGTTTCGGTGGAAGCATGTTCTTTACCATGCAGGCTGCCACAGGTTGATTAGCCCACTGTCATGCTAAGAAAGGCTGTGCTGGTGGTGATGTTCTTCTGCCAGCCTCTAGGGAAAAAAAAGAAAAAATCCATTTTTTTTACTCGGAGAACTGAAAATCAATGGTAGTTTTACTGGCCGGAGCTCAGCTATAGCAAAACTTGGGCCAACATCTCTGCAGGTGTAAAGCAGTACAGCGGCTTTGGCTGGAGAGTGCTCGTGCCAGCTGAGCCAGATGGGTTTTATTGCCTGTTTGGTCAAATTAAAGGAAGTTTGGGTCTCATGTCAATTCTGACAAAGAGATTTGTAAGCAGGAGCATTGAGGATGGCAAAAAGTCCTGCACATGACCACTTGTTATTACAAACGAATCAGACTTGCATGGTCAGCACAGGATCCCCGGGCTGTTACTGACCCTAAGACCTGTCCTCCTCCTGGGGAGGTCAAACCGGGCTGTTATTTGTGTGGTGTGAGCAGCGATCACCCCAAAACCTCAAACCTCCCCCGACAGCAGCGGGGCAGCACGAGGGCGGCCCTGGCTTGCACAGGGAGCTCCACGGCCCCGGCTGAGCCCCGGGCTCGGGCTCCCGGCTCCCCCCATGGCCCAGCGCCACCAGCAGCAGCAGCCGCAGCAGCAGCCAGGAGCCTTTGGGGAGAAGTTCTTTCTGGCGCTGTCCCACGTGTGTGTGCAGCACACGCACCCCCACTTCTGCTGCTCCGACCTGTGCCGGATTGTTCCAGCCCTGCAGCGCACCCAGAGACTCCTGACTGCCCGGCCCGTGGGGAAATCAGATCCCCCTGGTCAGGGGAGGGACGGAGGCGGGTCTGTCAGTGGCCGTGCTTCTGCTGGCTGGCGAGGAAGAAAAGGAATGTCTGTAAAAAAATAAATAAATCTTTTCCCCACGGCAGCAGCTTCCCTTCTTTTTAACATTGTTTAGGCAGCGATAAACCAGCATGCAGGGAATAAATAATTAACGAAATGAGTCTTTCACAGGTCCCGCCCCTCCTGGTTGTCACCAGGCGCTGTTCTTCACATCCCCTTTCCTTAACCGCCGCCCGTTCTTCCACCTCCAGCCACCCTTTGACAAATGTTTCTTCTCATTTTCCTCGGGGTGTTTTCCCTTGAATTCCCCATCACGGGCGTGCCGATACGTGTTAGGGCGAGCGGATTGTGGTGGGAATTACAGCTGCTGTTTGCAGATCGCACTGCGGACCCGTGCTGGGGCAGCGGCCACCAAAGGCCACCCCCACCCCGGGAGAGGGAGCAGCTCTTGTCCGTGGGGAGCGAGCTGGGCGCTCCTCACGCCCCCCCAGCCCGGCACACGGGCTCCTCTCCCCGCTCTGTCCCCTCTGTCCTCTCTTGCCCTCTTCCAGCCTTCCCTTTCTTCATCCCTCACTTCTCCTCTGTCTCTTCCCCTGCTCTCTGGCCCTGGTCAGATACTTCCTTCACCCCCCCGCTATTGCGTTCTCCGAACAGAGCGAAAAGCGGGGAGAATTTCTTCACCGCGAAGGTTGTCGGGCACCGGGACAGGCTGCCCAGGGAGGTGGTGGCGTCCCCAGCCCTGGGGGTATTTAACAGATGCGTAGACGTGGCGCTCGGGACGCGGTTTAGTGGTGGGTTCACCAGTGTTGGGTTCACGGCCGGACTCGGTGACCTTAAAGGTTTTTTCCAACCAGAATTATTCTGATTCTCCGATTCTATTAATTCTCTAGTGCTGTCTTGCACCCAGTAAGGGAACGCTACTGCTGGTACCTGAAGGGATTTTGGGGTTTTTTTGAGAAGGCAAAATTGCCACTTGGTGTCGTGGTTTAACCCCAGTCGGCAACTAAGCACCTTCCCCCCCAGCAGGATGGGGGGAGGAGAATTGGAAAGGGAAAAGTGAGAGAAGTGGTGGGTTGAGATAAGAACAGTTCAATAACTGAACTAAAATAACATCAATAATAAATTGTCATGAAAAGGAAAAATTAGCAAAGAGACAGAAATGAAACCTAAGGAGGACAAGTGATGGCAATGAAACCAACTGCTGACCACCAACCGACCGGTGCCCAGTCAAAACCAGCCCAGCTCCCCAGTACAGGAGAGGATTTTGGTGCTGGGACAAATGGCGACGTGCCAGCTTGGCGTGGGGGTGCCTTTTTGTGCCCTGAGACCCCTCGGGAGAGGCAGGATGGGCTAAAGCTTCCCTGCTCCTCCTCCTCCTCCTCCTCCTCCTCCTCCTCCTCCTCCTCTCTGGGCTTTGTGGTCTCGCGGGACACCCCGGGTGCGGGTGTGCGGCCCTGGGGGCAGCGGCACAGGGACACTGCTCGGGGGGGTCCCCGTGGGAAGGACACCGTGGGACTGGGCTTGTTGCTCCAGCTTGATTTAAAAAAAATTTTATTGAAGTACGGCCTTTCCCCGAGAACTGCACCTCTCCGAGGGTCATCAGGCGCAGCACCACAGCGACCGCAGGCTCCATCCTGACCTTGGCTTCTGCTTTAGAGCTGTCAGGATGAGGACGGTCTGAGCTGCCAGGCACCTGATGGAGTGCTCAGCATCGTTCTCCAAGGACTGGAGGGCTGCGAGAGAAGGAAACAGAGCAGAGGTGAACCCCCCCTGCCCGCAGAGACCCCAGGAGCCCAGGCTCTGTCCCCCGCCCCACCAGCCCCCGCCAGCACAGCACTGCCCCTACTCACCACTGTGGCAGATCTCCCACAGCTTCTCCAGCCTGAGGATCCTCCGGCGCCGCGCAGCAAGCCCTGGGGCACAGGGCTCCTGTCAGAGCTCTGCTCCCCCTCAGCAGGGCTGTCCCCCAGCAAGGACAGCACCCGAGGGTGCTGGGACCCAGCAAGACTCCCAGCGAGCCCCACCAGTGGGGACTGGGGCCGGGTGACCAGAAACGGGTCCCCGGGAACTCACCCATGAACCTGACGGCCGCCTCTCGCACGCTGGCCTGAGGGTCCTCCACATAGGGCAGGCTCTGGAGCAGATACTTGTCCGCGCTGTTCCTCTTGTGCGTTATCTGAGGGAGCACAAGGGCACGGGGCTGGTACGGTCCCTCCGCAGCCGTCCGGACCATTCCCTCCTGCCAGCACCCCGCTCCCTCCCAGTGACTCCCGTCTCCCAGCCAGGAGCCCCGTGGGGCTGAGGGCCAGAGAGAGCCGCAGGCAGAGGGGGCTGGGGGTGCTGAGACCCCTCCATCCTGCTGCCAGGGCCCAGATGGGCCGGGGTCTCGTGGAGAAGAGCCCTTGGGGGCGGCGTGCTGGAGGGCAGGGAAGGAGGATGCAGCTGGAGCAGCGGGGCTGGAGCAGGGCGGCGATGCAGAGCGGCACAGCCCCCCCCACGGCACGGCTGCAGCCCCCATCCAGCCTGACCCGGGGCTTTGGGGGTTGTCCTCACCAAGTACTCTCCGATCAGGGGTGTCTGCCCTGTCTCGGCCAGGAAGCTGAGCCTCCTCCAGCCCAGGAACTCTGCACAGGCGCGGAGGGTGTCCCAGGAAGCCTGCGGAGAAGCAGAGGCTGGGAGATGGCACCAGAGCCCAGGGAAGGAGACCTGGCATCCTCCTCCTCTGGGCCGGGCTTTGAGCTGCAGGGACGGGGTGATCCCGGGATTGGATCCCCCTTCATTCCTGGGGCCATCCCGCGCTCTGGGAGCTGGCCCCGACACCCGGGGGGTCTTTGGGCACAGCCCTGGGGGACAGGGATGGGGGCTCAAAGCACACAAAGCCCGTGGGGACTCGTGTGCTCGGTGGCCACGGGCCACTGCTGAGCAGGGAAATGTCTGTGCCCAGTTCTCCGGCCCTGCTGGTGCTGGGGCTGCAGGGACCCTTCCTCTGGGCTGGGGGGGCCCCCACCTCCCCCTCCAGCTCAGCAGCAGGGGGTAAGGAGGCCGGTGGAGGCGGGACCAGCGCAGCGGGACCCTGCGGTGACACACAATCCCATTGTCCCTCACGGCCAGGCCACCCCCGTGGTGTCAGCACGCCCTTCCCCGTGACACCAGTCACTGATCTCTGACCTTGGCCACGCTCTCGATCTTCTCGTTGGTGTGGAAGAACAGCGGCAGCACCGCACCCTGCACTTTCTTCACCATTTTTTTGGTGTTTCTCCCCACCGCAGTCTTCATCACGTCTTCGAAGAGGCGGATGGAGAGCTCCCGCACCCGGCTGGACTCCTGGCAGGGAGGAGGACAGAGGGAGCTCAGCATCAGCCGCTCCTCGCCCACGGGGAGCAGGGGCGTTAGCGTGGCTGGGGGGAAGAGGAGCTGCCCCAGGGTCGGATCCTGAACGCAGGAGCCGTCGGCCAGACCTGCAGCTGCGGCTCAACGGCCACAGAGCCCTGAAAGGCCTCGGAAGAGGAGTGGGGAGGGGAAGAGCCTGGAAAGGCCACGGAAGGAGAGTGGGAAGAGCCCCAAAAGGCCACGCAAGAGGAGCCAGGGGGACATCCCTGCCCAAATGCTGCCCGCAGGGCAGGGCTGAACGTCCTTCACCCATCGCCTCAGCTCCAGCTCCCGCCTTACATCATCGAAGAGGAGCAGGAGCTTCTCCGCCAGCCTCAGAGCGATGAGCTTGGCCTCTTCCCTCTTCATGTGAGGAATCACGTTGATGAAGAGCATCAGGGCCTTCATCCTGATATCGCTGCTGGCTGCCAGCAGGTTCTCCATGATGTCAGGCAGCAGCACCAGCATTTTCCTGGCCTGTATGGAACACACCGGTCACCTTCTTGTGAAGTGGTGAAAGACCCCCCCAGGCACCCCCCAGCCCCTCCAGAGCAGGGAAGGTGCTTGGAGCCGTCACCCCGCACCCTCCCGGCCGGGGCCAAGCCACCGCATCCCCCAGGCCCCGGCTACCAACTTGGCTCCCCTTGCTGACCCCCCACTCACCGTTTCGGGTGTTTTTGAGAGTGTCGTGAGGCCCACGAGCACGAGAGAGAGCATCACCGGGCTGGGACGCCTCAGGTACCTCTGGGTTTTGTAGAGGGCAGCAAACTGCTTGTCGTCAATGACAGCGCTGACCAGCAGCTAAAATGGAGACAGTGGTGAGAGACCAGCAGAGCTGCGGGGCTCCCTCCCCTGCACCGGTACGGCCCGTGGCAAGGGTCTCCTCTCCCCTTGAAGCCACCTCCGAGTCCCCACATCTCTGTCCCGGGGCCAGAGCCGGGCAGGGGGATGCAGGCGGGGTGGAAGGCAGAGCGCTGCCTGCGCTGGGACAGGCTTGGTGGGGCCAAACCAGCACCGGGTGGGCCCGAGTGTGTGGCACAGGGGTCTGGGAGGAGGAAGAGGAGGAGGAGGAGGAGGAGGAGGAGGAGGAGGAGGAGGAGGAGGAAGGCAGAGCGCTGGGGCTGAGCGTGGTCACTCACAGCCAAGGGGTAGATGCAGGCGTCGTCCGCGGCACAGCTGAACACCCTGCGCAGCCGCCAGTCCCGCAGCACACCGAGCAGCTCCGACACGACTCTCCACAAAGCCCAGGGCACGGAGATCATCACCTCCCACATGGCCACGGCAGCGCTGCGGAGCCAGAGCCAACTCGGTCAGCAGAGCTGCCTCGGCTCCTCCAGACCCCAGCCCTGCCCACCCCCCTCATTTCGGGGTGCCCGGGGAGGCAGAGGGGGTGAGGTTCTGTTCCCCATGGGGCAGGGGCTCCGCTTTGGCCGGCTATGGCCGGAGTGGGAAGCGTGGTGGGATGGAGAGCCCTGCTCCTCGGGGATATCCCACAGTTTTCCGTGGGTCTGGCAGCCAGAGAGTCTCTGGGCCACTCTCCCCGTGGGGAACGAGCCTTCAAGGCTGTCGGGGCCGGTACCTGTCACACATTGGAGAGATGACCAACAGGCTCCTGACCACCTCCCTGGGGCTCCACCTGGTCAGCAGCAGCAGCAGCGAGTCCAGGCTGCGCCGGGCCGGCTCCGCGCGGATCTGCTCCACGTTTGTGTGGATGCATCTCAGGACTTCTGGCACCTGGAAGGGACACGGGTGAGGATGGTGCTGCCCTTCCCATCCCTCCCTGCCGCCTTGACATGGCTTCGGGTGCCCGAGAGAGCCGGGTTAGGGCAGGAAGAACAAGACTTGACACGGTTTGACACGGAAGGACAGTTCAGCCACGGGGCACTTACATCCGTCAGCCAGGACGCCGGGTCTGTCATGGCCGTGTCCACAACGCCGCTGCCCAACTGCCTGTCGTGGACATCGTCTGCCGTCAAGGCCTCGATGGCCACGAGGAGAACATCTGTCTTCTGAGAAGGCTGGAGGTATTCGCCAAACACCTACAGGTGGAGGGACGGCGGGGGAAGACGTGTCACGCTGAGCTTGGCTGAGCAGCTCGGCCACCTCTGGGTCCCCTTGCTCGCACAAGCCGATGCCACGGACAAGGGTCCCGGGGAGGGGGGAGCTCGTTACTGTAGTCATGTCGCTGCTCTCAGAATCCCATCCCGGTTTCTCTGGCATCTCCTCTGGCAGCGTCTCGTCTACACAGAAACATGGAAGAGTAGGTAAGACAACGGCCATCTTGGCCAACCAGCCTCCCAAAGGGTGAAAAGAGCCTGAAACGGGGGAAACGGGGTCCTGGCGTCGGCCCCCTGACTCACCGATCCGCAGCGGCAGGACCGTCGTCACCTCGCAGGGCTCTAGCGGAGAGCTGCTCTCCGGGGGAGACCCCACCTCCTCCCAAACCACCCTGGGGCTGCTGGGGGGTCTCTCTGCCATCCTCAAAACTGGGTGAGGGACAGCGGGGGGGGTTCAGCTTTAGGGAGTGACGGGAAAAGACGTGGGCTGTGCTCAGGAGTCTCCTCGCTGCGCTCCTGCCCTGTCCCTTCCCCGTCTTGTCAGACGCTGCGGGGCTGCGCTGCTTAGATACGGTGCCGTGGGGTGACACGGAGGGGTGTCACAAAGGGGTGTCACAAAGGGGGGTCACATTGTGACCTGTCACCCAGGCTGGGTGGGGCAGGGGTTCCGCTGCAGGGGATAGGGACCCAGCTTGCCACTGGGCCATGGCTCCTCTCGGGGTGTCCCCAGCCCCCCATCATGCCCCCTCAGGACCTTCCTGTACCCGCCGGCTCGTCCCAGAGGGTTCACACACCCCGGCACGGCCCCCGGACCTTCTGCTTCGATCCTGACAGAAACACTCCAGACTGCCCCGTCTCTACTTTGCGGTCACCTGGAGCGTTTGCTCGCCTGTCTCCCGTTCTCTCCCACACTCCCAGAGCAGCTTTAATCTGCTACAGCAGTGTCCTGGTTTCAGCTGGGATAGTTCATTTTCTCGAGCTGGGAGGGAGCACAGCCGCAGTGCTGTGTTTTGTGACGGCGGGATCTTCCTTCTGTCGGGATCGCTGGCCGGGAGCGGGCTGTTGGTCGGTGGGTGGTGAGCAGTCGCCTTGTGCATCACCCATTTGTACTTTCCATTGTTGTTATTTTTTTGCTTTACTACAATCACTAAACTGGTTTTTTTATCTCAACCTATGAGTTTTCCGTGTGTCCCTCCACTCTTTTCCCCCATTCCCCCGACGGGGGGAGGGGGAGCGACCGGCTGCGTGGTGTTTGGCTCCGACCGAGTTCAAACCACGAGAGTCCTTTTTGGTGCCCAGCGTGGGGCTCGAAGGGTTGAGATAACGGCAGATCGGGTCAGTGTGTCAGAACCATTTGTTAGGAGCATTCATTAGATTGGCTTAGCAATTGCTGGGCACAATGTCGATCGCTTGGCTCCTTAAAATTTCTTCTCCTCATTTCACACAGAATCACAGAATCATTCAGGTGGAAAAGACCCTCGGGATCATCGAGTCCAACCCACAGCCATGGCAAAGGTCCCTGGGGAAGGTCCCTCCCATGGGACCACGCTGGGCTGATCTCAGCGCCACTGGCCAACTGCCAAACCCTTCTCCCCCTGCTGCGGTTGCAACTGATTAAAAAAGTCGACGCTCTTTTGCAACTTTCCCCCTTTATTTTTATTCCTCTTTTTCCTGATGGCTCCAGCCAGGGCCTCTCCGGCCCGGGGAGATCTGCTCCTCGGCGCGAGGCATCGCGGGGAGCCGGGTCCCCTCATCCCTCCATCGGGTGCCCCAAAGCCCGGGTGTTCATCGAGGGGCTTCTCGAGCAGGTTGGCCTTGGAGTTCCACGTCCGGAATCGTTTTCCCAGGTTACTGCAACACCGGCCAGAATTTCTGAGGAGGAAACTTCACAACACTCTCCATCTTATCCTCCGTAGCAGCCACTTGGGCCCATCGCAGGAGGCCTCCTCGAGCAGGCTGGCCTCAGAGCTCGTCGTCAACAAAACAGCTATGACGGGTGTTCCGAAGTACGAGGCCTCCTGAGGAGGGGAGGGCTTGGCTTTCCGGGTCTTTGCAGCTGCCAGCATTTTTTCCACCATTCTTTGTCCTCGTCTTACTTGTCCTCCCCATCCTCCTCATTTTTCCCCCCATTCTCCTTCTCCTCGTCCTCCTCGTCCCCACCCTCCTCCTTTTCCTTTTCCTCCTCCTCCTCCTCTGCAGCTCTGAGCCGTCGCTGCCTGCGCTTGGGCTCGGCTCTGCTTTGACGCTCGGTCTTTGAGCGCAGCTTTGCCCTTGGCTTGGCCGGTCCCAGGCTGCTTTTCTCCAGAGGAATCCCCCAGGATCACCGGCTGCTGCCTGGAAGGACACAACGGCAGAGAGGTCTCTACCTGAGCACACGCTGGGTTTGGGGCTGCATCCTGCCCCCCATGACCCCCTTTGTGCCTCTTTGTGCGGAACGAAACCCCCTGAGCCGGGCCCCGCGGCTGACACACGGCTGTCCCCGTGTCCGCAGGCCACGCTGGGGCTCTCCTGAAGGGCTGGAGAAGATCCAGCCCCGTGAAACTGGGGGCTCCCAGTAGCCCCATCCCACCCCTCCGGTGGGCGGTGATGGACGGCAAGTGCTTGGGGCTGGGGAATGGGCTCCGGCTGGGTCAAAAAATCATAGAATCACAGAATAGTTTGGGTTAAAAGGGACCTTTAAAGGTCCCTTTAGTCCAACCCCACCCCTGCCACGGCCAAGGACATCTTCAACCAGAGCAGGTCGCTCCGAGCCCCGTCCAACCTGACCACGAACGTTCCCAGGAATGGGGCATCCACCACCTCTCTGGGCAACACGACCCTGTGCAGATCCCCAGCCCTGAGCCTTCAGCCTCACCTGACCAAAGACTTTATCTTCTTCCTCTTCTGCCCTGTGATCTCCTGGAACTGTGGTGGTTCCTGGTTAGGCGAGCTTGGAGCAGCGAACGCAGGACATCCCACTGGAACTGGGAGGAGAAACCTCGTCAGAAGAGCATCGCTGGGCCGCTGCCGGCCCCGGTGACACGCAGGGGTGCTCCGGCCCCTTCCCCAAAGGTCCGAGAGGGCCGTGCTGCTCCCCTCGCAGCCGCCATCGCAGCCTCTCTGCCCCCAGTTCCCCATTGCCGTGGTTTTGCGACGGCATCGTCAGCTCCCGGTGTGGGAAGGGGGAGCGGGGAGGTGACAGGGACTCTTTTGGGGGGTCGTTTCTTGGCGGGGAGGAGGCGGCCTTGGATCACCATCCTCCCACCGCACCCTTGGGCGCATCCCACCCCGGGGCTCCGTGTTGGTGAAGCCAACGAGTCGTTAGGACAAACGGCTGTGCCGAGCTGGGAGGAAGCTTTGGCACAAGTCGGAGCCCTTTGACACTCAGCGCCGGTGATTTCCAAGTCAAATGACAGAATTTGGTTGCCCGCACTGTGGAAAGGAGCCGGGAGCTGCTTTACCTTGTCCAAGAGGTGGCAGAAACTCTCTTCTCGTCTGCTCATCCTTGCCAGGGACTTGTCTCGAGGTCTTGAGAAGAGCCCTGAGAGGTGGTTTGTGCACAAACTCCATTTCAAGCCCGGGAACGAGGAGAAGACACCGCCGTGACCCAGAGCACCACCAGCCCTTGCCGCTCGCCGTGCTCACCGGCAGATTTTGGCATTGCCGTAAAGGCTGTTTTTTTTCCCCAACTCTAGCATGTTTTTCCCCAAGTCCACCATGCCCCATCCCCAAGCACAGTCCTGGGAAAAGGAGTCACCCAGCAAAGAGTCCAGGCCACCATGGGAAGGAAGTGTTGCCTAAATTCCTCGGTCCTACCCATCAAATCTGCCTTCTGGGAGCGACCACGGCCTGGGGACATCAAGAGTCGCTGCCGGGTGTCCCCATGGGAGGACACCCGTGGGGTCACAAGGAGCAAATGTCACCTTGAGAGCAGCTACAGCAGCCAACGTACTCACTCGGGAAAGATGACGACGTGGCCAGAGAAACTCAGGGAGGCCACAGGTACCATCCGGGACACCACCATGTCCAGCAGCCGGGGGACCTGCAATGGAGGAGCTCCAAGATGGTGGGATGTCCTCAGCATGGCTGTGAGGCTGTATTGGAGGAGCTCGAGGCAGGGAGAGTTGGTAGGACCATCAACTCTCACCTGGCCGTGTCCTGCCGGGCCACCGCCATGGGACTGCCCGCGCGTGCCACGGAGAAACAGAACCACTCACCTTGAAAATCACTTGTTCCAAGTTCTCCTTCCCAGACAACATCTCCAGGAAGTCGTAGTAGAACTTCCATTTTCACCGTCGTGCCTTCAATGAGGAGCACCCCGATGTCCCTCAGGACGAAGGCGACGTTCTCCCCCTTCCCCAGGCAGTAAGAGAGGAGGGACACGGTGCCCTGGATGCAGCCCTCCGCTTTCTGCCGGGACACCGAGGCGGCTGCAGCCACCTTGGAGTATTTGAGGGGCTCCAGCTCCTTGTTGCCTGAAAAAAACCACACGAGAGGGATGGAGACGTTCACCCAGTGGCCCTTCCGCAGGCGCTTCCCAAGGCGAAACGATCGTTGCCTCCCCCAGAAAGAAAAAAACCCCAAATTTTGGGCTCTGCTCCACAGAGGGGGAGTCACTTCCGAGAAGCTTCTCAGCCCCAGGGAAGGGACGCGATGACCGTGAAGCCAACTGGGGTTTAATCCGCCATCTTACCGGGCAGGTAGGCCTTGTTGTCCGACAGGACAGGTTGCGGACCACGATGACCTTTCTGGCCAGGCGAAAGACGGGCCTGTGGATAGTCACGGCCTCCTCTCCAACCTCGATCTGTCTGGAGACAACGTCGAAGCAGCCGAGGGCGGGAATTCGGACACCCTGGAACAGAAGAGAAGGAAGGACCCAAGGGTGAGGACGGCAGAAGGAAGAGCTGGAGGTGGCCCTGACCAGGGATGGTGCTTTGGGATGGATCCTGCCCGCTCCCGCTTGGGGAGGAGACGCTGAGTCCTCCCCCTCTGAAAAAGTCAGGGCAGGAGCAGCCTGGAGAAGAATTTGAAATCCAACCGCTGGTCTATTTGAAATAGATTTTAAGGCCTAGTGAAACGTGGTCGGGACTGAGCGATCTCGTCGTACTACCAAGGCAACCGGGGTGCTGCTCAACAGGCCTGAAAAGTGTTCTTAGCCCGCTTCTTGGATAGTCCCGACCCAAGGCTGCTCTAAAACCCAGTCAAGCTAATCCTATGGAGGCAGTTTTAACAAAGGATGATTAATTGACTAAACACAGGGGGGTTGCCAGATTAAGAGAATTTAGGATATCAAAACTGCTCACTCTACCTAAGCTTTTCGTAGAACATCTTGGAGTCTTTCTCAGAATTGTGTGAGATAATAATATCATAAATAACTAATAACTAAGAAAAGATGAGAATCAAGAACTAAAAGGTTGAGTGGCAACTTCCAAAGACTTTGGACTCAGGTAATAGATTTAGAAACAGTGTATAAACACCGCGAGTCTTTCGGACATTGGCCACTCACTGAGGTGTTGGCCCAACTCTGAGTTGTCAATAAAGCTAAGCCTAGAGATTCTTTAACAAGCCCGAGGGCATCCGGGGGGTCTCCAGCGCCCAGGATCAGCCCTGAGGTCCACCACCACCTCCCAGAGGCGATACCACCCTGGCACAAGCCCTGTTTGTCCCCCAGCGGGGACTTTTGGGGTGAGTTTCCCACTTTCTGAGGAGGGAAGAGAAACGACAGGCCGTGCCCCGGGGCCGTGGGGACTCCCCAGCCCTCTGGGCGGACAAGGAGGATGCGGGTGTCACCCCACCTTGCGCAGCAGCAGCTGTTCTTAAATGCAGCCGGCCACCGCGTCCCAGACGGCTCTTCGCTCTGGAAAACAAAGGAAAACAAGGTCACGCTCCACGTCCACCAGCTCTCAACCCTCCAATGTCCCCCTGAGCTCTGGCGCGTTGAAGACCACGGTGGGGAGAAACACCAAAAAAATGGTGAAGAAAGTGCAGGGTGCGGTGCTGCCGCTGTTCTTCCACACCAACGAGAAGATCGAGAGCGTGGCCAAGGTCAGAGATCAGTGACTGGCGTCACGGGGAAGGGCGTGCTGACACCACGGGGGTGGCCTGGCCGTGAGGGACAATGGGATTGTGTGTCACCGCAGGGTCCCGCTGCGCTGGTCCCGCCTCCACCGGCCTCCTTACCCCCTGCTGCTGAGCTGGAGGGGGAGGTGGGGGCCCCCCCAGCCCAGAGGAAGGGTCCCTGCAGCCCCAGCACCAGCAGGGCCGGAGAACTGGGCACAGACATTTCCCTGCTCAGCAGCGGCCCGTGGCCACTGTGCACACGAGTCCCCACGGGCTCCGTGTGCTTTGAGCCCCCATCCCTGTCCCCCAGGGCTGTGCCCAAAGACCCCCCGGGGGGCTGGGGAGACACCCCTGATGGGAGAGGGCTTGGTGAGGACAACCCCCAAAGCCCCGGGCCGGGCTGGACGGGGGCTGCAGCCGTGCCGTGGGGGGGGCTGTGCCGCTCTGCATCGCATCGCCGCCCTGCTCCAGCCCCGCTGCTCCAGCTGCATCCTCCTTCCCTGCCCTCCAGCACACAGCCCCCAAGGGCAAAACCAGTAATCTTTATCTCTTCCCCTCTTCCCAACATTAACAATGACTAGATAAAACACATCAAAGGAGACGACATCAGGAAAGGCACGTGGACCTTGATCTGTGCTGTCAGTTCTAACAGCTGGTATCCTTCAGATTCCAGGGAGCTGAAATTTCTCTTACAGCCAACTTGAAAATTAAAACTATTCTCACTAGCCAAGAATTTTTCTCTAAGGACAGAAAACTACTGGCTTGGGATCTGAAGGTTCTTACTCCGAATCGCACTCCTGCAAGTGAGGAATTGAATTAAGACCAGGCTTTTTTCCTGGCAGGTTCTCTGCTCGTCCAGAGAAAGAGGGCGGGAGGGTTGGAAGTTTATTTGAAAGCTGAGACGGATTTTACAGGATCCCAGTTATTTAGATTTTCCATTACACTGAGCCATCACAAAGGCATGGCTAGGTAGGCTTTTTTTAAAAAAAAGTTGCTCAAATTAATCAGATCTAGAACTAAACGAACGCAGGAAAGGCTTTTGCCTTTACAATCCTTTCATCCGTGTCTCCTGATTACGCTTCCCTCTACTGCTGCCCAAATCCAGACGGTTTATGCTTTGGGCCATTTGTTTCACGTATAGAAACTTTGTTTTCTGCCTCTTCTTTTCTTCCATGTATTTGATATTTCTCAGCATGACACAGTTCTGCTGCTGTGTTCACTGGTAACATTCTTACCTGCCCACGCTCTGCGCTGGGTTTCTGTCCAGCTCCAAATCCAGGCTGCTATGACAGAAACTCCAAGTTAGTTTCTCACATTTGGAAAACTTCCCTTCTGTAACTGTCAGTGAGGCTTGAAACTGCCCCCACTGGCTGATAGACCTTTCTCGTGGTTACTGAAGGAGGTTGTGGGGTCTGATGTCTTTACACTCGAGTTTCATGGCTGTCTTCATCAGCAAATAATTTAAATATGGGGGAAGTAGCAGCAGGCAGAGAATTCACTCTGAGAATGAACCATTTCCTCTGACCCAAGAAACTACTGGGAGCAGAGGTTACAGCGTCCTCAGCCAGGGGCGGGTCCCTCCCCTCAGAACTTTCCCGCCTCTCTGCCGAGAGCGGCGCTGGGATTGGGCGCTGGGATTGCGCTGTCAGGCGCTCGGGGGGCTCCGGGCCTGCCCTCACACCCAGCCCCGCCAGGTCACTCAGGGTAGCATCAGGAAAATTCCCTTCCCAAAGCGTTCTATCGGCCAGTCTCTGGAGTAGGAGGGCACGCTGGCTTTGTGGCTGGCTCTCTCTGTTCCCAGCCCGAGTGCGGTGTGATGAGGGGCGGGAAGTGCAGGCGGGGGTAGTGTTTGTGCTGAAGGAAAACAAAGGAAAGGAGAGCCTGGCCCCGGAAAGAAGGACTGTGCTTCGGCAATTGCTCACGGCAACCCAGCCTGCTTAGAGGAACAAACACTACGTGAGACTGGCATCAGGCTTCAGACCACAGAAATACGGCTTCGTACCCCCAGAACACGGAGTTAGGCTTTAAAAATGACACTTTAGACTCCCCAAATGAGGCTTTGGGCCCTAAAAATTAGGGTTTGGACCCTAGAAATGAGGCTTTAAATCCTCAAAAATAACGAACGCTTGGGCCCTAAAAGTTAGGGTTTTGAACCTAGAAATGAGGCTTTAAATCCTCAGAAAGAATGAACGCTTGGGCCGTAAAAATTAGGGTTTGGACCCTAGAAATGAGGCTTTAAATCTTCAGAAACAATGAGCCTTTGGGCCCTACAATGAGGCTTGCAGCCCTTGAAATGAAGATTCAGTCCTGAAAGAGTTTGGCCCCAAAAGGAGTATTTGGACCATAAAAATGCATATTTGGACACCCTAAATGGGGCTTTGGCCCTTATAAGTGAGCCTTTGTATTCTCCAAATAAACCTTTGGACCCTAAAGCTGAGGATTTGCTTTTTAGTGAGGGCTTAGACCCTACAAATGAGCATTTAGTCAAAATGAGGCTTGGAACCCTTAAAACGAGGGGAGGGACCCTAAAACTCAGGCTTTGAGCCCTATACATGAGACTTGTAAATGGAAATTGTGCCTTTTGACTCCAAATATGAGGTTTGGACCCTATAAATGAGGCTTAGACTGCTAAAAAGGAGGCATTGTGCCCTAAAAATGAGACTTTGGACCCTCAAAATCTGGGAATAGAAACAGAAAACAAGAATTTGGACAATAGAATGAGATTTTATACTCTTAAAAGAAAGATCTGGGTCTTCTAAATGAGGCTTTGGAGCCTCCAAGTAAAGCTTTGGACCCTAAAACAGAGCCTTTGTTCCCTAGAAAGAGGGTTTAGACCCTACAAATCAGTATTTGGCCTCTCATCATGAGGCTATTTGCCTTAAAAATGAGGCTCTAGACCACCTAAATGAGGCTTTGGTAATACAAGAGTCTGGCTCTAAAAGTGAGTGTTTGGACTCTGAAAATGAGCATTTGGATTGTATAAATGAGGCTTTATAGCCTCAGCATGAGGCCTTGGACTGCAAAGTTAGGTTTTGTGTTCCATAATAAGGAAGTGGACTGTATAAATGCAGCTTTGGACCCTAGTAATGAGGGTTTGGGCCATATAAGTGGGAACTTTGACTCTCAAAATTTGAGTTTGTAAACTAAAACTGAGGCTTTGGACCCTAAAAATGAGGCTTGTTACCCTAAAAGTAAGGTTAAGACCCTACAATTGAAGTTTTGGAGCCTACAATGGAAGATTAGAACACTACAAATGAGGCTTTCAGCCTTGGAAAGGATGTTTGGACCCTAAAATTGAGGCCTTGAACAATAAAGATGAGGCTTTGAGACCCCAAATAAGGTTTTGTTCCCTGAAGTGAGGGTTTTGATGGTTAAATTGAGGCTTTGTGCCCTAGAATTGATGCTTTGGACTCAAAATGAGACTTTGGAAACAAAAAATGATGCTTTGGGCTGTAAACAGAGGCTTCAGACTCTCTAAATGTAGATTTTGACTGTAAAGAAGTGGCTTTGTCCCTACAAATGAGAGTTTAGACCCTTACAATGAAGCTTTGGGCCTTTAAAATAAGAGTCCAAAAATAAGAGCTTCAGTTTTTTCTGCCTCCCTAGTATTTTCATTAAATGTCATCAACGCTCTTTTCAAATCTCTGTGAGAAGTATGATTCTCCTTATTTAACAGGTAATGAGAAGATGGAAAGAGATTGGGGCTACATTTTCCCGAGCAGTCAGTAATGCTGGATGTGCAAATCCATAAAACGAGAGTCCTACAGAAAGGAAATTTTCAAAGGTCCTGGTAAACTCTAACTTTGGTCGATGTCAACGGCTGCTTCCAAGTTCTCAAACTCTGGGTCACTGGCTGGGGAGCCAAAAGCGGAACCTTCACATCGAGCAGTGTACGCACAGCAAGCTCGCTCACAGCTACACCAGGGCCTAAACCAGGAGGGATCCTAACTGACAGTCCTCTGTTCTAATTACAGAGCTCATTAATTCTACCACTCAAATGACTCAGGGTGAAAAAAACCCAACAACCCTACACTATACCCCGTGAAAGTTCTGTACATTTACCTGTATTTATATAGTGCCTGACTTCCGACTACAAACTCACTGGAAAATAATAGCAACAGTAACTTCAGAACAGCAATGAATATTTCTCACTGGTTATTTTACCCCTGCACCATCATCCATGCGCCGCATGGGAATTCAGCACCAAGAGCCATCGGAGAGTCCAAGAGGCTGTGGGGGGGTGAAGACGCTTTTCTGGTTTTTTCCCTTTCCCCCCCCAAACCTCCCGCTGTTCCAGGGTCCCGCTGTACTCACCCAGAGCGGCTGCTCCCTCGCAGGGGCTGGGCGAGGCTCCCTCCTCCTGGGTGTCCCTACGGGGGGGCCGGAGGCAGCGGGGGGCTGGGGTAGGGGGGGGGGGAGGACGGAGCGGCGCTTTGCTCCCTCCAAGGGCACCGGGTGCAGGGGAAGGAGTTTCCCCGCTCCCCACTCCGGGGGCCAGGGCTGTGGGGGCGGCAGGGGGGGGTGTCTCGGCCCGGGGCCCGGGGTGCAGCTTCTGCCCGGCAAAGGCAGCCGGTTCGCCGCTGCTGGCACCGAGAAAGCCGCTCCGCTCAGCTCCGCCCCGCCGGGGCCCGGGCCTCAGCGTCCCCTCGGGCCGCCTTGGGGCACCCCCCCACACACACCGCTGGGTCCCTCCCGGCCCCGCCGCTCCCCCGGCCCCGCCGCCGCTGCCGGCCGAGCCCCCCCCGCCAGCGCCGGCCCCGGCGGGAACCTCCTGCTGCCACCGCCTCCGCCGCTGCGGATCGGCAGCCGGACGGGGCCGCCCGAGCACGCACCTCCCGCTCACATCCCCCCACCCCAACCCGTGCCTGCACCCGGCGCCCAGTGGTAGCACAGAACACATGTGGGAGCCGTGGGTAGGGCAGGACTGGGCTGGGCTGGGCTCGGGTGCCGGCAAGGAACCGGGGCGGGTGGGGCGGGCTCCCTCTGTCCCGCTCCGGGGGCACCCAAACAGTTGCAAGGGCAGAGAAAGGCGGGTTCAGGCTCACGCTCCTGTGGGATTCTGGTCGTTTTCACCTTGAAAGGGGGTTCGTGGGCACAGCTCTTGGGGAGCAGCTTTAAGCTGCCCAACACTTCCCCAGGTGCCACCACGTGAGATGGGAGAGACAGTTTGTCAGGGCTGGTGCTGGTGCCCAAAAAGCAGGTTCGTCTCCCACTGTGCAACAGGTCAATAATCCCACACTCAGAGAGACATCGCTTATTTATTGTAGGTTTGCACAAGCCTGGGGGCTTGGTGCTTTCCCACAAATCAAGCACCCCAACGGGGGTTTTCTTGCTACATTTATACACAGGACTTGAAGAGTTAGTAATTTTCCAAGTCCATCCTCTCTATGATGATTGGTTAGTAATTTACATACAATTATAATACCGCTGACACAAGACTTCTGCTCTACGTATGCTCAGGGGAAGGGTCTTCACCTGGCCAAGTGTCTGCTTGACCTACAGGCAGGATTTTTAGTATTATAATGAGGGCAGTTCAGTGAAGGATACCCAGACCTTGAGTTTGCTTGCCCAGTTGGCAATGTACCCTCTTCAAGGTCAAATGGCTCCAGGATGTCCTGGCTCAAAGGCAGCTGTCGACTTGTTCTGCTGATGAGGGATGCCTTTGGCTTTAACACAGAGAAAGAATGTCTTGCTTGACCTAAGCATTGCTACATTGTTCTAAACATTTAACCTTCAACACCACTGCTTTAAAAACAGGGAAAATAGATCACGTCTCAATTATAAAATAGTTTGCTGACAACAGGACAGAATCTGGGCAGCGATACCATTTGGTTGATGCTCAAGTATCTGCTGTACTTCTCTGAGTGCACAGCGGACTGTTGACAGGTTCTGTAAGAAACAACTGTTTTCAAAAAGACTTCATACAAAAAGTTGGTTCAATACTTAAAGGGGAAATTCCCATAGGACATTTCTTCTGACATTCTAATAGATTTGAACATTTTGAAGAAGAGGTGACTCCTTCCTCTGAAAAGGAAAAGATCCATAATGCTACTGTTCGACTCCAATGGATAAAACAATTTGCTAGCCTACAGTTTCAATTCATTGCAACTCCAACACTTTCTGCATCTTAAAATGCAAAGTCTCTAACAGGAAAGAACTAGGATTGCCATCTCAGTCCCAAGGGGAAGGATACTGGCAATTTACACTTCAGTATTGACCAAGAACAGATAAGGAAGACTTAATGCCTGCAGGCCACTGACCCTCCTGCTGTTTTCTCAGAAATTAAAAGGTAAAGGGGAGAGTTGCAAGAAAGTCCAGAACAGACAGACAGTCAGAGACCGAGGCTCTGAAAAGCTCCTGACAGAGCCTCTTGGAACTTTCTCATCTAGAAGTTAAGGACTCACAGGCAGGATAAACAGACTGTTACATGAGTTGAAAATTTGCTGGACCACCAGGCTTAAAAATCGACTGACAGCAGGACACCTGGCTAGCAGCTGTAACATGAGGAGCACCCCAAGGACAGGTACTGGGGCCCATATTGCTCAATAGTTTCACTAGTTGCTGCCATTGTGGCCTGTAGCCTTCTAGCCAGAGCATACTAGGAGTCCACTTGGACTAAAGCTGTCCAGCCAGATCCTGCTCAGAGTTGTCCTTGGGGCTGGCATGGACACCAGCTGGACAATCAGAGACAATGTAGAGCCTGCCAGGACCACTTGTCATCCAGTCAGAGCGTACTCAGAGGCCCTTGGACATCAGGTGGTCAGCCAAAGCCTAATCAGAGCCCTTGTGGCCTGCAGCCCTCCAGTCAGAGGCTACTTGGAGGCTTCTTGGACCAAAGCTGGCCAGCCAGATACTACTCAGAGGTTTCCTGGAGTCCAGCATGGCACACAGAGCCAAATTAAGTGCATGTATACCAATGCACACAGCATGGGTAACAAACAGGAGGAGCTTGAAGCTGTGATGAAACAGGAAAATTATGATGTTGTGGCTATTACAGAAACATGGTGGGATGCCTCCCATGACTGGAGCGCGCCAGTTGATGGCTACAAGCTCTTTAGAAGGGATAGACAAGGTAGGAGAGGCGGTGGGGTAGCACTGTATGTTAGGGACTGTTATGATTGCCTTGAATACAAGTGCAGTGAAGACAGGGTAGAGTGTCTTTGTGTTAGAATCAGGGGGAAGGCCAACAGGGCAGATGTTGTAGTGGGAGTCTACTATAGGCCACCCACCCAGGACAGAGAGGTGGATGAAATATTCTATAGGCACTTGGGTGAAATCTCACAATTGCTTGCCCTTGTTCTTGTGGGGGACTTCAACTTCCCAGACATCTGCTGGAAATACAACACAGCAGAGCGGGACCAGTCCCGAAGATTCCTGGAATGTGTGGCAGATAACTTCCTGACGCAGCTGGTGAGTGAACCGACCAGAGAAGGTGC